>NC_028641.1:52506747-52568615 GCF_001406875.1 Solanum pennellii | reverse complement strand
ATATATATATATATATATATATATATTAATGTTTGTTTATCAGAAATTACTCATTAGACAATGATATTATAAGAGTATATATATGGTTGTGGTATCATTAAGGTTTCTTTTTCAGAAATTACGCATTAGTCAATAATACTATCGTTTAATAGAGTGTATAAGAATAATCCAAAGTAGGATGCATTAGTAGTGCTTGCATTAGTAATATCTGCATTAGTTATGCAAGCATTATTTCTTATAAATTGTTTGGTTTGATGTATTAGAAATAACAAATCTTGCATAATTTCTATTAAAAATATGTGTTTAAAAAAAATACCCTTCACACTTTATTTATTAATACACTTCCTTTGCAACAAAGTTTTTTGCAAAAACATCAAAAAAAAATTACTAAAACATCATTAGCTCTTGTTATTCTTCTTTTTTAAAAATTAATATTAAATAGTGTACAATTGCATCAAATAAGTTTATGAAAAGTTAATTTTTTTTATCAAATTTATCGTCACAATAATTAAAAAACTGACTAAATTATGTTGAGATTAGATTTTATTTTTAGTTTTTTCAAAAAAAAGATACTCAAGAGGTCATAAATCCTATTAAGACACCAAAAATTAAAGAGACATTGAAAGACAAATCAAAACAAAAACAAAATTTATGACAACAAAGAAAATGAAAAGAATTTAAGGGTAGTTTTGTGATTAGTTAATTAATGCAAGTGTTAACATGCTATGTATTACTAATATCTAGAATTTCTTGGTATTAGTTATACACAACTTAATATACAATAGAGTGTATAAATAATGCTTGCATTAGTTATACATGACATGAAAAAGTATATCAAACACAGAGAATTACGAATACATACACCTAATGCATGCATTATATTTTCTAATATACTCTACCAAACGAGTATATAAATAAATAAATATATATATATATATATATATATAGTGATTTAGTATCAATTAAGCGGAATTATCAATTTTAATGATACAAATATAATATTCGATACTAATTTAGTATCAGCGAAGCATTATTAATTAGGAACATATAGAACTACGTATAAATATAAAGAGGTACATGTTTGTATTTATTTTACTATTTTTTCATTTTATTTAACCAAAAACCTTTTGGAAGTCACTAGAGAAATGGTTGGCATGTGGATTGGGAGTAGCATTTTGAATTTAACTTAACACGCGTAAGAAAGGGCATATATCCACCCACAAAGAACAAACTGGGTTAGACTGTTATTTTTCTCCTTCGTAGAATTTTCACATAAATCCATTTAAAACCAAACTCAGTGAGTCTTCCTTGTTGTAGCAAATTTGCAGTTGAATCGTTGATCATCTTCAACAGGTATTGCAACGTAGATATGATCGTTCATCAGAAATTCATTCGCTAGCTTTTACTGATTATGTGTTTTTTTTATGGTTTAATTACCTTGAGAAACTATTTTTGCGCTTATGGGTGCCTGCTCCATTAGTACAACTGTGCGCACAAACTCTGAGACCAACAATATAAAAAGAGATCTCATATAAGCGATCCCTGATTCTTTAGGTTGAGGCTATTAATTAATTGATATTATATTTATCTTCAAAATCTACTATCAATGGCTTCCAATTACCTTATAAAAAATATGCAGAATCAATTTACTATAATTGTCTCTTGCTTTTTAACTTGGTACATGGAATTGCCATTAGTGTGTCATGAGGATGTATATCTAAGAGGAAGCCTATTAGGGATGATATTCCTTCCTCTGGAGAATATTCTGAAGCAGTTTTTAGCTATTGTGGGAAAAAGTTTCTCTTTTTCTTTTCTTGCACCGCGAAGTTTGACTTTGCCAGCAAGTGGCAAATTGTGATTTTCATTTCTCCTGTGCACCACCATTATCTTCTAGATTGCAGTTGTTACATATATTTCCTGTAAATTCTTCTCATTAGGAAGTTTGACAATGTACTTATACGCTTCTCTCTTGCTAAATGATAGTCCGTTTTCTTAACAGTTATGAGGTTGAAATTTTTTTCCACATTCACTTGGACATACTAGTTTTATTTTTATTTTGATGACATTATAGGATCACATTTATCACCAATAAAAATTGCTCTGTTAGGTAAACAAGAAAGGTGATAGAAAGAAAAGTGATGGTAGAGGTCTCTGTGTATTTTGAAGCTGTATTTACTTTCTTATTTAGACACATTGGGGGGGGGGGAACAGAAAACATGTCTAAGAATGGTAAAACATTGTATAGGTCAAAGTGATTGAGTTGTTAAGGCTCTTTTGCCCTAGTTTATTCCATGTTCCTCTTTTTTCAGCTTCTTGTATATTTTCCATTGCAAGCAGGTTTATGTATTTGAATATTTTGTTGTACATCTGCTTAGACACTGGAGATGCTTGAGAAAAAGGAAAAGGTGCTTTAGAAGAAGGCCTCTACAGAGGTTGAGAAGGCAAAAGATTTTACAAGAAAAAAGAACTAAAAAGGGGTACGGTTGATCCTTTTGTGTTTTCTTGGAATTTCTAAGTTTCTAGATTTTGTTTTTCTTATGTAGTGGTTCACTTTGTATTAGAATAACTCTTATTACCACTTTATCTTGGTTCATACTCAGATAGGCTTAAGGGTTAGCTTGCTAGTCACAGGCTTTACAGATGTGAGAAATATATGGAAAGAATATTACTCAATTGTGTATATACATTGTTACATTGAAACCCTATTTATAGACACTACATTGGAACCCTTTTGCAATTAGGATCCCTATTCCTATTCTAAGTAGGAAAATACTTATTCGTATTCTAACACTCCCCCTCAAAATGGTGCATACAAATCAAATATAAGCTTGTTATAGATGTATTTAATACGAGGACATGTGAGAGACTTGGTGAACATCTCTGCAAGTTGATCATTTGACTTCACAAATTTTGTAACAATATCTCCTGAGAATATCTTTTCTTTGAAAAGTGACAGTCAATCTCAATGTTCTTAGTTCTTTTATGAAAAACTGGATTTGATGCGATATGAAAAGCCGCTTGATAATCACACAAGTTCCATCTGATCAATTTCGCCAAATTTTAGTTCTCCTAGCAACTACTTGAGCCAAACTAGCTCACAAGTTGCTGTCTCCATTGCTCGATGTTGTGAATCTGCACTAGATCAAGCAATCACATTATGTTTCTTACTCTTCCACGACTCCAAATTACCTCCGATTAAAACACATATCTGAAAGTCGAACGCCTGTTAGAGGGTGATCCTGCCCAATCGGTATCTGTATATCCAATGATATGTTCATGGCCTTGATCCTCAAAGAGTAGTCCTTTACCGGGAGCAGACTTTATATACCGTAGAATTTGAACAACTACTTCCCAATTAGTATCACAAGGGGAAGTCATAAACTGACTTACAAGACTCATGGGAAAAGAGATGTCATGTCTAGTCACTGTGAGATAATTCAACTTTCCAACAAGCCGTCTATACCTTTCAGTATTACTAAGTTCCTCCCTCTATCTGGATGAAGTTTAACATTCGTATGCATAGGAGTGTCAATAGGTCTATATCCCATCATTCCTGTTTCCTCAAGAATGTCTAAGGCATACTAGCGTTGAGAAATAAATATACCTGATCTAGACTGAGCAACCTCAATACCTAGAAAGTACTTCAATCTGCCAAGGTCTTTAGAATGAAAGTGCTTAAACAGATGCTGCTTTAAATTGGTCAATTGACCGAGTATATCCGACATATGTTGACTATAAGAAATCCAAGGGGAAACCTACATATCCAGATGCAATTGATCATTGCTTGTAAAGTACACACTTGTTCGTGCATTCCTTATGGTATAAATATTCTCATTCATGTGGACATTGTAGAGAATATATAAATGGTTAATCGCAAATGGAGGAAAAATAAAAAGAGAGGAACTTTGAAAATTCTGTTATGCTTTTGTTAAATGGAACTTCTCCCTCGTTGGTGGTGAAAATAAAAATATAAGTGTTTAAATAAAGAAAAAACTTCTATTGATCGTTAAAAAGGTTGCAAAGAGGGACCCCTTGCTCCGTGGCCGTCGTCGCTCGCTCGATTTTAGCTTTGCAAAATGAATGACCAAGAGATTATTTTTTGTACAAAGTTTATTTTAGATATTTAGTTAATTAGCAAAACATTCCGACATGATTCATATCCGTGTGAGATCAATTCTATTCAAAATGCATTCCCATTTTAATTGAATTTCCCGCCATTGGAAATGACTTTTCGAAAAGGTTGCAACTTCTGGGAATACTCATGACCGTTTGAAAGGTCGCAAACTTTTATCAATGGTCGTGTGGATTTTGAAAGGTTGCAACCTTTCAGAATCAGTTCCTTTTGGCTATAAACACTAGTTAATCTTAACATAATTTTTTACTTACGAAATTTTTTGATTTCTTCTCTTTTTGTCAATAAATATTTTTTTCATATTCTTTAGTGTCGCTGAGTGGATCGCTGACATTAGAGTGTTGGATATCAATACACTAGTGATTGAGATCATTCTATCCTGGTAGGACATATTCTAAATCAGACATTGGATACTATAGGGGAATAATTTCCTAGAAGGGACATTGTCCACTTGGTGGGCTTGATCTTCTTCCTAATAAATTTTTCCATATTCTACTACATTTTATAGATTTTAGTTTTATGAATTAAATTTTGTTCTTCTGTTCTTCACTGGTTCACTAAACATAGGTAACTTCATGTATCTGCAACCTTTATTTAATTAGTAGTACTATTTAAACACATATTGGCCGACATACTCGTCATCACTAGATAGGGATTTCTCTTGAGATTCCCTCACAACATTAGTAGAGTCTTTAACTTCAGCAATAGCCAACAAAAGATTAAGGTGTGTATCTTGATATCATGAAGGATGTCTGCTTGGGTATTTAGGGCACACCAATTTATGTAAAACTAGACCACATAGTTATCAATGTTATACATTTGTCACAACACTTCTAGCTTAATTCATGTCAAACTTTGTCCACAACATCCTCATCATAAAATTGTTGAACCAATGCCAAATCAGCATCAACTTGGCTTCCTTTCTTGCAAGGTATAGTGTTTATGGAGTAAAGATGGAAATATTCATTCTCCACTAAATAGAACTGTCTTTGTAGCTTCTTGTTGACTGTGGTAAAAATGAATAATGCAACTTACTTCTACTTTATTGTGGTCAAGTCTCTTGGAGGCATTGGGCCAAGGAGGTTCTGGGTCACTATAGAATCTCATTCCTAAGCTTGGAGCCATACAATCATAGATCATAGATAACATGCCTCAGCCTAGAGAACACTCATGAATTTAGATACTCAACATAGATGAAATACGACATAACATTTGTAACAACCCTAAAAAATGGATATGCTAAATAATGATTAATGTGTCTACAGTGCCAACTATTAGACTGGGTTCACACGGATCTATGCGCGTAGAACCAGACCTCGGAACCCTTGCTACATCCAATCCAACTAACTTGGGGAGTTATTTGAGCTAGGAAAGGTTGGGTCCAACCATGTAGGGCTCTCGAATACGAAGATTTACTTGAAGGAGTCTTTACTGGACTTAAAAAGGGAAAATCTTAGGTTTGGAGGGTCTAACCTGGTCTTTTTCTAGGCTAAGGGTAGTATCGTAATTACCCTAAATATATCATTAATTATTTAATTAATAGGGTGGAGGGGAATTTTGGGGAGAGAGGGCCGAAATTGGGCTCTTCAAGTGAAGTCTTGCTCCACCTAGGTTCGAATCTAGGTGGAAGCAATGAATTAAATTGTTTTTAACTAAAGTTGATATATTAATGTAATTAATTTATGTATACTAGTAATTAGATGATTTAAAATAAAATGAAATCAGATTTTTAATAATTGAATAAAACCTTATTTGACTAAGTCCTAAACTAGTCTCCTAAAGCTAAGAAAACTCTTCTCTCCCACGCTCATCTCTCTCTCTCACGTCTCTATCACTCTCATTCACGTTTTCTATGCAAAAATAACTCCAAAAATAGTAGGTAAACCAAAGTTTTTCACACTTTAAGAACTCACACGAAAACAAAAATAAGAAAAACAAACGTTAATCAATCACGTAGGCAAAGAGAAGGTTTTCCATCGAATTTCGTGTTGAATTTTTGGTGTTGGACGTGTGTTTGGAGGATTTTTTTAGGTAGAAATTTGAGGTTTTAACATCAAAAAGGTACGGGTTTTCTTCTCTCTTGGTCCCTTTCCAAAGAGATTCCTTAGGTCATATTATTCGTCCGAAAAACTAGGATTGTTTCCCCTTTTGCATGCCCCTGTCAGTAGCTCCCAATGAATCGTAGGTTGTGTATGATTGCTGGTAAATTTAGGTGTATATTATGTTTTCGTGATGAATATGATTATGTTTGTGTACTTGAAATCGTATGAAAGATAACCTATGTGTTCCGAAACTATACGCAAGTGTGTGAATGTGGCAGTGACTATGTGTTCTCGAATAAGGCTCGAAAATTGATAATGTTTTGGTTTTTATTTTACGTGCATAAACCTTTGTAAATCTTGATGTTCATTCAGATGAAAGTGTGGCTGATTTAAGTATCAATCTTGTGGCTACACGAATCGAACAATGCACCCATAAAACTTATTAAATGATCTACAAATTACCCTATGAATTCAACTGTAAATGTTGAAGGAAGTGAGCTGGAAAATGTGACAAAATTTCAAGAAAATTATTAGTTGTTTTCGGCTAAACACAAATGTATAAATCTGGAAATTTTAATGGGTATAAATTAGGTGAGGTCATTAGGAATCGAACTCGCGACCTCACCCTTGAAAAGCACTAAAACGTGAAAAGGGAAATGGGGTCAAGGGGGATTGATCTTTGGTCTGCTGGCTGAAAAGTAAAGTACAAAAATTAATAAAAATAAAATGGGAGGCGTGGGAATCGAACCCATGACCTCTAGGCAGCGAGTGGAGCAAAGCGAAAAAATAAAAGAAAAGGAATGTGAGGCGTGGGAATCGAACTCAGAACCTCAAAGTTGTGAAGGAGAGTAAAGGAGAAAGGGAAAAAAAGAAAGAAGAGGCGTGGGAATCGAACCCACGACCTCTAGGAAGGCTGCAAAACAAAAGAAAAATAAATAGAGGCTGTGGGGGTTTGATCCCACAACCTCATGGTCTATGCAAATTGGACAAGGAGAATTTAATGAAAAAAAATAAAAGGGGTTGTGGGGGTTCGATCCCACAACCCCTTGGACAAGTAAGAGGAGATTTCAAGGAGAAATATAAAGAGGGAATGGTTATGTTGGGGTTCGATCTAGGGTCCCAATGTTATGTGGACTAAAAATAAAATCAATGAAAAATGTAAGTGTTGTCCAAGGGATTCGAACTTGGGTTCCCTTACCCAAATTCCATATTGATACATAAGTCATACGTGAATTAAATGTTCAAAAATAATGCCACCTACTTAGATCGAAATTGAGATCTAGGCATACAGAAAAGATGCAGAAGTCTTGTACTACATAATGTTAGGAAGACATGAATAACTTAAATGAACTATGAATGAAGCCTCATGGCTTGTATGTGTAGACCCATAAGTCTAGCATACGTTTAAAAATAAGTGAACCTAAGATGTATGCAATGAAATGATCAAAACCCTAGAAGGTTAAGTACGAGCGTAAAATACACTAAATTGACAAGTGCATTGGCATATGATCAAATGAACAATGAAATAATGAAACCCTAGAAAGGTTAAGTAAGAGTGCGAAACACACAAAACGGCCAAGTGCATTGACATATGAGGAAATGAACAATGCAATGATGAAATGAACAATTAAATGATGAAACCCTAGATGGGTTAATTAAGAGTGCGAAACACACCAAATGGCCAAGCGCATTGGCATTTGTTGAAATGAACATTCACGTAAAAAGGGGTGAGTACTTATGAAGAGAAAATGAGCTAATTTTAATGAATGTGGTGACAACATGATATGAGGCTAATGTAAAAGATGAGGTTAATCAAGAATGAGTCTAAGTAAATGTTATCAAAACGTACTCACCTATGAGAGTATAAAGTTAATGAAGAGACTAGTCTCTATGACCACTCTAATGAAAATATTGAGATTAACACACTTAATACTAATGATGAGATAAGAAATCATCTACTGATCTATGATGTCCTCATAATAGAAGCCAGCTTCCATGACGTATGAGTTGAATGTAATGGAACTTAATATCGAGCATCGATAGACTAGCGATGAGCGGTGATGCCTTCTTTCAAGAACAGCGGAGGTTCACGTAACTCTCATGAGATGAGACTGTCTGGCATGCCGGGTATGGGTCTCCTTACATATCCTAGTCTTCGAACTATACATCTAATATAGGGATCTGGCGGGGTTTATTCTTATGTACGCTAGCATGTTTTGGGTAACTTTGGCCAATAATTCTATCTCTTTTAGGTGTGGTGTTTCATGAAACTAGATTTCATGATGCTCACATGATCTATGTTGGTTAAAGTTAAAGTTCCCAATGAATGAATGAGGCTAGCCTCAAATGATGCACATAATGAAACGAATGATACCAAAGGTATTAGGATAGGATAATCAAGAGGTGAGTTAGACTCAAGTAATGAGATTAGGTCATTCTTGGTCATTGCACAATGAACCCGATGAAAGCCTTAAACTACATCCTAGGCATAGTTGGTGTTTACATTGGCCCATGAATGAAATCAAATGAAGAACGTATGAATGAACGAAGCAAACTCTGTGTTTGTTAAATCAGATTCCCTAGTTTAGGTCCTATATGTTGAGCACTCATTTTTGGAAGTCTTAATGTAAAGTCTATGATTTCAAGGTCTCATGGCATATAAATAAATGATATGAACAATAATACGTGTTATATGAATTATGATATGTTCTATGTGTACGTTGTTGTGTGTTGTGTGCAAAATGTTAAGTATGATGGTGCATGCTACTCTAATGGCATAACTTTCCTAATAAAAATATGGAAAGCTCATAAACTTTCCTAATCAAAAATTTAAAAGTTCACCCACTTTCCTAATCTCAATTTTGCAAGTCCACTGACTTGACCTTCTATAATCATGTTGCTAGGAAAGAGCTATTCTTACTCATGCATGTCCTTGGTGTGTGCTTTCATATACCCATACTTAGTACAAGTGTGTACTAACCCTATACAACTATAAACTTTTAGGTGCAGGCAAAGGTGGACTCTAGAGCTACAGGATCAACGTTGCAGCTATGCGGACGTCGAGCATTCATCCTGACTTGGTAGGCCCTAATGATTTCGAGGATGCTTGACCATTTACATTATAGCTTAGTTTTAGGATTGAGATACTGGAGTATGTTCCACTAGCATTTCTTTCCCGTTTTTGTTCAAACATTGTATTGGTGCCATTCTGGCAAGTACGTCTTTATCGTTATAATAAACTACTTCTTTCATTTGATGATCATAATGTTAGATGGTTGATTGTGAACAATTCTATATGTAATAGAATGTTTAGAAATCATATTAGAAAATAAAAAGTTTCAAATTTTCCGTTAAAATTGACCTAGATGAAGTAAGAATAACGTATGTAGGCTTGTCTGCAATCTGTAAGAGGTCAACGACGTCGATTTCCTCTGGGGTATAGATTCCGGTCATGACAAAGTTAATATCAGAGTGCTAGGTTTAATTCTAAGGATAATATGTTCACATCAACCTCATCGAGTAGTTTCTAAGTCATGGTAGTGAAGTGCACCACTATCCTGGATTAGAGACTACATGATGCGTAGGAAAATTTCCCTTCTTCTAATCTTATCGTGCCTTCTCTAATCTCAGAATTCTGGGTGTTAAGATCGTATCTTACATCAACTCTTGAAGTTTCAAAAATATGAATACAAGGAGAAAAGAAGGCGGGGAGATTGGAGGAGCGGCTACTGGGGTAATTCAAGTTTCTCCCCAGGATCCAGCTGCAGGAATAGAAATGTTTGTTAACTCAGCTGGGTTGACAGATGGAGAATTAAGGACAACTTTGGTACAGATGTCTCAAGATAGCACTTTACAAGCTCAGGCTATTGGGTTTAATTGATGTGGAGAAGTCTTAGTTGGCATCCTACCAGCTAAAGGATGTAGCTCAATCCTGGTATAAGGTGTGGCAGGATAGCAGAGGGGTTCCTATTACATGGGATCATATATAGATGTCTTTTCTAAGGCGGTTCTTTCCCAAACAAATGAAGGAGGCTAAGGTTGAGGAATTCATCAACCTTAAGCAGAGCTCGATCTCAGACAGGGATTACTCCCTGAGGTTCGTTAGACTTTACAGCCCAGGAGAGTCCACCTTGTACGAAGTGTGGCATACTGCATGGGGGAACGCTTGTTATAGTTGTGGCAAACTGGGTCACATGATGAAGGATTGTCCGAATAGGAGAAGTCAAGAACAACGGAAGAAGAGAGTTCAACCTAATGGTCCAAGTGAAGAGGCTCCAAGGAGAAAACGATTCTTCGCACTCAAGTCTAGGGGTGCAGGTGAAGGCAACTCAAGTGAAGTCTCGGGTGAGTAGCCTTAATTAGTCCTTCAGATATTTGACTATGTATGGTGTTTATGCACTAATATGAGGTTAATATGTTTGAGTCATCATGTTGGTTGCTGATTTGTATGATTTACATATTTATTTATGTTTCATGCTTTGATGAGACTAGTTTAGGAAAGAGTTCCTTAGTCTATTAATCTAAAGCTACTAGTACGTTTCAAGGATGTGCACCATCATGTTAATATGTGAATCAAATATTCACCAATGGAGAGTATTGAATTACCTATGTATGCATACATTCTACAGATGAATTACTTATTTTTAGTAAAGAGTAGTGTGGTTTGGGGATGAATGTTCCTTAGGGGTGATAATGAACAACCCTAAAAATAGATATGCTAAGTAATGCTTAATGTGTCTAGAGTGCCAACGATTAGACTGAGTTCACACGGATTACTGCACGTAGAACCAGACCTCGGAACCCTTTCTACATACAATCCAACTAACTTGGGGAGTTAGTTGAGCTAGGAAAGGTTGGTTCCAACCATTTAGGGCTATCGAATACAAAGATTTACTTGAATGAGTCTTTACCGGACTAAAAAAGGGAAAATTTTAGGTTTGGAGGGTCTAGGGTAAAATGGTATTTTTCAGGCTAAGGGTAGTATCATACTTACCCTAAATATATCATTAATTATTTAATCAATAAGGTGGAGCCGAAATTGGGCTCTTGAAGTGAAGTCTTGCTCCACCCGGATTCAAACCTAGGTTGAAGCAATGAATTAAATTGTTTTTAATTTAAGTTGGTAAATTAATATAATTAAATTGTATTTATTAGTTATTAGCTGATTCAAAATAAAATGAAATCAGATTTATAATAATTAAATAAAACCTTATTTGACTAAGTCCAAAACTAGACCCCTAAGCCTAAAAATACTCTTCTCTCCCACGCTAATCTCTCTCTCTCTCACGTCTTTATCACTCTCATTCACATTTTCTATGCCAAAATAACTCAAAAACAGTAGGTAAAACAAATTTTTTCACACTTTAAGAACTCACACGAAAAAAATTAAGAAAAACAAGTGTTAATCAGTCACGTAAACAAAGAGAAGGTTTTCCATCGCGTTTCGTGTTGAACTTTTGGTGTTGGACGTGTGTTTGGAGGAGTTCTTTAGGTAGAAAGTCGAGGTTTTAATTTCAAAAAGGTATGGGTTTCTTTCTCTCTTGGTCCCTTTCCCAAGAGATTCCTTAAGGTTCATATTATTCATCCGAAAAACTAGGATTGTTTCCCCTTTTGCATGCCCCTGTCTGTAGCTCCCAATGAATCGTAGGTTCTGTATGATTCTGGTAGATTTAGGTGAATATTATGTTTTCGTGATGAATATGATTATGCTTGTTTACTTGAAATCGTATGAAAGATAACCTATGTGTTCCGAAACTATACGCATGTGTGTGCAAAAATGTGGCATTGACTATGTGTTCTCGGATTAAGGCTCGAAAATTGATAATGTTTTGGTTTTTATTTTACGTGCATAAACCTTTGTAAATCGTGATGTTCATTTAAATGAAAGTGTGGCTGATTTAAGTATAAATCTTTTGGCTACACGAATCGATGAACAATGCACCCATAAAACATATTAAATGATCTACAAATTACCCTATGAACTCAACTTTAAATGTTGAAGGAAGTGATCTGGAAAATGTGACAAAATACAGAAAATTATAAGTTGTTTTCGGCTAAACACAGATGTATAAATCTGGAAATTTAAATGATTAAGGCGAGGTCATTAAGAATCGAACTCCCGGCCTCACCCTTGAAAAACACTAAAATGTGAAAACGGAAATGGGGTCAAGGAGGATTGATCTTGGGTGTGCTGGCTGAAAAGTAAAGTACAAAAATTAATAAAAATAAAATGGGAGGCGTGGGAATCGAACCCACGACCTCCAGGCAGCGAGTGGAAGCAAAGGAAAAAAAAGAAAAGGAATGTGAGGCGTCGGAATCGAAACCACAACCTCAAAGTTGTAATGGAGAGTAAAGGAGAAAGGAAAATAAAAAAAAAGAGGAAAAGAAAGGTGAGGCGTGGGAATCGAACCACGTCCTCTAGGCAAGATGCAAAATAAAAGAAAAATAAATAGAGGCCGTGGGGGTTTGATCCCTCAACCTCATGGTCTATGTGATTTGGACAAGGAGAATTTAATGAAAAAATTAAAAGGGGTCGTGGGGGTTCGATCCCACAATCCCTCGGCCAAGTAAGAGGAGATCTCTAGGAGAAATATAAAGAGGGAATGTTGATGTTAGGGCTCGATCTAGGGTCCCAATGTTATATGGACTAAAAATAAAATTAATGAAAAATGTAAGTGTTTTCCAAAGGGATTCGAACTTGGGTTCCCTTGCCCAAATTTCGTATTGATACATAAGTCATACGTGAATTAAAAGTTCAAAAATAATGCCACCTACTTAGATCAAAATTGAGATCTTGGCGTACATACAAGATGCATAAGTCTTGTACTACAAAATCTTAGGAAGACATGAATCACTTAAACGAACTATGAATGAAGCCTCAGGCTTGTATGTGTAGACCCATAAGTAAATCATACGTTTAAATATAAGTGAACCTAAGATGTATGCAATGAAATGATGAATCCCTAGAAGGGTTAAGTACAAGTGTAGAATACACTTAATGGCCAAGTGCATTGGCATATGATGAAATGAACATTGAAATGATGAAACCCTGGAAGGGTTATGTAAGAGTGTGAAACACACCAAATGCCCAAGTGCCTTAGCATATGAGGAAATGAACAATAAAATGATGATATGAACAATGAAATGATAAAATGAACAATAAAAGGATGAAACACTAGAAGGGGTTAAGCAAGAGTGTGAAGCGCATCAAATGGCCAAGCGCATTTGCATATGATGAAATGAACATTCACGTAAAAAGGGGTGACTACTTATGACGAGCAAATGTGCTAATGTTAATGCATGTAGTGAAAACATTATATGAGGCTAATGTAAAAACATGAGAGCAATCTCAAATGAGCATAAGTAAATGTTACCAAAACGTATTAACCTTTGAGAGTGTAAAGTTAATGAAGAGACTAGTCTCTATGAACACTCTAATGAAAAGATTAAGATTAACACACTTAATATTAGTGATGACATGAGAAATCATCTATTGAGCTATGATGTCCTCATACTAGAAGCCAGCTTTCATGACGTATGAGTTGAATGTAATGGAACTTTATACTGAGCATCGATAGACTAGCTATGAGCAGTGATGCCTTCTTTCGGAAAGGGCGGAGGTTCATGTGACTCTCATGAGATGAGACTGTCCGACATGCCGGGTATGGGTCTCTATATCTCCTAGTCTTCGAACCTATACTGCCAATATAGGGATCTGGCGATTCCCATGTATGCTAGTATGTTTTGGGTCACTTTGGCCGTTGATTCCACCTTTTTTCGGTGTGGGGTTTCATGACACTGGATTTCATGATCCTCAGATGATCTATGTCGATTAAAGTTAGAGTTTCCAATGAATGAATGAGGCTAGCCTCAAATGATGCACATAATAAAATGAATGCTACCAAAGGTGTTAGTATAGGATAATCAAGAGGTAAGTTAGACTCAAGTAATGACATTAAGTCATTCTTGGTCATTGCACAACGAACCCGATGAAAGCCTTAAATTACATCCTAGGCATAACTGGTGTTTACACTGGCCCATGAAATGAAATGAAATGAAGTAAGTATGAATGAATGAAGCAGACTCTATGTTTGCTAAAGCAGACTCCCTAGTTGTGGTCCCATATGTTGAGCCCTCATTTTGGGAAGTCTTATATAAAGTCCATGATTCCAAGGTCTCATGGCATACGAATAAATAATATGAACAACGTTATGTGTTATATGAATTATAATATGTGCTATGTGTACGATGTTGTGTGCTGTGTGAAAAATGTAAAGTATGATGGTGCATGTTACTCTCATGGCATAACTTTCCTAATCCAAATTAGGAAATCTCATAAGCTTTCCTAATCCAAATTTGGAAAGTTCACCCACTTTCCTAATCTCAGTATTGGAAATCCACTGACTTGACCTTCTATAATCATGTTGCTAGGAAAGAGCTATTCTTACTCATGCATGTCCTGGGTGTGTGTTTGCATGTACCCATACTTAGCACAAGTGTGTACTAACCCTATAGAACTCTAAGATTTTAGGTGCAGACAACGGTTGACGCTAGAGCTACAGGATCAACGCTGCAGCTATCCAGATGTCGAGCATTCATCCTGATATGGTAGGCCCTCATGCTTTCGAGGATGCTTGCCCATTTACATTCTAGCTTAGTTGTAGGATTGAGATAGTGGAGTATGTTCCACTAGCATTTCTTTCCTGTTTTTGTTCAGACATTGTATAGGTGCCATTCTGGCAAGTACATATTTATCGCTATAATAAACTGCTTCTTTCATTTGATGATCTTAAAGTTAGATGGTTGATGGTGAACAATTCTATATGTAATAGAATGTTTAGTTAGAATGTTAAAAAACAAAAATTTTCAAATTTTCAGCTAAAATTGACCTAGATGAAGTAAGAATGACGTATGTAGGCTTGTCTGCGACCTCTGAGAGGTCAATGACGCTGGTCTCGTCTGGGGTATAGATTCCGGTCGTGACAACATTATACATGATCACCTCTATCTTTTAAGAAAGGCGGTCACCACAAATAACCTTATTTGCATGAACACTTTAATAACTACATTTTTTCGCATTAACTTATATATTTGCCTATTCGTTATCTCTATCAAAAAAGGGGAAATAACAAAACCCATATTGTTATGACCCATTCCTTTAATGTCGAGCATCAAAAATCTAAAAATGGTGTGATCCAAGACTTGTTAAGTGATCTCTGATCAAAGAATAAAAGACTCCATGCGGACGATTAAATTTTGTACTTTAGTAGATCTTCCCTAGACTAACGACTCCAAGAGATTCAATGAGAGTAAAAGGAGAACGAAGTCACATTTTAAGAAGTTATACCATGAACTTTAAAAAGTCTATGTAAAAATGTCCATTTTTTAAAGTCAACTATATAGTATCTCAACATATAAAATTTTTCTAAAGGGAAAAGTTATTAACATTTTATTCTATACATAGTATAAATTTGCAGATCTAGAATAAGGAATAATAGATAAATTTTAAAGATTATAGGTATATTTTTATCAAATTCTTAAATAGTCTCAGCAAATCTAGCTATTAATCATGCAGGCATGCAAGAATATAGAAATTTTACAAACTTACCAGTAATAGAAAAACACATCATTAATATTGACCAAGAACTAATTCCAAACACAAGTATAAATAACTAAGTATAATAAGCCACATGAGGTTCCAAAATCCAGGATATCAATATATATATATATATATATATAGTATGACCTTAGAAGGGGGTCACTACAATTGCTTTGACAAAATAAAATTGCTAATCTATATTAGCAAGCAAAACTTTGTTGGGGTACAACATCATCTTTAGCATTCAATCATGGAGGTAAAAACATAATCTAATTAAGTAGAATTAGGCATGAAGAAAAAAATAAGCTCACACAGTATAAACATGGGTCAGATGTAAATGGAGTTACAGGAATAAGCAAAAAGGAGGAAGACGAACTTATGGTGGCATTGCAAACTCCAGATGGCTACCTCTATCAACTCCAAGCATCATTGGAAAACCCATTACCTCGTGATAAAAGGCAGAGGAAGGTAAAATGACAGTAACAACAAAAATAGAACAATTACCTATGAAATTGTATAAGTTGTAGAAAACACAGGAGAGGTACAAGAAAGAAATAGATCCACAAAAGTAGGCGGCAAAGCGTATCTTCCAGCGTCTTTGTGGAGGAAACGTCTCGAGGGAAAGATGAAAAGGAAAATGTGAAAGAGGTGGATGTTGTTAGGTTATTTTTCCTATTATACTTAGAGGGTTCGTTGCTGGGGTTATTATTTTCTGATTTTTTTGGTCTATATTTAATTTTGGGAAATTGGATAGACAGATATGTAGATGTATTTACATTGGATAAAATGTCCCAACATGCCACAAAAAATTTGAAGAGTAAAGAGTGTTTTTAAACACCCACAACTATGTATGAAAATTAGAAAAATAAAATGAATATAATATGAATAAAAATGACTTTATTAATCCTGGAAAAAATATATGTAGTAATAGAAGATTAGTCAATTAATTACATTTATATATTTCAAATCTAGTACAGTAGTTAATAATAGATAACTCTACGAAATATTTCAAACAAGGTATAGTAGTGGTAGAAGACAAGTCAACGAAATATTTAATATCAAGTAGAATATGCACTGTAATTGAAATAATTTTTTAATACTATTAATTAGTATTTACGTGGGTTATAATATAAGAGAAAAATTCAAATACATCATTGTACATTGAAAAGACTCATCTACATTGTCTTTTAAAAGTTAATCTAATATCTGCTATTGTCGTTCAACACACTTTCCAGTCTGCCATCATGTATATATATATATATATATATATATGTATGTATGTATGTATTTTATTTCTTATTAGAAGTTCATGTCACTAAATCCAAATATTCCAATCATTTAACCCATTTAAACTAATACCAGGGTTACGTTAGTAAAATGGATAAAAGCGTGGCCAATTTTAATTTGGTGATGTGAACCTCCAATAAGAGGGAATGTGGAAAATTGGTTTTGAAAAACACCTACTTTCCATCAAAAATTAATGACATAAATGGGCACTTTATTGAATGATAAAGGCATGGTTGAATCGAACTTTTAACCGAGGACATAGATGAGCATTCTCTAAATTTTATAACACATTTTACCCAACATCAAAAGTTTAGATATTAGCACATAGAGTCAAGGTTATAGCATATAACCTCTTTGGGTATAGGGGAAGGTGACGAACAGAATCAAATGTAATTAGGTGAATACAATAAGAGTGTACTATTTTGATGTTGTATTATAAGTGTGAATACATCATATGCCATGTCTTCCTGTTGCGTAGCTTAAATTTATAGGGTTTAATTGGAAACAGATCACCAGCAACGCCTTTTTAATTAAATCCTTTTTAGAGTTACGACATCACAAAAATGAGAAGGAATTTCATCAAGATGCTTACACTTGGTTAAAATAAAAAATTCAAGCTTAAGAAAACAATTGTCAGACAAAAACAACTATGAAATGTTGATTTTGTTAATATTTAAGTATTTGAGTCCAGAAAACTCTGAAAAATTCATTTCTCATTGAATCCCAATCAAGGTTCTCGAAAGAAACATTAGAATGTCTAGGCAATTCTAGAACAAAAGAATTATAAGACCCATATGTCGTGAGCCAGCGACCACAATCGTGAAGTGTAAAAATGTTAAGACATGCAATATCGATGAGAGGGACTGCGACCCCGATAAGTCATGGCCATTTAAAATATCAGAATCTTTAATTTATGTATAACATTCCCTTTTCCTAAAACCCATACCTATCAACAACTAAGTGCTAGCCTGCATCATTTTGTTCAAAACCCATATTCTTAATCCTCTAGTGCATTACTTTTGCATCTGAGCAATTGCGTATAGGTTTATTTGGTTTGATCATCCACTATATTTAAAGAATAGGTGTAACTGTCATTAGTGGGTGTGTTATAAGGTCCTAGAAACATTCTATTAGATGTGATGGTGCTTTTTGAGAAGAGAATTCTTGTTTGTCTTTTCATAAGGCATATGGCGAAAGTGAAAGGTTATTTGGTGGAAAATTTGATAGGTATAGTGGATATTCTCCTCATCTTCACAAAAGTTACATTCCCTAGTCTAGCATGCCACAAGAGTTCAGCATCATAATCATGAGATGGAGGGATAAAATTAAGTGTTAACACTAATAAAAAAAAGAATCACTAGGAAAAGATTCTTTCTTTGATAACTTGAATTTATTACAGTGGATCATGGTGTAGGTATAAAATTATTTTCAACTAAAATTTTTCACAATTAAGTAAACAAGAAGTCGGATAACATGTTCATGAGCAGCAAGTAGTATGGGAGGAACCGGTGTGTTCATAATAAGAACAATACTTGTAACACTTGGTGCACAGAAAATTAAAGTCATTCCAGGCTCTAACAAGCTCTAGAAGTCTCTTCAGAGAAACGCCCTGCAATGAACAAGAAGAATTGTTAAAACTAATTGTTTCATTGTATCATGACCCCCAAAATGAACGAAAATAAACTAGAGAATTACATGATTTTTATGATTTAATAACATGTTAATAAGGTGAGAAACAACTTGTAATAGTTGGTTTGAAGAGATTTTAGTTCAAATGTCAAAGGACAACCAAGACATCCGGACACTAGTCTTTTGTATGCTAGTGTGGCCTAGTATGTTTGCATTGTTTTCAAGTGTTGTTTAGATTCCAAAATGATAGGAGGGGGTCCTAGTATCTATATGGTCATGTTTAGGGTCAAAATTCAGGGTACAAATCCCCAAGGACCATTCTAAAGGTCCTTAATGAGGACCCAAGCGTTGGCCGAAAACTATCAAGATAGCTTGACAAAAGACTCCACGTGATGCCCCATTGAAAGAGTGACGGCCAGTAGGTGGGGGGAGTGTTGCCACACTTCATCTTGTGATCTTTGCCCCCTATTTAGGGAGCCTCATTCAAGAACCACGGAGCTGCAGGAAGGTGGCATCAAACCACCTACGACCTGTAGGTGGGGGTCGTGAGCCACTACCTGCAATCTGTCCAATGGTTCAGCTAAGTAAAAGGTTAATTGGTAGATTCACCCCGCATTCTAATTGAAGGATGGACAGTTATTTTACCTATTTTAGGGTACTTTAAGTTAGTAAAAACAACTAAACCTAGAATTAGAATTCATTCCTCAAATTAAACCATTCCCTCCCAAATTAGATTGTCTCTAGAACTCCATTGGCGACAAAGATCAAGATCAAGTTAGGAGATAAATTTCCAACTGATTTATTCTTCAATTTTAGTAGGTCTTCAACCAATAAGGTATGCTAACTCTTGATCCTTGGATAACCGTTCATTCAAGGAGTTCTATCAATGATTTTCCAAAGAGTTTCTATGATCAAATTTCAATATTTCCAATCTAAACAAGGGTTCATTTTCAAATGGCTTTAAAATACATTGTAGTTATTAATTATTGTTTAATCAAGGTTTTAAGATTATTTTTGATGTAATTCCTTGAAAACCCCATGATCTCCCTAATCTCTCAATTTAGCCTATAAATGGGGTTTTGTGATCTTGATTGGATGTTAATGGAACTATGCTTAGATGATGATGTATAATTGAATTCTATTACTATATTTATCTATTGATTATTATTGTTCAGGATTTACCTATGATTTATCATGTCTTGGAGAATCGGTGATTTAATCTAACTTCTAGTCTATAATATTAGAATTGATGTTGTATGGTTTGGTCCACTGATGGTGGCGGTGTTTGCTTCTTTTCTATATACACATGTTATGATTATAGAATTGAGGTAGTTATATGTAGATTGAATTTTTATTATGATGATCTTGATGATTATCATAATGTAACATATGAAGGTTATGTGTGTAGTCCTAATGTTTGTGCATGATTAAAGTTTATGGATAATGTTAAGTATAATGGTGAATGATAATATTATGGATAAGGTGTAGTCTACATAAGTGATTATGTTAAGTATTATTGTTGAATCACCCCTTCCTATATGACCCTACATGAATGTGTGATCCTTTACATGTTAGGAGTTGCCTATTCAATGTTGAATGTGCCCTTGTCTCCAATGATGAAATGTGGATGTGTGTTTTATAGTCCCTAAATTATCTATATGTGAGTTGTTCATGACTTGGGAATATTGTAAATATGTTGTGATCCTTTAAAGGGTCGTTTCCTCAATAACAATGTTGTTACCATTATGTGATCCGGATGACCAATATGTACACACACACCCCATGTATTACTATGAGTATGATATGTTTATGGTGTCAATTGAAAGTATAATTTTCATATGCACCTTTATATATAATTATTCATGAAAAATAAATGACTAATTAAGCATGAACTTTTGTTGTCTAAAGGTGTGTATGTGAAAGGCTTTCTCATATATGTACACACACACGAAGGTATGATTGAAAGATGTTAATCATAATCTAGTGAACGAGAGTCTGTTGAAAGGTTTCCTCAATTGAACTCTTAACTAGACTATGTTATGGATGTTATAATTATGTGAAAGGACATTCTCACATGATGTTTGTTTCGATAATAGGACATTCTAATCATATAACCGATGAGCTATGTACATGTTATATAAGAAGTTAATACCTTAAGGCCTATCTTATGACCAAATTCTTGATAAGCACTTTAAGGCTCTTTAAAAAAGGAATTTAGCTTAGCATTGAGTGAACTTGACAATGAGAGGACTCTCTTCACGAGGAAGCTTCGTCCGATGTTCTCATGCGGTGGAAACTATGATGTGAATTAGCATAAAGAGGGTTTCAAGTAACAACCTCCTAGTTCCTTATCTATGTACCCCCATAGGAACATTAGGTAGTGGATCCACCTATATGCTATATGATGTTGATGTCCTACCTTGGCAAGTAGGATGCCCTCCTTTTGATGTGAGGGGTTGAATCCAGATTCTATGTTTAGCTCACGTGGCTTATGTCGTTTATGGAAAAGTTTCCCGTGTATAAAATGATCAAATAGAAGTAAGAAAATGAATTCTAACTAAGACTACCTAAGAAATGTTACTTTGTGTAGGTAAGGGAATGGGAATTATACATTGCATAAGTAAGCCATGAAGGGAATTCTAGGATGAGTTCTTTATGTATATATATGGATATATATTTTACGAATTGCATTATTGTGTTAACATACTTGTTATATCTAATATGCATGATGTAAGTCTCATTTGATATACATGATGATGGTGTAGCTTAGTATACATGTTATTGACTATGCCTGTCATGATGATGTATGAAGTAAGGGGAAATGCTTGTGATATCCTTGTTGGTTTACTTCGTATATGTGAGGTTATGGGCTTCACATATACATTGCACTAGTAGACTTAGATTAGGGTTATTAATAAGGTCATGTGATGTAATAAATGAATGATCCCTTATATGAGGTCTATCAAGTATGTGGGTCTTATGTCTATGGTTAAATGAATATGTTGCGATTTATTGAAGGTGATGTACCTAGTCTAGGTTGACTTAATATGAACACTTGGTGTGAATAGTATTACCGGTTTCTACATGCACATTGCACTACTGTTAGTTGGGGTTGTCTTAGATGATGGTTCTTATGTGAAGGTTATGTTTCATGATATGTTATGTCTTTATGAATATATGTGCTTAAATTGATGAAGGTTGTATGAATATTCATCCTTGGTGACCTTAAGTTGATCTTTGGTATGAGTGGTGGAATGGGACAATATTTGTGCATTGCATTGCATACTACTTAAGTGTTGTTTTAAGTAAAGGTATTAGGGTAAAGTGGAAAGGTAATGTATTGGAGATATTAAATGTGTCTTAAAATGTGATAAATTAATTTATGTGTTGTTGTGAATTGTCACAACCTGAAACCATACCCTAGAAGTTAGGGTACAATCTTGGATTGTAACCAGCGTCGTCGACCTCTCGGAGGTCTAAGACAAGCCCTTTCATATCATTCATTGCATATACATAGTGAAAAGTAGTGTTGAATTTAAACTTTTCACAAAACATAATATACTCTTCAAAATCTGTTTCACATAAAAGTAATAGGAAATACCAAGTCTCAATCTCATCATCTTAAGAGACAGGAATACTTGGGACACGGACCATACTTCAAAATACAAATATAAAAATACTTAGTCTATTAAAATACTTTGAATGAAAACATAAAAGACATATATGTCATCGAGTCAAGTGAGCACATACTTCAACTTCTCTTGAACGATCTTCTAAGTCCAAGTCTTCACTTCTCAAACCTCCTCACTACCAAGAACTATATAGTTAGATAAAAGTATGGAATTAGTACAACCACATGTACTAAGTATGGCTATATGCATAAAAATCATGAAAACGGGCTTTATTTGAAATGTGTATCCTTTCATTAAAAAATCATATTATAATCATAATAACATCATAAATCAATTTAGAAACACATAAGATACTTCTAACATGTTATTTCCTCACTTAAAGTAATCCTATGATTCACTTAAGTCACACAAAGAGAGACCGCCCATACACCCTCTATAGATATGCCTAAACGACTCTTAAGATTACCTATAATGAGTCATATGAGTGTATGTCACAATTTATAATAGCTAAAAATAAGATAAGAAACTTAAAATATTCATTTTTATGAAAGAAAGGGGAGAATCTGGAAAATTGTGTATGTTAAGTAAGTGAGTTTTGGTCATTTTCAAAAGTCCATAACTTCTAGCTCAGAATGAGTCAAAGGTAGTTCTTGATATGTTCGGAAATACCTTGGAGAGATCTTTCAAACACTGCCGATGTTGCGCATTTTTGATATCGGAAGAGGGAGATGCCTATCGGAAGTTGGGTTGTTGAAGTAAGGAAAGTCCAAATCCGGATTTAAGAAGTGCAAACTACTCGTTTCACCAATTAATTTCCCATTTCGTTTTAAGGGTTTATTGGGGTTAAAACTAAGATTAGTTTAATTTTTGAAATTCAAAATCACGCTAAGGGCTTGGAGAAGAGAGAAAGGTGAAGAATTCACCAAGAACGTCAAGATTTGCGAGTGCATTTCATCGGGGGTGATTCCTATCAAGGTATTGAGATCTTTTAGTGTTAGGTTAGTTCACCAACACAATAAGCTTGTTTAAATCCCATGATTTTCGAATTGGTTGAATGAGAATAGGGAAGTTCTTGAAGGACATTGTTAAATTCTTGTTGATTAAGTTGTTGAATGTCTATTGGTTCTTTGATTGGTAATTTCGGGTTGTTTTTAGAGTTAGATCTATTGAGTGTTGAAGGTACTAATAATCCTAAGGGTTTGGGAGAAGAATTATGGACGTTTAGGGGGCTCAGCGTTGAAAAACGATATGAAAAATTATGGGGCAGAGTCATGCGCGGGTGCCTGCTGGGCACCCAAGTGGAGCCTGAGACCAATAGGTCTTGCGCAGCGCGCCTAGAACGCGCCTGAATCAGCATCTTTCGCTTTGTTTTCATAATTTAGTCCGATTAATCTCTTCTAAAGTGATTTGAAAATTTTAATGATTCTAACGACTCTTAATGACTTCTAATCATATAGAAATCATCCTGAAACACGAATTTGTAACCTTGAATCCATAACTTCAAATTCAAGGAAAAGTTAGAGATAAGTCTACAAAATTCCTAAAGACTTTTGCAAATAGTTTAAACTTGTGTTTAGGCTTAAAGATTAGTTTGAGTAAGGACTGAAGATAGGAAGGAGAAGTTCATTTCAAGTTTCATAAGTCTTTCAAAAATGTTTTAAGTGTCGTTTTAAGACATAAGTGCAAGTTAGTTCAGATTAAAGTGAAGTATTCCTTCAAAGCAATATATGGGAACTAAGTATTCCCAAAAAAACTTAAAATGTTTTCACATTTAAAAAGAAGGGAAATTCAAATTTCCAAAGACCCTTCGGGCTAGGTTTCAGTTAAAGAGAAATAGCTTGCTAAATTAAACAAGTAGGGAAACTGAGATTTTCAATATAGCCTTTAAGGTAAGTATTTTGAGCACTAATCTCAAATGACAGAATACGTATGGTTTGAGAATATAATAACCAGTATATTTGGAGAGTATTATTGAGCACCGATATGGGATAGAGTTCAGACAACTGATAGCCTCCTAAACTATGTAGCCACCATAGGTAGAAAAAGGATCATACTTTTTAGATGAACCCTTTTCACACTAGATTAGTAGATCCATTGGGCAGTTCAGGTTTTATACATATCTCTTGGTAGAGGATGCGCTACAAGAGTGAGATAGATCATTGTATCATCACTCTAGCTCTTAAGTGATGGTTATCGGTTAGAAAAAGTCCCACAAAAAATAAATGTATTTACATATATACATCAATTTATTTGTATTTTTACATACCTTTTATAGTTACATTTATCCTTCTACACATTCAAAATTTAGAGCTTGCTTTCATATATATTTTCTTTATATTGCACTTTTTTAAAATTGCTTTATAATGAAACGGTTCATATTATTCATGAGTTGAGCAGAGCTAACGTAAGTGTTCCTTCTTACTCTTTTCAAGATTATTTTGTTTTAGCATTCCAACTCGCATACTCGTACATTTAACGTACTAATGTCAGTGGCCTGCGTCGTATCATAATGCAGATGCAGGCAACAAGGATCGACATGCGATGCACCATTGATCTAGTGGATCACTCTAGAGTCAGTGGTGAGCCTCCTTGCATTTTGAAAGACTCCTTTTGTTTCTTTTATACTATTTTCTTTATAAGGATGTTGTGAGGTCTGTCCCAACATCCATCCCAGTTTTAGAAGGCTTCATAGATAGCGAGTCCTTATTTTAATTCTTTAGTCTTTTAATTATCTTTTGATTTGTTAAGACTTGGGTTGACACTTTTGGACAGTTGAATATTTAATATTTAAAATATTCTAAGTTTTATCAGTTGGTTGACTTATTGGTCATTGTGTGACTACGTGTATTTTCTTCTGCTAAATTATGTAAGTCGGGCCAAGGGTCTGCTCGAGGTTTGTAATGGTCTTCGAGTGTCATTCATGTCGTGGGTGTAGGCTTGAGGCGTGACAAACTTGGTATTACAGCTCGGAGTTCAATAGTCCTAGGGATTCTATGAATCTGTGTCTATAGAGTCATAGTTATCACTGTGAAGCGCGCCACATCCATAATTAGGAGGCAACTACATTTAGGAAATACTTCAATATTTTCGTATTCCTTTCGTGTGTTAGAGTTTATCTATAAAATTTTCCCACTAATTCGTGCTTGCGCGTGTTTTCAAATAACCATGCCTCCAAAAAAAGAAGCAAGAGGTCGTCCAGCTAGGAGGAATGTAGAGGAATCAGAGTTTCCTAATGCACCTGAGTTCAACTGCAAGGAGAAGTTTCTAATGCTTAGTTCAGAGAGGCAATAAGGATGATAAGTCAAGTTGTTACCGATAAAGTTAGGTAGTAGAGAGGATCTTGACAAGAAGAGGTTGAGACTTCAAGGATTCGTGACTTCATGAAGATGAATTCTCCAAGTTTCACGGGGTCAATTATTATTAAGGATCTATAGAATTTGTTGAGGAACTGAAGAAGGTTTTTGATGTGATGCATGTTGTTGATGCTGAACGAGTTGAGCTAGTTGTATCAACTAAGAATGTGGCTAAAACTTGGTTCGAAATATGGAAGGGGGAAAGATGAGGATGCACCACACCCGAGTTGGACTTGTTTTGAAGAGGCTTTATTGGGTTACTCTTTACCCGAGAATTGAAAGCGGCTAAGGTACGAGATTTTCTTACACAGAAACAGGACTTCTTGAGTGTGCATACGTATGGGTTGAAGTTCAACCAACTATCTTGTTATGCCCTGAAATTGTTAAGGACATGAGGAGAAGGATGATCTCTTTTTTTCATGGGTTTGTGTCGTGCATCATGCAAAGAGGGCAGAACTGCAATGCTGATACGCGACATGTGCATATCCAGGTTAATTGTTTATGTCTAGTAGGTTGAAGAGGAGAAGTTGAGGGACAGAGAAAACTATATTATCAAGAGAGCTAAGACAAGGAATGGTTCGTGGCAGCAGAAGAGTAGTGACAACCAGTCATCCTTCCAACATAGAAATAAGGTCCTGCCATATCATCTGTTAGTGAACCTGCACAGAGAAGAAGGATGAGTACTATGGTAAAAATTTGAGACCTAAACATGTATATTCATAGGTTAGTGTGGCTCAAAAGGTTAGTAAGCCTCCTCACTGCACCAAGTGGGGTAAAAACTACTCCGGTGTTTGTCGTGAGGGCTCACTAGTTGTTTCAGGTGTGGTCACACCGGGCATTTCATTAGGGATTGTCCAAATAATAAGCAGGGAAACGGTAGTGGAGGAAATATAGCCCATTCTCATTTAGTTTCTCCACAAAAAAGTTGCACATTAAGGAGCTACTTCCGGATCGGTAGAGAAACAAACCACTTGTATGATCTCAACAATCGCCAAAACCATGAGAACTCACCAGATGTTTTCACTGGTATGATTCAAGTCTTTCACTTTACTGTTTATGCATTTCTAGACGCAAGAGAGAGTTTATCTTTTGTAACTCCATATGTTGATATGAACTTTGATATTGTTCCTGAGCAACTTAGTGAACCATTATGTCCCTCCACACCTAATGGTGAATCCATTCTAGTCAAAGATTCTATTGGAATTATTTTGTTTCCATCAATCACAAGAGTACAAAGGCTTATTTAGTTTAGTTAGACATGGTAGACTTCGACGTTATTCTTTTTTTGGGTTGGCTTCATGCCTGTTATTCCTCAATTGATTGTAGAGAGTAGTCAAGTTTCAGTTTCCAAATGAACCAATTTTAGACTAGAAATGCAGTTCAACAATGCCTAAGGGTCATTTCATTTCATACCTTAAGGCAAGAAAGTTAGTTTCTAAGGGGTGTGTCTATCACTTTGTCAGAGTTAATGACTCTAATGTTGAGATACCTCCTATTCAGTCAGATTCAGTAGTGAAAGAGTTCCTAGAAGTCTTCTAGATAATCTTCCCAGAGTCCCTTGTGACAGAGATAAACTTCAATATAGATCTTCTTTCTAATACTCGTCCTATCTATATTCTCCCATATAAATGGCACCAACAGAGTGAAAGATCTGTAATAATAGTTGAAAGATCTGTTAGATAAAGGTTTCATTTTCCAAGTATCTCACCATGGGGTGCTCCAATCTTATTTGTGAGAAACAAGGATGGTTCCTTAGGATATGAATAGATTATCGTCAATTGAACAAGGTTACCATTAAAAATAAATATAGTATTCCAAGGATTGATGATCTTTTCGATCAGCTTATGGGTGTTTCCTTTTTTTCCAAGATTGACCTTAGGTCAGGCTACCACCAATTGAAAGTTAGGAAATGTGATATTCCAAAGGCAGCTTTTAGAACCAAATATGGGAATTATGAGCTTTGATTATGTCATTTTGGTCGACCAATGCGCCTGCACTATTCATGGATATTATGAATAGTGCCTTCAAACCTTATTTAGATATGTTTGTCATTGTCTTAATGATGACATATTAATCTATTCAAGTAATGAAGAAGATCATTATAGTCACCTCAGCATAGTCTTTCATACATTGAAAGATAAGGATTTATATGCTAAGTTCTCAAAATGTGAGTTTTGGCTTAAATATCTGGCATTCTTGGGCCACATAGTTTCCAGTGATTGGTTTAGAGTTTATACCCAAAAGATAGAAACAGTTCACATTTGGCCTAAATCCACGTCTCCAACTGATATAAGGAGTTCTCATCTATATTGTCTCCTTTTACAAGTTGAATCAGAAAATAGTTAAGTTTCAATGGTCCTAAGCTTGTGAGAAAAGCTTTCAGGAGTTGAAGAAGAGGTTGACTATTTGCCACTCTAGACCATATAAGAAGGTACTCAAGGTTTTGTGGGGTAATGCATCTATAGTTTTTTTGGGTTGTGTGTTAATGTAGAATAGCAAGGTTATAGCTTATGCATCCATACAATTAAAGGTTCATGTGAAGAATTATCCAACCCATAACTTAGAGTTGGATGTTGTAGTATTTGCCTTGACGATATGGCATCACTTTTTGTATGGCGTTTTTATGGATGTCATCATAGATCACTAGAGCCGACAATATTTGTTTACTCAAATAGAGCTTAATCTCAGACAAAGGAAGTGGTTAGAATTTCTCAAAGATTACGACATGAGCAATCTTTACCACCCAGGTAAGGATAATTTTTTTGACGATGACTTAAGAAGGTTTTCAATGGGTTGTACCGCCCATCTTGAGAAAGAGAAGGAGGAACGTACAAAAGAAGTGCATAGACTTGCATGACTAAGAGTCCAACTAATAGATTCCATAAATAGACGAATACTGGTGAAAAATGGGGTTGAGTTATCATTAGGTGTCAAAAGTGAAATATAAGCAAGACAAACATACCATTTTTCTTGAATTGAAGACCAATGTTCACAATCAAAGAGTATTAGCTTCATAACAAGGGGGAGATAGTGTGTTACGATATCAAGGTAGATTGTGTATGCCTATGCAGGATGGACTTCAAAAAAGGATCATGGAGGAAGCTCGTAGCTCTAGATATTCCATTCATCAAGGTTTCACAAAGACTTACCGCAATTTGAGAAAAATATATTAGTGGAATGGTATGAATAAGGGCATTGTCGTATTTGTTTCAAGTGCCCGAAATGTCATTAAGTTAAAATAAAGCACCAAAGGCCTGGAGGGTTGGCTAAAATATAGAATTTCTAGAATGGAAGTGGGAGATGACTAATATGGACTTCATCACACGGTTACCAAGGTGTCACATGTAGAATGATTCAGTATGGGTAATTGTCGATAAAATGACAAAATCAGCCAAATATTCAAGAAATGGTGAGACTTCACGGTGTCCCATTTTTTATCGTTTTAGATAGAGATGCACAGTTTAGTGCATAGTTCTGGAAATCTTGCTAGTTTGGTTTGGTTTCAAAGGTGAGCTCAAGCACTGTTTTTAACCGTCATATGCAAGCAGACCTTACTACCCAGACCTTAGAAGATATGTTAAGGGCATGCGTGATTGATTTTAAGGGGAATAGGTATGATCACCTACCTCTCATTGAGTCTTCTTACAACAACAGTTATCATTCGAGCATCCAAATTGCTCCATATGAAGCTCATTATGGGAGAAGATGCAAATTCCTATTGGGTGGTTTAAAGTAGATGAAGCAGGGTTGATAGGACCAGATCTAATTCACCAAGCTATGGAGAATGTGCAGGTGATTCAAGAGAGATTGAAACAAACACAGAATCGTTAAAAATCATACACATTTGTTACGAGAAGGCCGTTGGAGTTCGAAGTGGATGATTGGGTATACTTGAAGGTTTTACCCATGAAGGGTGTTTTGAGGTTTCGTAATAAGGGTAAACTTATTCCCCGGTATATTGGGCCTTATCGCATAGCCAAAAGGATTGGCAAAGTAGCTTATGAGTTAGAGCTTCTATAACAGTTAGTAGAAATTCATCCAGTGTTTCATATCTATGTTAAAGAAGTGCATAGGTGATCCTTCATTGATTGTACAAATTGAAAATATTGGGGTTAAGGATAGCTTATTCTATGAAGGGATTTCGGTTCAACTTTTTAGATCTCCAAGTTCACAAGTGCGAATAAAAGCGGTTGCATCAGTCAAGGTCCTTTGAATGAACCAATTTGTTGAATAAATGACTTGGGAAGCTAAAGAGGACATGAAGAAGAGATATCCACATCTCTTTGAATTCGGAGAGAATGTAGATCAAGGTACTAATTTTCTTCTTAGTACTTTACGAACTATGAGTAAGCATGTGGTTACTTGCTTTTGTTTGTTGGGTATTTAATTTGATGTAACTATCCTTAGCTTAGTTAAAGAAATCTCATTCAAGGACGAACATTCCCAAGGGGGATATATTGTAACATCTCACGATTTGAAATAGCTAAGAATAAGATACGAAACAAATATTCATATTAATGAAAGAAAGGGAAAATCTGCAAAATTAGCTAAGTTAAGAAATTGAGTTATTGTCATATTCAAACGGTCATAACTTCTATCTCAGGATGAGTTAGGGGTTCAGAGTTCAAAAATGAGATAAAAAGTTCATTAGGAGTGACCTGTGCAAGGTCAGGCGTAGTGCGCCCCATCTGCGCTTGAGGGTCGTGGGCGACTTGCCTATAGTGTGCCCAGATGGAGCCTCAGACCAATGGGTCTGGCGTGGCCCACCCAGAACGCGCCAAAATTGGCATTTTTTGCCTAGTTTTCGTAATGCAGTACTATTAATCTCATCTAAGGTCTTTTAACACTTTTTTATGATTCTAACTACTCTAAATGACTTCTATTCATATAGAAATCATCTAGAAAAATGAATTTACAACCTTGAATTCATAAATTAAAATTCAAGGAAAAGTTAGAGCCAAGTTTAGTGAATTCCTAATGTCTTTTCATGAAGTCTTTCACAAATAATTTAAACATCTATTAAGACTTAAAAATCAGTTTTAGTAAGGACTAGAGATAAGAAGGAGAGGTTCATATCAATTTTCATAAGCCCTTCAAAATCTTTTTAATTGTCGTTTTAAGACTTAAGCCCGAGATCAGTTTAGAGCAAAATGAAGAATTCCTTCAAAGCAATATATGAGAACTAAGTACTCCCAAAAGAACTTAAAATATTTTCACATTTAGAAAGAAGGGAAACTCATATTTCCAAAGAGCCTTAAGGAAAGTTGTCAAATTTCAATAGTTTGCTCAAGTCGAAGAAGGATCAAGTTATTATTGCATACAAAAGTGTGGACATAATTTTCCTCGCCAACAAGTGGAATGATACAAAGTAAATAATCAAAATAGAGAAAAAAAGCTAAGAATACACAAGGTAACTTTTGAAACTTGTGTTATTATACATGTCATAACATATTTGTGATTACAAAAATGTTTAAGTATGTGTGACTATAAAATATTTTCCTCAAAGAAAAAGTGAAAAATTACACAAATTATACCCAAATTTAAACAGGGAGCATTCTTTTGGAAAAAAACTAAAAAATAGGTCACATAAATTGAAGGATGTGTTTGTTAACATAGTCTAGCATCCTAGTCACAACTCAAAAGAAGGCACGTCCCTAGAATTCAGACCTCGAGTTTCACTAACATAGAATGTTTGAAATCAAAATAATCAAGATCCTGATTAAATAACCATTCGAAGCACACGAAATATCAACGACTAACTTAAGTTTCTAATTCTTACAAGGATTGTGAAGCAAATATATATGTCGAAGTCTCCCAAGATACATAGAGTGATGTAGATAAAATAAAAAGAAAATGGTTAAAATTCAAAAAACGAGAAGGTCCACATAATATAATAAAAAAATGAAGAACTGAGATAGGAAAAAAGCAGTAAGATAAAGCATATCAAATCATATATATGTGAAGCCATACTCAAGCCTCCTCACCTAAAGAAGGCGGGATATGCACATTGTAACTAGACGATTCCTGAACAAAATTTCACCTGCTAAATAGGTAGTTGTTTGAACATGTTTTACTTCATTAAATGGCACAAAACATCCTCAGCCTTTTAATAATATCACTACAAAAACTTCTCTTGTACAAGTTGAACTTATCAATGAGAAAACATCACGTTTCATTCCTACAAAACTAGACACTAAAAGAAACTCATATAATGAATTAAATACTATAACCTCAAAATAAAGAGACGCACAATATTTAAACCAATGCACCCAATTAGTTTCCATATTATAATATCACTAATAAAATATATCTTCTATTCAAGCTATATATATACATATACACATACACACACACACACACACACACGTGTGTGTGTGTGTGTGTGTATATATTCAAAGTTAATAGGTGTACATGCCCTCACATAAGCATGTGGATCCTCCTCTCAACGACTCTTGTTGTTATTCCTTTTTAGAAAAAAATAAAAAATTGTAACAAATTTTGGCTCACTAATAAAAATTGAAATATTAATTTTTAAAATTTTCTTTAATATATTCTTCCTTAAAGACATGGTAATTATAAAAAAATATTATGTGAAAAATGGTCAAATATAAAATACAATTAGAATTTTTTTTCATAAAATCATTAATTATTAATCTAGTCTGGTCAACAATCAGGTCAACAATTTTTAAATTATCCAAATATTCTCTCACACTAAAAGCAAACTGTTACAATTGAAGTGAAGTTAAATAAGGTTAAGATGGTCATTTGCTTTTATTCTTCTACTCCAAAATCACTTAAATTTTTTATTTTTTCTTATTGTTAGAGAACTCATTTGTATCGTCTTCCTTATGTTTCTTATTTATCAAGTTTTTAGTCACTTCCATTACTTCCTTCTAAGTAACTTCTTCTCCTCTAATTTGTATCGCTTAACGGAATTTGAAGGGATGTTGATAGCTTCGATCATTTCATGTGCTCCGATGATCACCGACGATAAAATCAATTCGGTTTCAACTGTTTTCAATAGTAACAAGGTGGAGATAGTTGTTCCTTTTGAGAGGACAATAGGTGAAAGCGGCGACGGTGTCTATGAGACTAAAGGTGAGGGTTGAGGTTCCTATTCCGAGGAACTGGTTGATTTCGTCGTCTAGATCGACTAATCATGCACATTTGTTGGTTCAAAACCACCGGAATTCCAAGGATAGTAGGATGCCGGTGAGATTTATAGTGTTTAATTAACTATGGATAGTGGGTGGATTTTTAGAAATTCCATGGATGTGTTGGTTTAAACTTTTGTGAGTGGCGAGGTTATGATAGAGATGTAAATGGAAGGGTGTATATTGATTTTTTATTTTTATCAATGATAGGAATCTTGGACAGTGGAAATAAGCTTCCCATTGCTTGGATTGATGTCAATGGTAAGCGGTTTTACCCTAAGATCTTCATTGAGGGATCTAAAAATCTCAAACAAAATGAGGTTAATGTTGATGAGAAGTTCTCCTCGCACAATCGTAAATTTAACTTGAGATAAGAAATATTGAAAACAACTCTATGTCATAAAAATTTCTATCCTTACTTTAGCTTCTTGGGAACAATTTGTATTAGAAGTCAAGATCAAAATAATGGTCTTGAAACCAGAATCATCACCTGTATATAGTAAATCCTTGAATAATAAAAGTTAAAAAAGGGAAATCCAAACTTTCTTTATAGGAGCTATAAAAACTTTGGAACTCAACCTTTTTTGGTAGGGGAGTGAACTATGAAGCATTATTAGAATCAATGCGCTATGAACATAAGCACCATCATTCAGTCGACTTGTATTTGCACTTGACTTTTCTGTTTCTCTCATGACATTTAAAAGTAATTCAAAAGAATGAATACTGAAAAGGATCAGTGCTTACCTGACATATGAAAATTAGATTTATAAGGGACTATAATCAAGGGTAGGATCTCAATCCAAAGCTGCATGGGGTATGGTGTGGCAATATGAACAACCACATTCTACCCTTGTATATAGTAAGTTATAAATCTACGTTTCATATGTTAGGTAGTATTACTCCTTTTCTTTATTCGTTCCTTTCAATTACTTTTAAATGTTATAAGAGAAACAGAACAGACAAATACAAATATAGGTCGACTGAATGATGATGCTCATGCTCATAGTGCATCGATTCTAATAATACTACAGAGTTCACTCCCCCACCTAAAAAGGTGGAGTTCTAAAGTTTCTGTAGCTCCTATCAGGTAAGTTTGTATTTCCCTTTTTTAACTTTGGTTATTCAAAAAATTTACTATATATTGGTGATGAATCTTCTTTCAAGACCAGTATTTTGATCTTGACTTCTAATACAAATTGTTCACAAGAAGGCAAAGTAAGGAAAGAAATTTTCATGACATAGAGTTGTTCTCAATGATTTTTATCTCAAGGTTAATCTTACAATTCTCCGAGGAGATCTTTTCATCAACATTTACCTCATTTTTGTTGAGATTTTTAGAACCATCAATGAAGATCTTAGGGTAAAACCCCTTACCATTGACATCAATCCAAGCGATGAGAAGTTCTTCCAACTGTCCAAGATTCCTATCATTGACAAAAATAAAAAATTAATATACACCCTTCCATTTACATCTCTATCATAGCCTCGCTACTCACAAAAGTTGAAACCAACACATCCATGGAATTTCTCACAATCCACCCACTACTCATAGTTAATTAAACACCATAAACCTCACTGGAATCCCACTATCCTTAAAATTCCAATGGTTTTGAACCAACAATTGAGCATGATTAGCCGATCTAGCCTACGGAATAAATCATTTCTTCGGAATAGGAACCTCAACCCTTACTTTCATCTCATAGACACTATCACCACCGCTTTCACCTGCTGTCCTCTAGAAAGGAACAAGTATCTCCACCTTTTTACCATTGCATATTATTGAAACCAAATCGATTTCATTGTTGGTGATCATCAGAGCACATGAATCGATCGAAGCTATCGACATTCTTTCAAATTCTATTGAGCGATACAAACTAGAGGAGAAGAAGGAACTTAGAAGGAAGAAATGGAAGATGATATAAATGAGATAAATAAGAAACAGAAGAATACAATACAAACGAGTACTAACAATAAGAAAAAATAAAAGTTTAAGTGATTTTGGAGATGACAAATAAAAGCAAATGACAATCTTAACCTTATTTAACTTCAATTTCAATTGTAACAGTTTGTTTTTAGTGTGAGAGAATATTTGGATAACTCAAAAATTGACCTAAGAAATGTGATTGTTGACCAGACTAGATTAGTAATTAATGATTTTATAATGAAAATTCTAATATTATTTTATATATGACCATTTTTTCACATATTTTTTTTCATAATTATCAAATCTTTAAGGATGAATTTATTACAAAAAAATTTTTAAATTAATATTTAAATTTTTTGTTAATGAGACAAAAGTTGTTACAATTTTTTATTTTTTTTCTAAAACGGAATAACTAAAAGATTCATCGAGAGACGGACCCACATGGTTACGTGAGGGCATGCACACCTATTAACTTAAGGAAAAATAGTGTGTGTGTATTATATAACAACAAGAGTCTTATTATAATACTAAAACTAATTGGTGCATTCGTTTAAATATTGGGTGTCTCTTTATTTTTGAGGTTATAATTATTTAAGTCATTATATGTTATTACCTTAGTTTTATATTCTATGTTTAATAAAAAATATGGCACGTGTATCAATATTTCCTGATATGCTTCAACTAACATGAATTAGTTATTGATAGTGCACCCATAATCTTCAAATATTAGGGTCGCCTCTAATTTCACAAGTTGTCCTCTCAAAAGGAACATGTAAAACCGAATCGACTTCATCGTCAACGGGCATCGGAGAGCAATGAAACTTATCGAAGCTATTGATACCATGCACTTCCTTTCAATGATACAAATTATAGGAGAAGAAAAGGAACTTAGAGGAAAGAAACAAAAGGCGATACAAACAAGATGAGAAGAAATTTAAATGGGTAGAAACAAAAGGTAATACAATGAGTCTGTAAAACAAGGGAAAAATTTAAAACTTAAGTGAGTTCCTTATGTCTCAATATTTATACTACTTTTCTGATGGGAGGATGAATAAAAGAAAATAACTATTTTATCCTTAGTTTTAAGTTCTCTTCATTGTATCGATTTATTTTTATGCGTAAGAAAGCTTGGATAATTTAAAAATTGCGGGTGTGAGAAATGTGATTGTTGACAAGTAATAAGATTAGATTAATCATTATGATGTTCTAAAGAAATTCTAATTGCGCATTATATTTGACAATTTTTAGCGTGATAATTTTTTTATAATTCTTAAGACCTTTAGGACGAATTCATCAAAGTAATTTTAAAAAGTCAATATTTCAGTCTTCTCTAATTAGCCAAAAGTTGTTACAAATTTCGTATTTTTCTAAAAAAAAATAACAATGATCATCAAGTCGAATTTTGGAAAAATTCTGATTTATATCATATATCGTCGCTTCTTCCATCCAGAGGCGGACACACGTGCTAAAGTGACGTGAGGCACCGTGCACCCGTTAACTTTTGAAAAAATTAATGTATATATGTGTGTATATATAGCTTGAATAATAGATATATTTCATTAGTTTTAATGTAATACTGAAACTAATTGGGTGCATCGATTTAAATATTGGGTGTCTCTTTATTTTGAGTTGATGAAATTGGGATTTTAATACGTTTATTTTTGTTGTTTTTTCGTTTAAAAAATTGATAAGATAAGAGGGCTGATATTATTGAAATTTTTACCTTCATGTGCAAACTACAAAGTTAAGATAAGAAAATCAGTACTTCACAAAGTAGATTGTATCAAACCGACATAAGGGGAAATAGGACATGTACCTTCCAAACAAATTTCGTATTTACATGGAGAACCATGATTCTTATGGGAGCAAGCTGAGGTAAAGGAAATGATAGTCAATGAGAATCTACAATATGCAACGGTGGGAAAGTTCTCGTATGATTTGTCGGGCATACAAGAACTTCGCAAAATAATACCCAAGCAATGTGGATTGAAGGGGGAGTGCAATATTGGCTTACTAACCAACATATAGGTGTTAATCAGGCTACACTCTTCAAAGATTATGTTAATCTTTTTTCTAAACCAGTTTTCTACTTAACTCATCAAAATTGGTCCTATATGATGAGGACCCTAAAGTAGGATCCATTATTTAACTTAGAGGAGGAGACATGAATGGCTATAGCATGGATTTCCTATCCTTCAATACCCCCAAAATTTATTTGGCAAATAAATTATATTTACATTACCTGTAAAAGTTGGAAAACAATTGCAGGTGGATAGGGTGACTAAAAATTAGACTCAACCAAGTTGTGCTATGGTTAAGGTGGAGGTGAATTTGCTCAACGAGTTTTCAAAGGGAATCAAAATTGGGTTGAAAAGATCCAATGGGGAGATTGTAGAGAAGTGGGTTAATATAAAGTGTGATTATATGCAAAAATACTGTAAAACATGCATGATACAGGGTCATGATGAAGAAAAGTGTTACGTTAAACATCCAAAACTACACCCAGCCAGGCAGAATGCGAGCAAAGAGATCAATGAGATGCAAAGGCACGGACAAGGGGAGAGAGAGGAGAATACTTAAATAATTGAAAACACTATGGGAGAGAAGGTCAGCATAAGATATGGGAGATAGAAAATGAAGAACAGAGATTTCAGGGGGAAAAATAATTAAGGGGGGAGCAAGAAGGTGATAAATCAAGTGCGGAATAAGGTAGGATTTAAAACCACAAACAAGTTTGATTCATTGAATGATAAGAAGATATTGATATGTTAGAACAAGGGACATTAGGGAACAGTGAGAGTAGACATGTTTCCACCAAGCAATGGGTGGAATACGCATTCCTATAGTCTAACAAAGTGGTAACTGAAGAGAAGGATATTGAGGGAGAGGGTGAGAAGAATTTAGCTCGAGAAAAAAGGAATTGAGGAAAATATTACTGATATAGAAATCCAAAAGGAAGGTGGCGACGAAAAGGAAAAAAGTGTTAACATAAACCTATTGAATAAGGAGGAGAAAGGAGTACATACTCCTACATGTCTGCAAATAGTTCTTGTATAGTTAATTACAACTTTAATGGAGACATCGAAGATTCAAATGCAGGAGCTTAATGATGATGAGGAAATGGAAGAAAATATTCAGCTAATTGGCAGGGCTGGGGATTTATCGCCCAGGAATGGGAACAATTGCTTTCCCTTTTGACATTTCATAATAGGTTAAAGAATACTAATAAGGACTTAGCTAAATGGAGTAGAGACAGTTATGGAGATGTTTGTGGAAATATATCCACACTTGAAGATTTGATCAAGGTTAAAGAGTTACACCTTAAACTTCAACCAACCCTAGATAACAAATGTTAGTTGACTAAGGTAGAAGCAAAGTTGAGGAAATTTTTGGTTATTGTAGAGGAATATTGGAGACAAAAAGTAGGCATGAGTTGATTTAAGGAAAGGGATAGATAGTGTGAGTGGCCCAAATGGTTTCACGGATAAGTTTTTTTAACACTGTTGGGATGTGTAGGAGAAGATCTTACAAGATTGGTCCATGATTTTTTATAGTGGGCAGGAGCTACACAAATTCCTTACACAAACAAACCTTGTTTTGATTTTTTTTAAAAAAAAAATTGTGCAAGAATTTAAAGATTTGAGGCCCATATGTCGTAGAAATTTTTCTAATAAGGTAATATCGCGAATACTACATGAGAGGATAGTTAGAGTGCTTCCAAATATTATATATCCTAATCAGTGTGGATTTATGAAAAGGAAAAGCATAACGGAGAATGTGTTGTTGGCACAGGAGATCGTACAAGATATACACCTAAGAAGTAAAGATGTTAATGTAATGGTAAAGTTGGATATGATCAAGGCATATGATAGAGTGTCTTGGATATTCTTAACAAAAGTGCTTAGGAAAGGTGCTAATAGATATGGTCTGTCGGTTGATTTCGGCTAAATGGTACTTGATACAAATTAATGGACACACTCTCAGCTTTTTCCACTCAACTAGGGGTATATAGCATTTTGGATAATACATTCTTTGGTGGAAAATAAATTTTGATAAATCTTTGTCCTAACTTTATGTTATCACAACCATCAACGATGGAATTATTGTAGAGAAATGTGATAACCCTAATGGTTGGAGGGAGGACAAATTTATAGAGGTTATGATTTAATCTAGTACGTCCATCAAGTAAACAACGTACGGACGAGGTTTATTCTTTATTAAATACTTCCTCCGCTTCAACAAGATATTCATTAATGTATATCAGAAACACATAATTTGAGTTTAGAGTGTAAAAACATAAAAAATTTATCAATCATAAGTACAACCAAGATCCATTATTTGAACCTGTTCTTTAAATGTCTTTGGTTGTAAGCCTTTTTCTAACATATCTGCAATCATTAAATCAGTTCTAATATTCTTAAGTGGCACTCTTTGTTTCTGAATTTCTTCCTTGACAGCAAAATACTTTAATTCCATATATTTTGCACATTTGGAGTACTTGTCATTATTGTAGAAGAATATTGCTGCAATATTATCACAATAAATTTTCAGCGGCTTGGTAATGGTGTCGACAACCCCAAGTGTAGAAATAAAGTTTCGCAGCCATAATGTATAAGTCGTGGTTTCATAACATGCCATAAATTTTCTTTGCAGCTTTTCAGCGATCAATTTCAAGGATACTTTGATATCTTTGTAGCATTTTGACCACAAAGCTAATAAACGGTCTTGTGCAATATTGAACATACATAAAACTTCCAACAATAGAAGATTAAGGTAGACCATTTTCTTTCGTACTACATCATTCTTTGGGCATAACATGAGATTAAATTTGTCCCCTATTCCTGCTGAACAACTATTCATGTTAGATCTCTCTAGAACTCTTTAGATAAAACCTTTTTGAGACAGTTCCAATAATCTATGTGATCTATGATGAAATATTTCTATCATTATCACATAGGATGCCTCACCCATATCTTTCATTTCAAAGTTCATAGAGAGAAAGTCTTTCGTCTCACGCGATATGCATAAATCATTAGCAACAAGTAAAATGCCATCAATATACAAGATTAAAAATTAAACTTATTTCCACTGATCTTTTGGTATATGCACTGATAAACGGTAATTTCCTTAAATCCAAGAGATGTTATGATATCATTAAATATTATATACCAGTATCACGAGGCTTGTATGAGTCCATATATTGATTTCTTTAGCTTGCACAACATTTGATATTTTCATTTAATTTCGAAACCCTTTGGTTGGTCCATATAAACATCCTCATTTGAGGTCTACATTAAGAAATACAGTTTTCATATTCATTTGATGTAACTCTAAATCATAACGAGCTACAAAAGCCAAAACAATTCTTAATGAGTCTTTCTTTGAGACCGATGAAAAAATATCTTTATAATCAATTCCTCCTTTTTTAGTGTATCCCTTTACAATAAGTCAGACTTTATATCGTCCAATATTACCATTTGAATTGTGTTTGGTCTTGAAGATCCATCTATACTCGATGAATTTAAAGTATTTTGGTAGTTGAACGAGATCTCATATTTTGTTGTATTCCATGGATTTTAGCTCTTCATTCATGGTGTCAATTCATTTATCAGAGTCATTATTTTCTGTGGTGTGTGAAAATGAAATCAAATCTTTATTAATTCCAATGTCAAAATCTTACTCTTGCAAATAAATCACATAGCGACCAATTTTCTTTATGACATTGTTTGTGGTTCATTTGCGTCAGATACTTATGAGTTAGTTCCTTCTTGAAGTGTTTCATGCAAATGTTGTTCAACATTATAAAGTGTGCTTCAACAAGAGAAACACCATATGTGATTGGAGGAAGTAGGTACATTCATGGGCAATGAAATATTCTCTTACCTTATTAATTTCCACACTTTGTCGTTCAACACTCCCACCAACTTCGCCATTCTCAAGGAATTTTGTAAGTGGACCTAGACATTGTACTAATTCGTTACAATTTCCATAATATTCAGCACCTCTATATGACCTAATGATTTTCCCTTTTCAATCTAATTGTCTTTTAACCTTATTAATGTAATTTAACACTCTGAAAGTCCATGACTTGGTCTAGAGCCTCTAATGATGAATTGAGACTTGAAACATTGTTTCTAATCCTATTTAACATATTGAAACTAGTTAGGAAGTGTTAGAGTCAAAACGTCAAGAAACGTCTAAGAAGTCTGAAAACTAGCGTAATTGAACTAATAAAATGTCCTTAGGTTTCGTGAAGGTTTGGGTGTGTTGTATGAAGTCTAAAACTTGTAAAATCACTTAATTAGGTAAAATAATGTATATATGGATAAAATATCCAGTTCCGATCCCCCAAGGACCGCCCTAGGTTCCCTTGTAGGGACCCTCCTAGCCAAGCAAGATGTCAAAGTAGCAGCCAATTGGCCTAGCAGGGAACCAGTCTGCGTCGCGGACATGGTCCACCATGGACCAAAAATAATGGTCCTCTTTGTGGAAACGTATAGGAATCCATATTATTGAAAATTGATTTTGGAAATCTTGCGGGAACAGCTCTGCAATGCAAACTTTTTTTCCGACGAAAATCTGAAATTTAGAATTCAAGTTTGACTTCATTAAAAGGTCAACTTAGCTGAGGGGTATTTTGGGTATTTAATAGGAGGGTTATATATTGATTTTAATCCATTTTTTCCTCACAATTTCCTAGTCAAATCAAATACCCTAATCAAAATCCAAAAGCTCTCTCTTCTCTCTACTCAACCTCCATTGAAGAAGCTATGAAGGTTGACGAAGGAGACCGAGTTCCCACGTTTTCTAATAAAATTGGTGTCTAAAGTCTTGGTTAAGGTATGATTTATTTCATTCTTGGGATTCCTTTCCCCAAGAATTCCTTTCAAAGAGATTTTTAAACTTCCTCGAACTAGGGTTTTTCTCTACACATGGGTCTTCTTTGAAAAACGAAATTGAGAATCAATTGTGATGAATTATGGTCAATTAATTTTTTTAAGTATATACTAATGGTTAATTGTTGTTATTCACTTGAGATTCCCATGGACCCATGTCTTTCCCCAGTTTCATGAAAACCTTAAATTGATATGGTGAGTTGTAAACATGATGAACATGTGGATTAACTGCATGTTAATTATTTAATTCTTCTTGAATTTACCTTGTTTATGTATTGATCATGTATTCATGGTAAGGTAAGTATAAAGATTCTTGAAAGGGGCAAGGAAGTATGTTGATTGGTTCTTCTTGGATTCAATTATGAAGTATGAGTTACTTAGATAGTATTGATCCTATGTCTAATGTGTGGTTGTGATGTTGATGTTATGTATTCCTCATCGTTAACCCTAAGACACTCTAATTAGCTATGAAATATGTATGAATGTTATGATACGATTATTATATGATTGAAAGTGGTTCTCATGATTATAATAAAGTGTTAAGTGAAAGGTTTACTCACTTGTATGGGATTTCCAAAGTGAAAGGATTGTTCTCACTTCAGCTAATATGATAATATGTTTATATAGGAGTCTACAAAAAACTAATATGAACTTGTATGATAAAATAAGATTATTACTAAAGGGAATAGATTCTTACCACCGAGAGGACATGTAAATGCGATCAAGATGTCATGTTTAGTAAGTCCAGCCTCCCACATGGGTTTCTTTACGTCTATCAAGTTCGAATTCCAAATATATGTGTTGTCTCATAAGATGGAAGCTCCACGTCTAGCAAGTCAAGGTTTCTGGTAGAAATCTCATTGACCTTTAACTATGTGGCCACATAGGACTATAGCTTAGTGTATCCACTTAAATAACTATGTATGATTGGTTACACCTTAGGCAAGTGTTAACCCTCTCTTTTTAGCGTGGGAGGAGAACATTGGATTCCATGTAGCTCACATGGTCTAATGTCTGTTGTTGCACTTATTTCCCTAAAGTAAAAATGAATGAACAAGTTAAGTATGTGAACTCTTATTAGGGTTGTCTTAAAGGGTACTATATAGTGTGAGGACGGGTATGAGACTTCTCTTACACATTGCACATATGGGATACTAAGGGATGATCTTAGTAGTGTTCTTGTATGATTAAGTTGACTATATGCTATGTTTGTCAAACTATATATATGACCTTGTGAACTAAGCATGTTATGATGAAATGCGAAGTCATGATGTATGTATGAAATAGGTGGCTCAATGTGATGCTTAGATTTGGATAAGGTTATGAGGTTCTATTCTTGGCATTGCATGAGTATTGTTTGTGTTGCTCATATGATTGGGTTGACTTATGATGTTCCATTTATTTGACACAAAGCATGGCTTGGACTAAATTGTGTCTTTTTCATGAATTAATGATTTTATGCATAGGAATCATACTTAGTGCATGTGGTTTGTACTAACTTGTATTTCATCCCTTTTCCCCAACATTGTAGGTTCCGTTCATTGAAGAGCTTCTATATCAATTTGCAAGAAGACTTGGACTTTTCCCAAGTTCTGGTAGGTTCTCTAGTTCGAGGATGGTGCCACGTAATCTACCTTAGTAGTATTTGTATTGTCCAAAGACATTCATTTCTTTTCTATTGTGGGAGACGTTGTTTTAAGCCCTATGTGGCAAATATGAATTTGTATAAGGGCTATGTCCGAATGTTCTACTTAGTATTTTATATGGTTTAATGTGAGACAAAGTATTAGACTAAATTCCTATGTATTGTTTATGTTGTCTTAATGAGAAGCCTAAGTAAGCTTCATATGAGATTAGTCTAAGTAAACTCCATATATGATATGTGAGAGGTCTATGTACACCTCAATATGTAAACAATTTTAATTTTTCCGCACTTTTACCTATGATATGTTATGACGAATGTTAAGGGCTTGTACAAGTCCTCTCCAAGGATGATGACGCCGGTTACATCTAAGGGGCGCTCTCCAGTCGTGACATGTACACTAAGAGAGCGTCTGCTACTTGAGTTTTTTCTTTCAATAAATAGATAAATTCATAGCATGAAAAATAATTGATAAAGGTGATAAAAATATTTTTTTTCTCCATCAAAAGATGGAACATCAAAGGGTCCGGTGTGTATAATTTCAAGAAGTTGAGTGCTCGTTGTGGCACCTTTCTTTGTATTCTTGGTTTGCTTTCCTTTAATGCAATCCAAACATTTATCAAGATAAAATTCAGAAGAATCTCATTCTTTACTAACATTTTTTTAATCGTTCTTTGAATACATGACCCAAACGTTTATGTCACAAATAAGTAGAACTTTCATTTAGTGAACTACGTTTAATTCCAATATTTGGATGAATAGTATGTAGAGACTCAAAAAAATTATTATCGAGTTTTAATCATTATAAACCATCAGTAAGAACAGAAGAACCATAAAACATATTATTATTATATAAATTGAAACAACAATGTCCAAACTTAGATCAAATCTAGAAACATAAGTCTTGAAAGGGAAATCATATTCCAAGAGACGCAAGGAACATAGAGAGTCTGTAATAGATTAGGTGATGTCAAGTGTCCAAGATAAAAACTTAAGTCCCTATGCCTTCAATTTTAGCCTTTATGTGATTTCCCATGAACAAGAATTTTGTTTTATTTGGATTCGCAGTGAGTCCCTGCAACATATTGGATACATGAGTAGTTGCACTAGAATCAAGCCACATAGTATTACTAGAAACTTCTACTAAATTTGATTCAAAACATAAAATACACTAAATGTACTTTTCTTTTTAAATCAAGTTTTACATTTCAGATATTCTTAATGATAGTGTCCTTCCTTTTCACAGAAACAACACACATCAGCCTTGAGTTGCTTATGAGCATCCTGTGGAACTTTAGTAGGTGATTTATTTTCTTTAAACTTGTTGGCCTTCACTTTAAGTCATTTACCATATCCTTGATCCATGAGGTTAATAGATTGACCTCCCCGTTTCTTAAGTCTTGACTCCTCTTGAATATGCATACTTGACAATTCACTAACATCCCACTTATCCTTAATAGTGTTATAGTTAATTTGAGATGGTCCTTACTCAAGAGGCAATGAGTTCAGAATAAACTGAACCAAGAAGGTGCATCCACTTTCATCTCTAAGGTCCAAATCTTGTTGCAATGTTAGTCATATCAATGATATAATTTTGCATACCACACGACCCATTAAACATCATGATCGTTAGTTTAGCCATTAGTGTACCAGCGAAAGACTTATAAGCAAAACGAAAAATTTCTTCCACAAACTTCAAATATTTCGTGGCACTTTCTGTTTGTGGAATAGTACTCTTTATTTTGTTGGGAACAATTATTCGCATGAACATAAGACTCAATCTGTTAGAGAGTTCCCATAATTTATGAAAAGACTTGTCATCCTCACAGCTCTTATCAGTAATGGCATTAGGTTTGTTATTCAGCTAAGCCAAGTCAGGATCCATCACACCTAAGTTTAACTGGACTTTTTCATGTCATTCATAGAAGTTCAATCCATTTAGCACATTAAAATACGAAACATGCAAATGAAGAGGAATAATTGCAAATAGATACATGTTCCCACATCAAAATAATGTAACTTTAGTTAAATGATAAAAATACATTGTAATTCTCCTTTGGGTAGGTACTATGACACACTATCATAATTTCAATGTTATTTTTAATCTTTAATAGGCAATTAAATAATTTTTACCAAACATATACGACATCTTTGAATATACAATGTGTGTTTGATTAAAAATATTAGTTTACCTCATAATTTTATCAGCTTTGGGTAAATTTTTGAATGTTCTAGCAATAGTGAAAGTCAATCTATATATTTATTTTTAATATATGCATTTAATTAACCTTCATATCTAAATGACAATTTTATGAGTACATATTTTTCTTAACCATACTAGTTTGACCACTTTGATGACTAACAAGCTATATGAATATAAATGCATACATAATCTCATTAAATTTTGTGGATGCGAATAATTTTAAACAATTTAGTTTGGCCACTTCGGTGACTAACAAACTATAGAAAGATAATACATGCATCAAGTGATCATAAACATGATATGTGTAGACACTAATTTCCTCCAGTTTAGTCTCTTTGATGACTAACAAACTATATAAATACAAAGCATACATAATATCATAAAATTTTGTGCATGTGCAAAATTTTAAACATTTTAGTTTGGTCACTTTGGTGACTAACAAACTATAGAAACATAATACATGCATCAAGTGTTCATAAACATGATATGTGTAGACATTAATTTCTCTAGTTTTGCCACTTTGGTGCTAACAAGCTAAATAAATACAAAGCACACATAGTATCATAGAATTTTGTGCATGTGAATAATTTTATATATTTAAATTTAGTCAGTGTGTGACTAACAAACAATTTTCACAAAGTACACACATATTATTTATTGTTTAGTATAACGATCACTTTAATTTATTGCACAATTAGTAAAACAAAACATAATTATTATATTATAGGAAGATTAAGATTTTTCAAAATTTGTGCAAATTAAACTTTACTAACAACACTTCATCAAAATAAAAGTTCAAACACCTTAAATAGTGAAGCACAAAATTATGCTACTACGAAAGGATTCAACAAAAAGTTGGAACATAATTTGATTGCAGTTCTTAGCGTCAAATAAATTGAGTGAGTCGGACGGTTGGAAACATCATTAACACGCCGCACTAAATTCTAGTGTTGACCACCATACTCCAACAGATTATTTAATTTTTTTCTAAGATAACATCAACAATAATGCTATCCAAGACTAAACTGTCATTAGCTAGGTGGGATGATTCGAAAGAAAATAACATCAACAATAATGCTATCCAACACTAAACTGTCATTAGCTAGGTGGGCTGATTCGAAAGAAAATAATTAGAATTAATTATCACATTATTAAGCTGGTGAAGTTATATAATTTATGAAGATTATCCGTTCAAAAAATTCAGGTTGTGATACCACATGTAAGATTAAATTCTTGAATACATAGTATCAGGATCTTTAACAGGGTAATCATACATAGAGATCGTTAGGGGTACATACCTGACGAGGAAGACATCATCAAAAATCACAGAGAAAAGAGGATGCGTTAGTCGTGCATTGATTTTCTACCTTCTTGCCCTAACTTTATGTTATCACAACCGTCAGCGATGAAATTATTGTAGAGAATATATTATAACCCTAACTAGTGGAGGGAGGACTAATTCATAGAGGTTATGACTTAATTTGGTACGTCCATCAAGTAACCAATGTAAGGACGAGATCTATTCCTTATCAAATACTATTTATGGTATTTCTTGGTAACAAGCAAATTTGGGCCATAAGTAAGAAATAATTAATAATAATTCTTACATTATCTCACTTGTCCAATGACCATATAACATTAGTATTTCATGAGCATTAGTTGCATAAAATAAATTTCTTCTATAATGTCCATCATACATACCACATTATAACAAATTACTAATGTGAGTTATGACGGTTGTACATAAGTTTTAAGTTACATAATTCCTTCCATACGCTTCTACATTAGCAACTTATCACACTAGGTCCATAAGATATAAAACATATAATATTATGGTCCACAATAATGTCTTATAAAGACTTATCTTGTAATATCTCAAAACAATAATGTATACACCATTATGAGAAGTAAGATATTCATTATCATGTATATTGGAAACACATAATTTCAGCTTAGAGTGTAATAACATCATAAATGTATCAATCATAAGTAATACCAAGACCCATTCTTTAAATATGTTCTTTAAAGTCTTTGGTTGTAAGCCTTTTGTTAACGGATCTGCAATCATGACATCAGTTCTAATATTCTCAAGTAACACTCTTTGCTTTTAAACTTCATCCTTGACAATAAAGTACTTTAATTCCATATTTTTGGCACCTTTGGAGAACTTCTCATTATTGGAGAAGAATACGTTGCAATATTATCAAAATAAATTTTCAGCGGCTTGGTAATGGTGTCGGCAACTCCAAGTCATGAAATGAAGTTTCGCAGCCATAATTCATGAATTGTGGCTTCATAACATGCCACAAATTCTGGTTTCATTATGGATGTAGCAATGACATATTGCTTAGCACTCTTTCACGATTTGCTCCTTTAGCGAATAGGAACAAGTTATCAAATGTGGATTTTATAGTGACAAAACATCCAGTAAAATCTGAATCTAAGTATCCAATAACTTCTAAGTCATTGAATCTCCTTTACATGAGCATGTAATCCTTCGTTCCTTTCATGTAGCTTAAGACTTTCTTTGCAGCTTTCCAGTCATCAATTCCGAGATTGCTGTCAAGACCGGGGAGCACCCCCTAGACGTACCCGGCGTCTTCATCCTCGAAGAGGACTTGGACAAGCCCTTAGAATTCGTCATAGCATATCATAGGTCAAAAATATGGAAAATTTAAAACTTTTACATAGTGAGGTAGGTATACATAGACCTCTCACATATCATATACAAAGTTTACATAGACTCCTCACTTATTGAAGCTTAAATATGCTTCTTATTTAGGCAACATAATCAATACATCGGAAATATTCTAATAACATCGTCTCACAGTAAACCATCTAAAGAGTATTATAATATGTGGCATAGCCCATACTTCAATACAAAGAGCCACATATAGGCTTACATCAATAGTCTCAAACGATAAAGGAAGAAATAAGTGTCTTTAGACATAACAACAACATAGATAGAATGGTGAAACGGTAACATCCCTGAATATTGAGGACCTACCAATAACATGGGAAACTAGTCCAAGTCTTGTTGCAATTAGCGTCAAAGTACTTCAACGAACCGAACCTACATCATTTGGGAAAAGGGAAATAATATGGGTTAGTACAACCACTTGTACTAAGTATGGAAACATATGCAAGTAAAACCATTGAAATCATGATAAAAAGGACACATTCTTCAAAATGATGCTCTTTGAAAAGTCTTTATGCACAATTAAGAACATATACAAGTCAACAGACATAGCATCACTTAAGACAAGTTCATAATCAACACAAGTCCAACATCATCATAAAGTCAAGTCAACATGGATATTATCAACATAAGTTCATATCAACATGAATATCATCATATTAAGATCATATAGGCATAAATAACTCCAACATATCATTATAGCAACAATTCATGTACAAGAGTTCATAAAATCACAACATATAAGACCCTTACTCACAACTCCTTCCCAAGCTTACAAGTGCAATGCTTATGTGAATCCCCATAACCTCACATATTCAAGTAAACCAAACAAAGAATCATAAGCAATGTCAACATTTCAAATATCTTCATATCATGCATATTCTTAGTTATGTACATCAACTTAGATAATAGCATGTTCATCAATGAAACTAACATCATATAAGACCCTTACTCACAACACCTCCTCAAGCTTACAAGTGCACTTCTAATGTGAATCCCCATAACCTCATATAATCAAGTAAACCAAACAAAGAATCATAAGCAATGTCAACATTTCATATATCTTCATATCATGCATATTCATAAGTATGTATAATAACCTAGATCAATAACATGTTCATCAATGAAACTAACATCATATCGGATCATCAACATGTAAAGTCATCATATACATTTCATTTATATCATAGGTACATAAGAAAAACCTCCTAGGACTTTCCTCAAGGTCAACTTGTGCAATGTATAAGTAGAGTTCCATACCCTTACCTACACTAAGAAGAATCCCTTAAGTCACCCTAGTTAGTGTTCATTTCATTACTTTATTCATTCATTTTATTTTCGGAAACAATCACCTTAAATGACAATAGACCATGTGAGCTAAACATGGAATCCTGTGTCACGAAAACCTACACCAAAAGAAGGTTTTCTACTTGCCAAGGTAGAACTAAAACATTAACATTTCTAGGTGGATCCACTAGGTAGCCTCTCTATGGGGGCAAACATAGTTTAAAAACTAGGAGATATGTCTTGAACCCTCTACATTCCCATTAGCAATGGAGTCCTCATCACATGAGACCAATGGCGAATCTCCCTTCCATTGAGGAGTCAACACCTCTCATTGTCAAGTTCACTCGGTGCTAAGCTAAAGTCCTTTTTTTAAATGTCTTTTAGCTTTTCTTAATCATCATATCTTAGTTTAGGCCATATGATACTAACCCCTTGTATATTCATAGTCATTAGCTCATTAGGTATTGCATGAGGATTTCCTTTCGTAACAACCCTTCATTTGTGTGATAAAAATATTTTAATCATATCATAGTAAGGCACACAAGTGATTCATATTCAACCTTGTATCTCCATCCCCTTAACATGATATCACAATTCACATAGTCAAGACATTTCATCACATTCATCATATCATCTTCTTCTTAATCTAATCACATAAAATACTTCAATTGAACATCATTATCAAGTATAAGCCATCATCATTGAAGTAAAGAATTCAAGATCACAAAGTCTTACCACATAGCCTTCATAAGCCTCCTTCAATATCTTACCATAAATTAAACCATATTAGTCCAATAATTCACTTAATAACATCATATAAAAGCAATATATACAAGAGCCCAGTCAATTCTATAATCACAAATAAAATCAACCTCAATTCACAACCTAGGGTTAAAGAAAAGGGTTCAATCATTAATTATTTCATAGAACTAGGTCAAAGATTAATAACTACAACAATTAACCCATAAACAATCACAATCTATGAATAATAACAAAAGTAAATCAACATCAAATCCAGTTGAAAGTCAATTCACCAAATTGGAATGAAACCCATGTTTTTGACATCTTTTAGAAACCAATTTCGAAGAGGCTCTTGGGAAAAGAGATCCCACGAGTCAATAGCTTCAATACCTTAGGATTCCTTGAATATTTATGGATAAAATATAGAGTATTGAATCCCTATTTCACCTTGAATCTTGGTCTTCAATGGGGTCTTGAATAGAGAGAGAAAATAGATAGAAGGTGGAGAAAATTGAGTTTGGGAAATATGTGTTAGGTCAGTTTAATAAGGTTTAGTCTTACTATAGTCCCTCAAATAACTTAATTAACCACCCCTTAACCTTTAATAATCACCTAACTAATTAACTTAATTAATTCACTTAACTAAAATTTGGACAATCCACTCGACCACCAATTCACGAAACCCCGACCTACGATCAGCAAGCTGGTGGGTCTGGTTCCCCGGAACTCACTACCTCTATAATCTGGACACCCTCAGTAGTGTCCTCATCAGCAACAACACTATCAGCAGTGCCTCTCGTTTTCTCCATATTTCTGGAGCTAGATGCCCCAGCAGCTAACTCTACATCCCTCATCCGACACGCCTCCTCATCAGCAAGCGAGGCTCTCCTTGCAGCCTCCATCTCACGGCGCTCCTTCTTTCGTGCTTTAGCCTATACCTCTTGGCATGCTCTCGACGGGGAGGTGGTGGAATCTCATATGTGGCAAATAAGGCCGCCATCACTGTGTCCTCAGCAGGCTCGGCAGAGGGGGCCTCAGACTCAGGCACCCTAGCCTCTAGGATCATATCAATGTGTGCGCAAAGACTCTCGACCGCAGCCTGAAGGGTCGACACATCAACCTGAGGGGCTGGCCGAGCTAGCACCCGCAACTCAAAAGCGTCGAAGCGCTGATGAACCTCAGCGATCTTCCTCTCTGTGTGCTGGAGCATTCTCCGCTCCAAGCCCTCTTCTGCCTCAGCAATAGACCTCTGCATCAAAGGCTGGATGTGATGGAGAAGTGTAGCCATCTGTGCCTCTAGTTTCTGGACCCTAGCAAGCGGGACCAGAGCAGGGAAAGGGGCTGCGCGAGAGGAGCTCGGGGCAGTCCTACTACCCGGAATAGACTCGACCAGGGTAGTGTTAGTGGAAGCAGCCTGCGTAGCCATGCGAGCCTGTGCTACCATATCAGCCAGATTGTCACCAAGTGGACGCAACTCTTGACGGGGCCCTCTGCGTGGAGCCAACTCATTGGACTCATCCCTGATGAGGCCGATATCAACAGTGCCAAGCGGGGTCTTGAGCTGATCAATGTGCCAGATGGGCACACCTGCGGACCTGCATAAAGAAAATATCATGCACGGGAAAGGGTAAGTAGTTGTGACCTTAAAATCCCTCTCGTTCATGACCGCCTGTAGAAGCCAAACAAAATCCACCTCAAATTCGGTTATCATTGCCGCCATCAGAACTGCACGATCCCATGTGACTATTATTAGGGGCTGTAGGGAAAGGAAGTGGCGGACAATCAACCATAAGAACTTAGCCTTGAAGGTCAGGTTAGCCTTCTTGATGGCTCCCTTCGGCTCGGTAACCCAGTCAGGACCCTCTCTATCAATAGACAAGTGCAGGGTCATCCACCTCTTGGTGGTGTCTCTCAGCGATGTCTCACGCAAGAATTGGCCATCCTTGACAATTTGCCACCGCAAGTCGAACTCGGCGGTGAGTGGGGTCCGGTTGGCATCAGCATCCTCGCCGTATAGATACCGGTGGATGGCAGACAGGGAGATATCAACCTGAATGCCACGTACTCAGACATGCTCCAGAGGGGCTTGTTTGGCGGGGGCAGCCCGCCTATCAATCTGTGATCTGAGAGTAGCCACGTAGGAGGCGTAGAACTCTCGGACCAACTCTTCACTATAACGGCCCAACGAACGCGCTATCCACTCCAGTCGGTGTCTGGTGAAGAGATAGTGGATCTGTGGCATAGTCGGGAGACTTCCCTAAGGACCCGTCTCTCCAGTGTAAGGGTCCGTGTCTTGACTCCTTTATCATTCAGAAACATTACATCTGAATAAACATGATACTGCCCGTCGACACACCACCGGCTGGGATGGTCGGCAACCGGGGTGAGAGCACGAGTCGGTGAGCCGGGTGTGAATTTAGAACTGTCAGCCTCATCAGATGAGGCAGATTGTGCAGCTGTGGCGGGTGCAGGGACCTCAGCAGATCCGAAGGCTTTCTTCGACCACGAAACTCCTTAGGAGCCAGACGCTCCTTCTTCATGAGTAGCTGAACTAGAAGGTGTGCCGGTCAGTGTGCGCTTCTCATCAAACTGGGAGGCAGTGACTACGCCGGATGCCACTTTTTTGGGCATAACTTTGGTAGCACGTGCAGCTCGGGATGGGGAGGAAGTGTTTGGGGGTACGTATTCGGGGTCACGCTCATTATCAGAGCCAATGACCAGGCAGGCAGACGGGGCGACAGACTTCGATAACCCACATGCATAGACTCGATCTTGTTTTGGTGCCATAATAGGTAGGACCTGTAAAGAATAAATATTAGTACTAGAAGGAGCAAACAAGACAAGCAAAACGACACAAAATAAATAAAAGAGTCAAGATGTAATGACATTTCTTTAGTAACAGTGAAACACGATGGACCAGGTAACGGCTCATCGTGAGTACGACAGACAGTCATGGGGTCCGTCATGTCTTACTTAAACTATATTTAAATGGAGACCCCTGAAGGAAAGTCTCTGACAGTTATGACGGATAATCAGGACGGACCGTTGTGATGATTACGGTCTGTCGTCGTTGTCCGTCATTAGACACTTAGAAAAAGTATGGAGACCCTTAAGAGAGGGGTCTCTGACCATCATGACGGTTATGTAGGACTGACCGTTAGTGTGTGACGGTCCGTCGTAGATGTCTGTAAGAGGACACTTGGAAAAAGTTGGAGACCCTTAGGAAAGGGGTCTCTGACCGTCATGACGGTTATGCAGGATGGACCGTTAAGGGTATGACGGTCCGTCGTAGATGTCTGTAAGAGTACACTTATAAAAAGTGAGATACCCTTAGGAATAGGGTCTCTGACAACCCGAACGGTTGTGCAGGACGGACCATCGTGGAAACGACGGTCCGTCGCATGTGTCCGTTGGAGGACACTTAGAAAAAGTGAGAGACCCTTAGGAATAGGGTCTCTGACAACCAGAACGGTTGTGTAAGACGGACCGTCGTGGGAACGACGGTCCGTCGCATGTGTCCGTTGGTGGACACTTGGGGATGTTGGGACGGACCCTATGACGGTCCGTCGTAGGTACGACAGTCCATCATCGGGGTCTCATTCTTTCATTCAGTGACAGAACTGGGGATGCCACATTCATCCCCTCTGACCCAAATGGAAGTTTTAGTGTTTTAACCTACATGTGTCTAACTCAAATACCTAGTAAACTAGCAATGCTAAAGAACCTATTTCTAGAGTTTTAACAAGGCAATTTTGAGGATTCTCAACCTAGGTCAGACAGAATATGTATTAAAGAATGAACCCATGAATAAGAAATAGGCTAATACTAGTTGATAAACAAAAATGTAATGTAAATGGGTAGAAATCAGAGATACATACCTGAGAATTTGAGAAAAATAAGCGAGGAAGGTACTTGGTGATCAAGTAGAGAACCACAGCAGCAGACTCTAACTAGTAGAGAGTGGATTTTAGGTATTTGAGAATTCGGGAAAATGATCGGTTGAAAGAGAGGTAGGAAATTGGAAGTTGAAAAGGGAGGGAAATGGGAGGAAGAGGGAAGGAAATGGGTGAAATGAAGGGGTGGGGGGTTTAAATGTTAAGAATTTTTTTAAAAACCCAGCCGGGTCGGGTCGGGTCGGGTACGCTTCATTAATGACGCGACGAGTCCCCGATGACGGTCCATCGCAGTGGTGACGGTCCGTCGTTGGTTCCGTCGCGTGTGCCCTAGTTCTGAAAATAACTGAAAGACGTAACTGGCACGACGGATTCATGCGACAGTCCGTCGCGTTCGTGACGGGCCATCAATGGGTCCGTCAGTGACTGCTGCAGAGTGATTTTCTGCAGAATTTCCTGGTGGTATGCCTGCAAATTTCAAAACTCATTAGTTGAAAATGCTACCATTACAAGTAATAAAAACTATAAGTATTGGGTTGCCTCCCAAGAAGCGCTTGATTTAACGTCGTGGCACGACTAAGGACACTTGATTACTCAGACTTCATCAAGATGGTATGCCTCGATCACTCTATTCGCCGATTCAGCATGCCCGAAATAGATTTTTATGTGTTGTCCATTCACTTTGAACTGCACACCCTCCTTAGTTTCCAACTCAACTGCTCCATGAGGGAATAGTTGGGTAACCAAGTAAGGACCAGTCCATTTGGACTTGAGCTTGCCTAGAAACCAACGCAACTTAGAATTATATAAAAGCACCCAATCCCCAACCATAAACTCTCGTTTTTCACTTTGTAGGTCATGGTGCTTCTTCATTTTTTTCTTTGTAGGATTGATACGCTCAAACTTACTCCTCAAATAAGAAGTAAAGTGGTCGTGTCAAGTAAATAACCCAACTAATGAGGTTGGGATCTTTCCCACGAGTAAAATAGTTTAGACTTAACTTCAATCTATTATTACTATTGTTCAGTCAATTACTTCCCTGGAAAGCAAAAATGATAAAGGGTGGGTTTTCTATTTCTAAATAAATGAAAATAACTATCGAAATTAAAGGAGACAACTAACAGCTTCGAATGTTGGAGTTTAATCAATTAATCAAAGTAACTAAGGTTTACGTGTTCCCCACAGGTTCATAACTTAATAATTCTAAACTATTACAATTCTTTCCTAGTATCTTGCATGCAAAGTGATAAGTAATGTACTTCTAAATCCTTGGTTCGGCATTGCATCTAGAAAATTTCACTCCGCACCTTGGTCCGGCTACGTGTGTTGCTATACTAACCCTTATCTTTACCTCATATTAAGCATTGTATTCGATATTTGACTAAGTTATTACCTTGTACCAATCAATACTAGCCTATTAGATAGTATACACTAAATCTATGTTGATAATTCTTTTCCTATTATCTACCTCCTTGGTCCGGCAAGTAGCATTAAGGCGAGTTCTAACGTTGGTCATCCGTTAAAAAGACTTCTAAGCGAAAGAATTATCAACACATGCAAGACACCATTCTAGAATTGTTATTTTAGTTAGGTTTTACCTCATTATTCGCCTATGGTTCCCACAATCCTAGTTATGGAGTTTAGTTACCCATAGTCATAATCAAAATATTCAAATATATGGTATATGATTCATGTACTTACTTCAATGAGAAAGAGTAAAATCCGAAAGTTCGCTTGATTAATCAACAAAAATCACCAATAATCAATTACAAGAGTCTCAAAATATTCAAGAGTCTCACAAAAGGTCTAAAAAATAATCAAGAGTCTAACCTCTAAAATGTGGTTTTTTGAACTATTTATAAAAAAATAAAAACCTAATTAAATAAGGACTCTATTAGCTAGAAATCTTTCAAAATGCGGTTGGGTCGACAGACCCCGCGACGGATCATCGTGGTCACGACGGATCGTCGTGGTCACGACGGACCGTCATGGACTCCGTCGTCCCATACTTGTACAATTTCTTCTGCTTCTCTCTTCATTACCCTCGACGGCAGATATGACAGATCGTCACAGGCACAACGGTCCGTCGAGGGTCTCCGTTCCAAAACACTTTAACTCTTGGAATTTGGGTACCGGGACTACTTCTCTGAACTTCATGACGAACCAGCAGGACGGACCGTTATGGCTACGACGGTCTGTCACACACTCTGTAACCCAAAACTTGGTCAGACTTTCCCAACTTCCTTCAGCAGCTGCACTAAGATGCCACCTACGGACCGTCACGGGCACGACGAATCGTCACAAGCTCCGTAGGTGGTACTTTTCTGTATTTCTCCCTCAAAAACCTCCGCATTCTTCTTTTAGACAGATTTCCTGCAAATAAAGAGAAACTTACATAAAAATTAGCACAAAAAGGCTTTTGGACACACTAAACTTAATAAAAAAGTATTAATAATACCGTGAAACCACGGTATATCAACACCCTCATCTTAAATTCGTTGTTTGTCCTCAAGCGATGCACTATGACTCAATACAAAATCTTTGTACAATAGTATCCATGTTTTATCCTTCGCAATCATTTGGCTATCAATCCCGATCAATCTCATCATATTTATGCATGCTATCACTATTAGGCTTGAATTATGTGGAATCAGACCATGACACAGACTCACCGTGCACTAACACCTATCCTCTTCAATTTCTCACCGAGGTGCCAATAATTCCAGTATTGCAACTAGTGTCCTTACTTCAAAACAAAATCCTCATTTTTCACATAGTGATTTCAGTTTGAGTATAAGGATTACTTTTCAACACTCACTTTCAGAACAAATTCACACTCATTTATACATATTGCCATAAGCTTGCCCTTATTTTCATTGCTTTAAGTTCGCTATACAACTCTTAGGATCACGATAGGACTTCCTTAGCTTGTTAATAGGATCAGGGTCAGGTAGGGAATATTTAGGTATACTTTATTGACTTTTTTCCCTCCTTGACATATCGGCTAAACATACCATTTTCTATCATTTTATTTTGCGCAGTTTCTCATATTCTTTAACCTTGGTATTTTCCCTTCTTTCTTCATTTGTATAGGTGACTCTCTTCTTTTCTTGCTTGTATTTCTTGTATATATATTTTATTTTATTTTAACTTTTGTTTCAACTAATTCTTGAGTCACTTTACTTTTTTTGTTTCTCTCTCTTTGTTCTTTCAACCCCACTTTCAAGAGCATTCCTCATAATAGCCACCCTCATAATAGCCACCCACAACTCATGGCTTTGCCATGAGTCATAGTACACAATACCCAAAGTTGGGTCAGGGCCATAAAAGGGTTGTTTACTGCATTAGCCACCCTCAACTTATGCTTTTGGCATAAGCTGAGGTGCACATGTCCAAGGAGGGACAAGGGCCAACACATTATTCTCAGAAAAGATCAGTTAGGGTGAAAAAGAAAGGTCTAGTTTAAGCTCAAATCATTTCGATCAAAGAAGGATTAATTTCATTTGGTTTTCTTTTATTTAGGCTAAAAATGGGCTATATTGAATAAGGGCCTATGATCCTTTCCTAATTGTCTATTACAACTTACTTTTAGCAAGACTAACCAGGCAAGTTCTAGCTCAGTACAAATAGTGGACTATTCAAATCTTCCTCACACTCACTTGACATCTCATTACTCTACCAAATTATCAAACACCTAGTTCGAATTTTAGACTTAGGGTCATGCTGTGGTGTACCTCTATGTCATGCTTGTAGCCACCCATTTATCAACTACTATGCCTAGTCATGCATAATTTTCCATTTTCTCAGGATATCATTTTATCCATCATGCTTCAGATTAAACTATGTACACAAGATATAGACATGCCGGTTCAACAGAAAAAGTAATCAGTCTCTTAGAGCAAAAAAACACAGGCAAGAAAACCCCAAAAGAGGATAGTGAATTGGGCTACTCAGACCTCACCCTAGCACTCACTTTCCATTTACCCCACCCCCAACAAAAAGACATGTAATTGTCCCCAATGCATAAAAATATTTGTAATACAAAAGTGGTAGGTGAAGCAAACCTGGGGCACAAAGCGCCGACGATCAGCAAGCTTGTGGGTCTGGTTCCCCGGAACCCACTACCTCTGTAATCTGGACACCCTCAGTGGTGTCCTCAGCATCAACAGCACTATCACCAGTGCCTCCCGCTATCTCCACAGTTCTGGAGCTAGACCAGCAGTTAACTATCCTGCTCTCATCTGACGCGCTTCCTCCTCAGCAAGCAAGCTCTCCTCCTAACCTCCATCTCACAGCGCTCCTTCTTCCATGATCGAGCTTCATCCTCCTCTCGACCCCTACGCCTCTTGGCATGCTCATGATGGGGAGGTGGTGGAATCGCTGAAGTGGCGAATAGGGCCGCCATCACTATGTCTTTAGCAGGCTCTGCCGAAGGGGCCTCAGACTCAGGCACCCTAGCCTCTAAGATCATATCAATATCTGCGAAGAATGTCGATCGCAGCCTGAAGGGTCGACACATCCACTGGACGGGCTAGCACCCGCAACTCAAAGGTGTCCAAGTGCTAATAAACCTCAGCGATCTTCCGCTCTGTGTGCTGGACCATTCTCCGCTCCAAGCGCTCTACTACCTCGGCAATAGACCTCTGCATCCAAGGCAAGATATGATGCAGAAGTGTAGCCATTTCCGCCTCTAATTTCTGGACCCTAGAAAGCGGAACCAGAGCGGGTAAAGGGGCTGAGCGAGAGGAGCTCGGGGTAGTGCTACTACCCGAGATAGACTCAACCGGGGTAGTGGCAGTGGAAGCCGCCTGCGTAGCCATGCGGTCCTGTGCTACTGTATCAGCCAGATTGTCACCAAGTGGAGGTAACTCTGGACGGGGCCCTCTGCGTGGAGCCAACTCATTGGCCTCATCCCTGATGAGACCGATATAAACAGTGCCCAGAGTGGTCTGGAGCTGATCAACGTGCCATATAGGCACACCTGTGGACCTGCATAGAGAAAATATCATGCACGGGAAAGGGTAAGTAGTTACCTTAAAAGCCCTTTTGTGCATGACCGCCTATAGAAGCCACGCAAAATCCACCTCAAACCCGGCTATCATCGTCCGCATCAGTACTTCTCGATACCATGTAATGATATTATCAGCGGCTGTGGGGGAAAGGCAGTGGCGGACAATCAACCACAAAAATTTCGCCGTGAAAGTCAGGTTGGCCTTCTTGATGGCCCCCTTCGGCTCGGTCACCTAGTCGGCACCCTCTCCATCAACGGAAAAGTGCAGGGCCATCCACCTCTTGGTGGTCTCTCTCAGCGATGGCTCACGCAGGAATTGGCCATCTTTAACAATCTGCCATCGGTAGTCAAACTCGGCAGTGAGAGGGGTCCGATTAGCATCAACATTCTCGCCATATAGAAACCGGCGGATGGCAGACAGCGAGATATCAACCTGAACGCCATTACTCAGACCTGCTCCAGTGGGGCCTGTTTGGCGGGGGCAGCCCGCCTATCAATCTGTGATCGGAGAGTCGCTATGTAGGAGGCGTAGAACTCTCGGACCAGCTCTTCACTATAACGTCCCAACGGACGCGCTGTCCACTCCAGTCGATGTCTGGTGAAGAGATTGTGGATCTCTGGCATCGTCGGGAGACTTCCCGTAAGGACCCGTCGCTTCAATGTTAGTGTCCGAGTCATGACTCCTTTGTCATTCAAGAACTTTACATCGGAATAGACTTCATTCTTCCCGTCGACACACCACCGGTTGGGCTGGTCGGTTACCGGGGTGAGAGCGCGAGTCGGTGAACCGGGTGTGGATTCTGAACTATCAGCCTCATCAGACGAGGCAGACTCTGTAGCGTTGGCGGGTGCGGGAACCTTAGCAGATCCGGAGGCTTCCTCCGACCACGAAACTCCTAAGGATCCAGACGCTCCTTCTTCATTAGTAGCTGACTCAGAAGGTGTGCTGGTCAGTGTGCGCTCCTCATCAGACTAGGAGGCAGTGACTACACCGGACGCCACCTTTTTGGGTGTGGCTCTGGCAGCACGTGCAGCTCGGGATGGGGTGGAAGTGCCTGGGGGCACGTACTTGGGGTCACGCTCATCATCAGAGCCAATGACCAGCCGGGCGGGCGACAGACTTCGACCGCCCGCGTGCGTAGACTCGATCTTGTTTTGGTGCCATAATATATAGTACCTGTAAAGAATCAATATTAGTACTAGAAGGAGCAAACAAGACAAGCAAAACCACACAAAATAAATAAAAGAGTTAAGATATAATGACATTTCTATAGTAACAGTGAAACACGATGGGCCAGGTGACGTCTCGTCGTGAGTATGACAGACCGTCATGGGGTCCATCGTGTCTTACTTAGACTTTGTTTATATGGAGAACCCTAAAGGAGAGTCTCTGACAAGTATGACGGTGTGTGCAGGACGGACCGTCACAGGTACGATGGTCCGTCGTAGGTGTCCGACAGAGGACACTTGAAAAAAAAATGGAGACCCTTAGGAGAGGGGTCTCTGACCATCATAACAGTCATGCAGGACGGACCGTCATGGGTATGACAGTCCGTCATAGTTGTCCGTTTGATAACACTTAGAAAAATAGAAAGAGAACCTTAGAACAGGGTCTCTGACAACCAGAACGGTTGTGCAGGACGGACCATCGTAGGTACGACGGTCCATCGTAGTTGTCCGTTTGAGGAAACTTAGAAAAAAAGAGAGAGACCCTTAGGAACAGGGTCTCTGACAACCAGAACGGTTGTGCAGGACTGATCGTCGTAGGGATGACGGTCCGTCGCATGTGTCCGTTGGAGGACACTTAGAAAAAGTGAGAGACCCTTAGGAATAGGGTCTCTGACAACCAGAACGGTTGTGCAGGATGAACAGTCGTGGGAACGACGGTCCATCGCATGTGGCCGTTGGTGGACACTAAGAGAAAATTGGACAGTGAGGTGTTAGGGCTGTTGGAAAGGACCCAATGACGGTCCGTCATCGGGGTCTCGTTCTTTAACTCAGTGACAGAACTGGGGATGCCCCATTCTTCCCCTTTGACCCAAATCGAATTTTTAGTGGTTTAACCTACATTTGTCTAACACAAATACCTAGTAAACTAGCAATGCTAAAGCACCTATTTCTAGGGTTTTAACTCGGCAATTTCGAGGATTTTCAACCTAGGTCAGACAGAATTTTATTAAAGAATGAACATATCAAGAAGAACTAGGCTAATACTAATTGATAAACAAAAATGCAATATAAATGAGTAGAAATTAGAGACACATACCTGAGAATTTGAGAAAAACAAGAGAGAAAGGTACTTCGTGAACAAGTAGAGACACACAGCAGCTGCTCCGACTAGTAGATGATGAATTTTAGGAATTTGGAGAATTTGGGGAAAATGATCGGTTGTAAGAGGGACAGGTTATGATCTTTGGTTTGGAAGTTTAAAAGAGAGGGAAATGGGAGAAAGAGTGAAGGAATGGGGTAAAATGAAGGGGTGGGGTTTTTAAATGTTGAATTTTTAAAAAACCCCAGCCGGGTCGGGTCGGGTACGCTTCATTAATGACGTGACGATTCCCTGACGACGGTCCGTCTCAGTTGTGACGGTACGTCGTTGGTTTCATCGTGTGTGCCCTAGTTTGAAAATAACAGAAAGACGTACCTGGCACGACGGATTCATGCGACGGTCCGTCACAGGTGCAACGGTCCGTCGCTGTATCCGCCAGTGACTGCTGCAGAGTAATTTTCTGCAGAATTTCCTGGT
>NC_028641.1:52491841-52505640 GCF_001406875.1 Solanum pennellii | reverse complement strand
CCATTTAACCGTTGCTCTGCAGCTTCGCTCCAATCCATTTTCAACTTCTTCATAGCCCGCATCGCTTTATGCTCTAACTCAACCGGAATATTACAAGCTTTCCCATATACAAGTTGGTATGGAGACATACCTATGGGAGTCTTATACGCTGTCCGGTAGGCCCAAAGAGCATCATCAAGCCTCCTTGACCAATCCTTTCTACTAGCATTCACTGTTTTTGACAATATCTGTTTGAACTCCCGATTCGACACTTCAACTTGCCCACTAGTTTGAGGGTGGTAAGGAGTGGCCACATTATGGCGAACCCCATATTTCTCCAATAACCCCTTGAACAATCTGTTGCAGAAGTGGTAGTCCCCATCACTAATAATTGCCCTTGTGGTGCCAAAACGAGAGAATATATTCTTTTTTTAGAATGCAGTGACACTCTTCCCTTCATTGTTTGCGAGGGCGGTGGCTTCGACCCATTTAGAAACATAATCAACCGCTACTAGAATATACTTCATTCCATGAGAACTCACAAAACGGCCTATAAACTCAATACCTCAAACATCAAATAACTCAATCACAAGAATGGGGTTAAGAGGGAGCTCTTGCTTTCTTGAAATGCCGCCATCTCGTTGGCATCAATCACATGCTTTAGCAAACTCATGAGCATCTTGATGAAGAGTTGGCCAATAGTAACCACATTGTAATATCTTATGAGCGGTTCGGATACCGCTGTGATGTCCACCAACGGGTGAGGAATGGCATGCTTCCAACACACTCAACATCACACATTCGGGCACACAACGCTGAATAAGCCCGTCGGCACAACTCCTATATAAGTATGGTTCATCCCAAAAGAACTTCTTCACATCGTACATGAACTTTTTTCTTTGATGAAAGGACAGTCCGATGGAACAATATCACTAGCTAGATAGTTCGCAAAATCTGCGAACCATGGAATCAAGTCTTGTGAAGCAGCCAATACATGCTCATCGGGGAAAGTATCATCAATGTCAGTCTTGTCCCCTAACTCTCTCATAGCTTCATCCTCTAGACGGGACAAATGATCAGCAACTTGATTTTCAGTTCCTTTTCTATCCATCACTTCAAAGTCAAATTCTTGTAGCAGTAATACCCAACGAATCAACCTAGGTTTTGCATCCTTCTTTGCCATCAAATATCTAAATGCTGAGTGGTCAGTATGCACTATATCTCTCGTACCTAGCAAATAGGAGCGAAATTTTTCAAAAGCAAAGACTACTGCAAGAAGTTCTTGCTCCGTCACTGTGTAGTTCCTCTAAGCTTCATTTAGGGCTTTACTAGCATAGTAAATGGGGTGAAGGATTTTGTTCTTTCTTTGTCCCAATACTACCCCAAGAGAAACCTCACTAGCATCGCACATCACCTCAAATGGACTGTTCTAATCCGGAGAAATAATGATAGGTGCAGACACCAATTTTTCTTTTAGCTCGCCGAATGCTTTAAGACAGGATTCATCAAAACAAAATTTACAATCTTTCTCCAGCACTTTGCACAATGGATGTGCAATCTTTGAAAAGTCTTTGATGAATCTCCGGTAAAAACCTGCATGCCCAAGAAAGCTTCTCACACCTTTCACAGAGATCGGTGGGGGAAGTCTCTATTTTACCTCGACTTTATCTCGATCAACCTCTATGCCCTCTTCTGAAATGCGATGACCCAAAACAATACCTTCTTTCACCATGAAATGACATTTTTCCCAATTTAGTACTAAATTGCAGTCTTCACATCTCTTAAGGACCTCAGATAAATTGGTCAAACACCGCTCGAATGAATCACCAACCACAGAAAAATCATCCATAAAAACTTCTATAGTATCTTCCACCATGTCGGAAAATATCGACATCATACATCTCTGAAATGTGGCGGGTGCATTGCACAACCCAAACGACATTCTTTTGAACGCAAAGGTCCCATATGGACAAGTAAAAGTGGTTTTCTCTTGATCTTCTGGTGCAATAGAAATCTGATTATACCCCGAATATCCATCAAGAAAACAGTACCACCCTTTTCCGGCAAGTCTATCCAACATCTGATCCATGAAGGGCATAGGAAAATGGTCTTTTTCAGTCCATGAGTTCAGTTTACGATAATCCATACACACCCTCCATCCAGTAACCGGTCTCATTGGAACAAGTTCATTCTTTTCGTTGGGGACCACAGTCATTCCCCCTTTCTTAGGTACACACTGAACCGGGCATACCCAACTACTATCGGCGATTGGATATATTACTCCGGCATCCAACCACTTAATGATTTCCTTCTTCACGACCTCTTGCATAGGAGGATTTAAGCGTCTTTGGTGATCAATACTTGGCTTATGATCAGGCATGAGTTGGATTTTATGAGAGCAAATACCATGAGGGATCCCAATAATGCCCGCAATAGTCCACCCAATAGCTCTTTTGAACCTTTTTAGCACTTTTACCAAACTCTCAGCTTGTTGTTCATTCAGGTCTGATGCAATGATTACCGGCAAAGTGTCACCATTTCCTAAGAATTCATACTTGAGATGAGGTGGGAGATCTTTTAGTTCTAACTTTGGAGCCTCCTCTATAGATGGTTTCGCGGGTGGGGACTTGCGATTCTTCATATCTAACTCATATTTCTTCGATTTAAACCGAACATCACCTCGATCAAGAGCCGCGACTAATGACTCATACTCTTCAATGCAATCGCTATCAAAATTCATTATCACTGCCGCTAATGCTTCTACACCTAGACGTTCTTCTATTTGTGTCTTAGATGTCTCACCAATGTTGTAGGATATAGCAGATACCGATTGGAGCTCACCACTCTGCCTCATGGACCTACAAATGTTAAAGGTCACTTCCTCATTGTTCAACCAAAATTTCATCTGCCCCTTTTCCATATCTACTAAGGCTCTTCCCGTAGCAAGGAATGGCCTCCCAAGAATAATGGGCACTTCAAAATCGACTTCACAATCAATAATAACAAAATTTGCCGGAAATATGAACAACTCCACTTTTACTAGCACATCGTGGAGTATCCCTATAGGCCTTTTCACTGTTCGATCAGCCATCAGTAGCCGCATCGCAGTGGGCTTTGGATTACCCAAACCCAACTTCTTGTAAATCGAGAGGGGCATGAGATTTATGCTTGCCCCTAGATCACATAATGCTTTTGCAAAATGTAATAGCCCGATTGTACAAGGAATAGTGAACGCACCCGGATCTTCTTTCTTTTGTACCAGAGATCTTGTAGCAATAGCACTACAATGCTGCATTCTATCATCATCCTCAAAAGTGACAGATCTTTTTTTTTGTAACCAGATCTTTCATAAACTTTGCGTAACCGGGCATTTGTTCTAAAGCTTCTACCAAAGAGACATTGATAGAAAGTTGCTTCAACATTGTTATAAAATGCCGATATTTACCATCCTTGATCTTTTTCAATAATCTTTGAGGAAATGGGGGTGGTGGACGAGGCATGGGAGTTACCTTTTTAGGCACTTCAGCATCTTTTACAGTGTTATCCTCTACTTCACCATTAACATCTACCACTTTATCAGTATCTTTTGTCACCTTTTTCTCATTAGACGGCATAGATGGGTCAATGGTTTGCTTGCCACCGCGAGTAGTGATTGCCATACAATGTCCATCATTTTGCAGATTTTGGACAGTGTTTCTAAGAAGAGTGCCCGGTTGCCGTGTGTTCACAGTCGCAGATAATTGGGGCAATTGTAACTCAAGTTGCTTAATCGATATTGCATGTGTATCGACTTTTTGTCCAATACCCGCTAATCATTCCTCAACTCTTTATTGTGCTCATCACTAGCATCGAACCTCCTCATCATTTTATGCAACATATCCTCAACTCGCGCCATACTACCTCCACCATTCCTAGGAGTAACTTCACAATTTTGAGGAGGAACATAGGGCCCATTCCTGTCATTTCTATTGCCATAGTTACCCCTTTTGAAGTTGTTGTCACGCTTGTAGTTTCCATCTCGGACATAATGACCCTCACGGTTGTAGTTACCATAGTTCTGACCTTGGTTCCCTTTACCTTGGCGCCAATTCTCCTGATTAGACCCTTGGGCACTTGGTCGGAAACCCCCCGTCTGCTCATTTACCGCATAGGAATCCTCCTCATAATAGCACTCATCATTTGGTGGCAGTGGTTTCGACAAGTAGTTGACTGCATTTATCTTTTCTGCATCCCTAGTGACATGTTTTAGTACCAACCCAAGCTCAGTTCTCATCTGAGCCATTTCTTCACGAATCTCCTCGGTGGCTGGGTTGTGAGTGGACTGCACTGCGAAGGTGTTTCTCCCAGTATCTGACTTCCTAGTACTCCAAGCTTTATTATTCTGGGAGATTTTCTCTAATTTTTCAGCAATCTAAACATAGGGACACTCCCTATAAGATCCACCTGCTATAGTGTCCAACACCGCGTTATTATTATCATCCTGTCCCCGATAGAAGTATTCCTTCAGTGACTCATCATCTATACGGTGATTTGGGACACTTCTCAAGAAAGAGGTGAATCTATCCTAAGAACTACTAACTGAGTCTCCTGGTAGTGCCACAAAGTTGTTCACTCTGTCTTTGTGGTTTAGTTTCTTGGAGACCGGATAGTAGCGTGCTAAGAAAACATCCCTTAGTTGGTTCCAAGTGAAAATTGAGTTGTACGGGAGCTCAGTGAACCATATAGCAGCCTCTCCCATCAGTGAGAGAGGAAACACTCTGAGCCCTATTACATCCAAGTCCAAGCCAGGCCTCCCTACACAGCTTTTACACACTGCCCTAACCTTAGCTATATTGTGGATCCTCAGAAGGTAGACCTGAAAACAAAACTCTGGCAGTGAGCATTTGCATCAGGCTACTAGTTACCACAAAGGTGTGGACTGGTGGTTGAGGGGGCTAGACAAGTGGCCCATCGGAGTTTGCTATATTGTCATAGACTCTATAGTATTCTTGGGGCCGTAGAGCGGGATTTTGTCCCCTCTGTTGGTTTTCACCCGGAGCATCGGGTAACAACTGACCATGAACTGGTTATGATCATCATCATTAATACCCAAGTTTCGATTTATGTTGCGTAGTGTACGCTCTAATTCGTGATCATAGGGAAACAAGGGTTCTCTTCCTATCCGTGTATTTGGCATTCAAGGAAGATAGTTCTGCAAGAATCAAAAACAATAAACAAAGTAAAATTAAGAAAATATCGACTAAATTTTAGTAATAAGTTTAAGTTAATCTGAAAGCTACTTTCCCAGGCAACGGCGCCAAAATTTGATACGCTCAAACTTACTTCTCAAATAAGAAGTAAAGTGGTCGTATCAAGTAAAGAACCCAACTAATGAGGTTGGGATCGTTCCCACGAGGAAAATAGTTCAGACTTAACTTCAATCTATTATTACTACTATTTAGTCAATTATTTCCTTGGAAAACATAGACTATAAAAAGGGGGGTTTTTATTTCTAAATGAATGAAAATAACTAGCTAAATTAAAGAAGACAACTAACAGATTCAAATGTTGCAGGTTAATCAATTAATAAAAGTAACTAGGGTTTACGTGTTCCCCACAGGTTCCTAACTTGATAATTCTAACTATAACAATTCTTTCCTAGTATCTTGCATGCAAAGTGATATGTTATGTATTTCTAAATCCTTGGTCCGGCATCTAGAAAGTTTCACTCCGCACCTTAGTCCGGGTACGTGTGTTGCTATACTAACCCTTACTTTTACCTCATATTAAGCATCGTATTCTATATTTACTAAGTTATTACCTCGTACCAATCAATACGAGCCTATTAGATAGTATACACTAAATGTATGTTGATAATTCTTTTCCTATTATCTACCTCCTTGGTCCGGCAAGTAGCATTAAGGCGAGTTCTAACGTTGGCCATCCGTTAAAAAGACTTCTAAGCGAAAGAATTATCAATACATGAAAGACACTATTCTAGAATTGTTATTTTAGTTAGGTTTTACCTCATTATTCGCCTATGTTCCCACAACCCTAGTTATGGAGTTTAGTTACCCATAGTCATAATCACAATATTCATATATATGATATAAGAATTCATGCACTTACTTCAATGAGAAAGAATAAAATCCAGAAATTTACTTGATTAATCGACAAAATCACCAACAATCAACTCCAGAGAAAAGTGTAACAATCCAAAGTATAATAATCAAAATAATCTCCTCACAAAAAATATAACATAAAAGTGTCTAATAACCAAGAGTCTAACCCCAAAAACGAGATTTTTCGAACTATTTATAAAAAACAAAAACCCAACCAAAGAAGGACTCTATTTGCTAAAAATCTATCAAAACGCGGCTGGGTCGATGGACCTCGCGACGGATCGTCGTGGTCACGACAGGTCGTCATGGACTCCTTCGTCCCATACTTTGCAAATTCTTCTGCTGCTCTCTTCATTACCCTCGACGGCAGGTATGACGGATCGTCACAGGCACAACGGTCCGTCGAGGGTCTCCGTTCCATAACACTTGAACTCTTGGAATTTGGGTACTGGGACTACTTCTCTGATCTTCATGACGAACCAGCAGGACGGACCGTCACGGCTACGACGGTCCGTCACGCACTTCGTAGCCCCACACTTTGTCAGACTTCCCCATCTTCCTTCAGCAGCTTCACTATGATGCCACCTACGGACCGTCACAGGCATGACGGACCGTCACAAGCTCCGTAGGTGGTACTTTTCTGCATTTCTTGCTCAAAAACTTTCGCGTTCATCTTTAGATAGATTTCCTGCAAATAAAGAGAAACTTACATAAAAATTAATACAAAAAGGCTTTTGGACACACACTAAACTTAAGGACAAAGCATTAAAATACCGTGAAACCACGGTATATCAAAGGTGGAGAAAATTGAGTTCGGGAAATATGTGTTACGTTAGTTTAATGAGGTTTAGTCTTAATATAGTCCCTCAAATAACTTAATTAACCACCCCTTAACCTTTAATAATCACCTAACTAATTAACTAAATTAATTCACTTAACTAAAATTTGGACAATCCACTCGACCACCAATTCACGAAACCCCGACCTACGCCTCATAGACACAACGACGGCCCGTACTGGCAACCGTCATTTCTGTCAAAGACTGGTAATTTGGACCATTTTAAATAATTGGATAAGTTTAAACTACGAAGCCATTGATGGAGCGTTGATCAATCGACAGCTCATCGCTTGGTTCGTAGATGCACACTGTCCATTTTGACAGTTTTGGGTCAAACGGAAGGGTCCTCTCCAAGAACCCTTAGGGTGGTCCTCGAAGAGTCGTACCCGGACTTTAAAACTCTAAAAACACTTTTATATATGTTTAACACATTTTCACCAATTTTCACTAAATTTTGACTCTTAAAACCCCATGAAACATGCCAAGGCACACAAGCTTCAATTTCATAATTCTTCAGACGTCATGGTCGTTTCTTGACGTTTTGACTCTAAAACTTTCTAATTGATTTCAATACATTATTTTAGGCTTAGAAACAGTGTTTCAAGTATTGGTTCATCATGTGAGGCTCTAGACTAAGTCATGAACTTTCGGAGTGTTACATCATCACCCCTTAGGAACATTCGTCCCCAAATGACATTAAAATCTTTTTATATGGAGAGGATAGAGTCAACTTCACCTCCTGCGGTAGCCCCTTGGACCTTAGCCTCTTAAGGGTTGGGTTCTAGTGGCGGGCTCTTGGGTCGTCCGGACCCATATCTGGTAAAAGTGGTGGCCTGGTTGTCCCCACACCCCCTTATCATGCGTGTCTGTGGGAGCAGTTTGTGCTAGCGTTTTGGCGCTCGCCTTACTAAACCAGCAACAGCGGAGTAAGCTCCCATATCCGTGAAGGACTGCTTTCCAGCAGAGGAAAACTTCTCGTTGCTGCGCTTGCCGTTTAGCATCCCAAACAATAACATATAATCAACATGAGTTACAACTCAAAAGAGTAATTGACAACTCCATTCAACACATAACCATGACATTACACATAGGAACTCAAATCATAAGTTACAACATATAAGAGCTCAACTTTTTACAACAAAAAATGAGGAAATACCTTATACACAATCATGATCTCAAAATTACATCAAAGAGTTACCATGTTATTCTTCTCAAGACAACATAAAAAGACCGAAAATCTCAAGATAACAAAAATATATACTCCACATTAGTGCAAGTAACATGAAAAAGCCTTTTTCATGAAAACTAATTTTTACATAAACCTTTACAAATATATGCACATACTTAGAAATAAGACAAATTCATATTTATTCATTATTTTCATTTTTTACAGGAACAACTAAAATGTAAGATCTCGAAAATGAATTAGGTGAAATAGAGCCTAACATGTTGGCCATGGTTTTATAAGGCCCTAATTAGGTATATAATGTGGTATTGAAGCAGTTTCTAAGATTTCAGGTGATTTGGAGTGAAACGTCAAGGGACGATCAAGACGTTCGACGACTAAGTCACTTATGTGCCTCATATGTGGTTCTATGTGTTTATGTGTGTTTCATGAGGTTATAAGGTCCTTAAATGAATTATTGTGGTGTATATAGGCAGTGTGTTGAGTTTCTTGAAGTTTGGAGGTCAAACGTCCAAGAACGTCCATGACGTTCAAAAGGTTTGCCTTGAAACAACCTTGTGAGTCTAAGTATGTTTCGTTGAGTTTTACGAGTTCATTTTGGATGAAACTCATGTGAGAGATTCTAAAATTGTATACGAGCATGTTTGGGTTGGAAACGTCCGTACAAACGTCCCCAATGACCATCCAAGGGTCCTTGAGGAAGGACCCAAAGTTGGTGCCCAAGACAGCCTGCCAACGGATGGCAATCGATGTCCAGTGGGTCATTCGTCGCCCCATTTTTGGTGTCTCATCGATTGGAAATTAGCCATGGGGGAGAGGAAGCCAAATACTAGACTCAGTCCCCAACCACGAACCAACTTGACAGTCCGTTGATCAAGGGACGAGCCGTCGATGGTCTGTGTTTCCTGCGCAGGCCACTGTTAAGTTGAGGGGTGAAGTTGTAAATTCACCCCACGTCCAAATAAGAGTATTGGCGGTTCCTTAAGTGTCTTTGGTTATTTTAAATGTGTTTATAAGCCTAAAACACTTAGAAGATTTCATTCGACAAAATCGAAACCCAAAATCCCTTAGAAATTCTCTAGAACTCCATTGGAGCCAAAAACTCAAGCAAGGGCTTGGATTGGAGAATTGAGTGAAGACTCTTCATAAAATTTAATAATTAGATTCATTAAGGTATGATTTTGATCCTTGAAACTCTATTCATCATCCAACTTTCAAAGATTTTTTCTAAAATTTTCGAAGATGAATTGTCCAATTTCATGATCTATGCATGGGTTCTTGCATTAAAGGTTTTTAAGAATTGATTAGTGATCAAATTTTTAATAATTTGATGATTTTAAATCAATTAAACTAAGAAACAATATAATTGATGTACCCTAGTTTTTGACTACTTTATGGGTTACTTAATATTGACTTAATGTTTATGAATTCTAGTGTAATTTTCTATGGGCTATCTAATGATGTAATAATTGTATTCAATTTATATATAGGTTGTATTATATTGATAAATCTATGTTGAATTAACCTAGTTTCAATGAGTATTATGATTTATGCATTGAATTTATGTTCATGGCCATCTGTAAGGGCCTTATGGTATTGAATTGGATGATTTAGCATCTAATTGAGGTGTTGAGGATGGAGTGGTGGTACACTTCCCTATTTTCCTTTATTTTATGTTAATTAGACTTAAATTATGTTGTGATTGGTATGGTACACTTATGGTGGCGGTGTTATGTGCCTTAATTGCACTTGATGTGGCCTTGTCGGCGTTACTTTATGTATTATGAGGAATATGGAATTATCGGCAACTACTTGAAGTAATGTGGTTATTTTTTTAGTTGATTATGTGAAGTATGAGAAAATCTACCTACATAAGTAATGTGAAAGTGTATTTGTTCTTCTATTGATGTTATTTAGGTGATCATGTTAGACTATGAGTATGGCTTTATGTGTATAGTCTTAGGGTCGATGTATGTTATTCCTACATGACTATGTGAGTCTATGATGGTCACATTGAGGATGATATGATAGTGTTTAGGATGACTTAAAAGGATAAGGATTACTTTTATGTGCTTCTAGAATGACATGTAATATGGGTTAAAGTGAAGTAAGTTGTGTGTTGTCTTGGTTGACTTGTGTCCCTTACTTGATGCATCTATGAATGTGAATATGTAATGTCTTGACTTAGGATGCGAAAGACTCTTAGTCTTGTATGTATGAATGACATGAGACCTTAAATGATGTTAAGAAGTGTTCTTTATGTGAAACCTTGAACCTAGTGGTAAGGTTATGAATGTTGAAGTCGAAAGCCATAATGGTATCCTTCAAGTAAAGGAATGATAGAATTAAGGTTGATTGGCGGGAATAAAATCTTATCAAACCGTAGGAAATTCATGATGATCTTCTTGTCGCCATTGTAAGGTAGCGCTAGTGGACCTTTCTTTGGTATGGTAAATGTGATTGGTTATGAACTTGATAAGGAACCCCTTTATATGAACCTTAAGTGTAAATTACTCCATGAGAACAAAGGCTAGCACCGAGTGAGTATGATAAGGGAAGTAGTTCAAGTTAAATAATTAGACTAAATTACAAAGCATGCCCTTCATATTCCTTAACCATGTGCCTACATGGAATGTGTCTAAGTTCTACCATTGGCAAGTAGAACACCCTCATCGGAGTAGTATAGAACTCCGGATTCCATGTCTTGATATCATGGTCTATGTCGGTTATTGTCTATTCTCATCACATGGGATATCTACTAGCATTAGAAAAGTTCTATGAGGTTTAAGTGGTGGTATGAGACGCTATCTATACATTGCACAATAGGCTTTGAAGGTGTTAGTTAGAGTCCCTATGTCTTGTCAAAGACCATGATTTGAATGTCCTTATGTGATGAATGAATCTTAAATGAACTAATGAATATAATGACTTAAGTTAAGAAAGTATGTTAAATACATAAGTACTTATCAATATTAGTTAAGAGTTGTGTAGCTAAGGTGTGAAGGGGCATAGGAATGGTCACTTTGTATCTTACCTAGATAAGTCTTAAGAATGACTCTAGTTAGGGAAGATATTGATTATGTGGACATGATGTAAGCCTTAGGTAGTCTTAAGGATTACTTAGGTAATCTTAAAGAGGTCAATTATGGACGTTATCTTCTTGATTTACTTAAGTAAGTCTTTTGATAGCCTTTGGAATGAGAATGTCATATTATGTTGTTGTGTTAAGTGAGAATGATTCTATCCTAGGTATTCTATAGGATCTCTTAAGTGTGTGTGTAAGGGATTGTATGGGCGGTCGCTTCACTACTCACTCAAGTGAGACATAGAATCACCTTTGGTAGAGGAATCTCATGTTCATATGTATGGTGTCTTGTAAGTGTGTATGTGTCATATTTTAAGTAAGTCTTGAGGATCATTAGGCATGTCTAGAGAGGTTGTATGGTTGGTCTCTATTTGTGTTTCTTAAGTGAGTCTTAGGATAGATTTAGTGAGAGCACTACATGCTAGGAAGTGTAAAAACGGGAAGAAGAGACACTTCACAATTCAGTGTAACAGTGAATCAATTCATTGTGCAATGAATTAAGCTTACTGTAATGTTGATGAAGAATTTCAACGCAAAAACCCCTCAGCAAGTTGCCTCTTCAAGTTGGACTTCAATGGAGGTTTTGGGATATTTTCTGAGTGTTTTGGGTTTATGATTTTGAAGAATGAAGTCTTCTATGTGATTTCCCTTTATATACATAATTAAAATACCCAAAAGAACCTTAATAAACCATACATGAATAAATTTAGAAGTGGGGTGAATTTACCAATTCACCCTTAACTATAAAGAAAACTTGCGCAGGAGAACAAGTCGCGCGATGCCTGCCCTTGACGGAGCATCACAGCCTCGACGGGCCGTCACAGGCCTCCGTCGGTGGAAACAGTGGCTGGAAAGGCTTCCTTTACCTCCCATGTTTAATTCCCCATCTACGACATCCTTTGACGGGGTGTCACAGCCACGACTGGCCGTCGACTGCTCCGTCGTTTGGGGTCTGCGGGGACTGCCATGCCAACAATTTTGTGGCCTTCTTCAAGGACCCGTAGATGGTCCTTGGGGATAATTTTCTGGATTTTTCCAACCCAAATACTATTTTATATAAGTTTAACACCTCTCACATGAATTTTATCCAAAAAGAACACGTAAAACTCGACGAAACACGCCTAGACACCTTGGACGTTCTTGGTTGTTTGACCTGCAAACTTCACGAAACTTTAACCACTGCCTATACATGCTATATTAACTCCATTAACAACCTCAAAACACCATGAAATACACATAAACACATAGAACCATATTTTAGACATTTAGGTGACATAGTCGTCAAACGTCTTAGTCGTCCATTGACGTTTGACTTTCAAAACACCCAATACATTATATACTACCTCTATACAAAATATTAGACATATTTAGGACCTTATACCATCAATACCAACATGTTAGTATCTAGTTAACCTAGGTCATCTTCGGGGTCTACATGAATGGTATTACACGCCTAACATAATGCATGTTAACTATATTGTGCTTATTATATCAAATGCTTATGAAGTTTCTCTAAGATTACATTATGCATGGTTTCAAACTAAATGTCCTATTTAAAACATTTTTTTCATGATTATCATATACTTAGTGCATTCTTCTACTAATACAATTCTTCTTCATCTTTTACACCAAGTGTACGTGCTGATGGCTAAAGGATCTTTCATAGAATGAAGAGCTTGGATTAATATTCTCAAATTCGAGTGTTTCCTTAATGATTCAAGTAAATTTATGTTACAAATATACTTAAGTTCATGTAATAATATAGAAATGTTCTTTTGTATCAAAATGGTCGTGTCCCTATTATATGAGTGATGTCTAATATGGCAAGACAAGACTTAGTGTCCTAACTATATACTAATGATTTTTAAATAAAATGACTTTAATCTTGTGTTATGCCATGAAAAAATTTTAATTCCGCACGAATTTTATGGCATTGTGATGAATGAATACTAAGGTCTTGTATAAGACCTCTAAGAGGTCAAGTACGTCGGGTTGGTTTTAGGGGGTACTTTCTAATCGTGACAAACTTGGTATGATAGTATGAGGTTATAAAAATGGTTTTAGGGTCCAAAGTCTCATAATGACACATCTAGTAGAGTCTTGTTCATCGGTGTGAGTCGCAACACATCTATGAGCGAGAAGCTATATGACAATAGAAGTTTCACTTTCGTCATTTCTCTTGTGTATTCCATAGAGCTTAACTCTATATGATCTCTTTTATGTCCCTTGTCCAGTGGTCTTCTAGGTGTGACTGCTTGGAAGGGGTGATATCTCAAGGCTTGAGGGAGAAAACGTGATTTTTTATTCTTATTATGGTTTTGTGTCTAGATGAGTATATGTGAAGGTGGATTTGAAAGGTATTGTTGTGATGCCAATTCTGGATATATGTGACCTATGGGATTTGACATATTATATTATGAAGTTATGTTGTGATATATTTCTAGCATTGTAATAGTTGTTATGGTTGAATGAAGTCCTTTATGCAATGATGGGTTACTTTATGGTTATATGCAATGATAGTAGAAAGTTATGGTGTAGACTTGAGGAGTTCTAAAAGAATGTGATATATGTATATATATATATATATATATATATATATATATATATATA
>NC_028641.1:52486576-52491136 GCF_001406875.1 Solanum pennellii | reverse complement strand
TATATATATATATATATATATATATATATTAGGATTTGAAATTTGCCTTTTTATATGATCAATACTTCATAGTTGTCCTTGTGTTGTATTGGAGTTATTGTGTAGGCTTAATCCTAAGAAGGGGAGGTAGTGTATTTACCTTGTAAGGTAATTGTGAACCACGCTAGTTAATGAGAGAATCTATATGACTAATTGATTTCTTCCTGTATGAACCTATCATAAGAATAGGAAAAGGGAATAAGGGATTTTCTTCCATAAGTTAGGATTATGTTTTTTTCCTAAGGTTGACTTGGAGGGTAGCATGTACCCCTTAGTTCATAGAGAGAAGAAGAGGATTGATATTGACCAACTTTAAAATAGATTAATTGTCTTGTAAGATTGATCTTAAGTGTGGACATTTGAGAAGTTCTTAGATTGTACCTAGGCATGGTTGGTTGGAAGATTCCACCAAAAAGTGATGATAAGGGGTGAAATGGTCTAGAAGTTATCTTGATCTAATATTGGAAGAAAAGACAGAGACTTAAATCTCTTCTAAATTCCCCTAACTTTACATAGAGAGGATGATTACCCTAAGTCTCTAGAAAAGTGGTAGTGGATCTTAAGAGTCCTAACATGTGTCTTATGCTTTGATAAAATCGTAAATTTCAATAGTACTAAGTTGGAGGGATATTCTCTAAAGGCTATAGATGAACTACCTAAAGTGATGAACCTTGTAGGAATAATCCGAAACTACCTACCTTTTTATGACTTGGTAGTAGAATTTAATGATATTATAGAGCTACCCTTAGTATTCATGAGTAGTTAAGGCCTCATGTGGTTGGATAGTGTGACCCAACTTGAATTCTTATGAGTTTCCTTTAGGTGATGGACTTGGAGGAATAGTTGTGCTTTAGTGGTACCTATTGATGTTGAATTGATAAAATCTTTTTTATAAGGGTAGGAGTGAAATACTCAATGGTGTATAATCATATTATGTGAGGAGTATGGAGGTTTAATCTTGACTTTCCTCGACCTTGGTATTAAAGGGCATGACGTGATGACAATTTTATTAAGCTCAAGCCAAGTGGAGGATAATATGCCTAGATGGTAAGGTTTTGAGTTCCCTTAATGTTCCTAAATTGAGCTTCCTTGAACTTCTCCATATTGATAATTACTTTGAGTTATGGATATGAAGTGGAGTTACTTAGATACTCATTTTAAGATTACTTGAAATCCTCACCAAATAGAGTGTAGTGAAAATTTAGTGAGAAATAGTTCCTCCTTTAGAGTCTACTGAGGTGATGTTTAAAAGGGAATGCATAAACTTGATCCCCAAGAGAGGGATGTGGTTCTTGATTAGAAGGGTTGCTAAAGTATAATTCTGTTGGATGAAATGAGTTTCTCTCTGATGGTCTTACCCTAATTAGGGGATGATGAGTTGAGTAGTAAAGTTATTGATATCCCGATATTTTCCTTCTATTTTTACTCAAGCTTGAAATCAAAGAGTTCCTAGTATCTTTGTCATGTTTTGGGGTCTTACATGTGAGTATGAGTTGCATGTTCTCCATATGTCAAGCATGTACTAGATGATATTATGTTATGCCTATTTTGAAGGATTCTTATTACATAAAAAGGGATTTGTGATAAATTATATGTTTCTTAGTTTGTGTTGCATATTAATATGGTAAGTGCACATTTGACTTTATGAGACGGTTTAATGAACATGCTTGATGTCACTATTGATGTGAGGGTATTTTGTCCCCACACTGAGATGTTGAGCTTTCTTCAAATGAGAAAAGATAAATTTCCTTTTATGATATGTAATTTTGTGATTTGGGAAGTGTTAATATAGGCTCACTCTTGAGAAGTGATGGTGTATCTAGTAAATATTATTGATGTGTGCCTATGAATTGTAAGAAATTCCCTAAATGTTGCATGTTCATGATAACTAGTGTTATGCAAGAAATCAATGTTTAGTAAAATAACTTCCTAATTTTGTGATGTGTTTGGTGTGATCTACCATTTTGACTTCATGAGGAAGGTGATATTAGCATGCTTTGATTAGAATTGGAAAATTTCTCTTTAAATGAACTGACCTTTGTGGAAGGCTTGTATATGAACATCATGATGACATGTTAGTATATTAAGTAGAAGGTAATTCCTCCTTGAACAAACTAAACATGGTGATGTTATGTATGTCCTTGATGGTATTATGTCTAAATGATAAAGATTGTAATTCATCTACATTACTCTTGATTTATGAGCATTTAGTATGAGTTAATTATTTCCTCGTGAGTTATAATATTGAAATTCCTATGTGTTATTTAAAAGGTTATTCCATAATAGACATTTTGAGAAGATGAAAGTAAAGTTCATGTCATGATTAGAAGAAGGTAGTTCCTCCTATGAACATGAGAAACACTTATGTATTTAATAAATTAAGACTGGGTGGATGAAGTCTCTACTTGCCTGTGTTGCATTAGGTGCATAATGATATGAAGTTGGTGTACCTTTTATGTTTGGTGCACTGACTATTATGTTGTATTATGTTTTGTATTGTGAGATGCTAATTGGGTAATTGAGTCATTGAAAGTGATGAAAGTGTTTTAAGTATCGTTCAAAGACGAATGTTCCCAAGTTCCGGATAATTTTTATGACCCCCAAAATGAAGTAGGATAAACTAGAGCCTCACCTAAGTTTTATGAGTTAATAACTTGTTAATAAGTTGAGAAACAACTTGTAGTAGTTGTTTTTAAGAGGTTTGAGGTCAAATATCGAAGGACGACCAAGATGTTTGGACACTAGTCTTTTGTGTGTTAGTGTGTCATAGTATATTTGGCTTGTTTTGAAGTATTATTTGGATTACCAAATGATAAGAGGGGACCCTAGTATATAGATGGTCATGTTTAGGGTCTAAACGTCTGGGTACGACTCCCAAAGGACCACCTTAAGGGTCCTGTAAGAGGACCTAATTGTTGGCCAAAAGCTGACAAAATATCTGGACCAACGACCCTCATCTGACGCCCCATTGAAAAAGTGACGGCCCGTAATTGGGGTTCGTGGATAGACACCTAAAAGGAATATAGACCCCATTTAAGGAATCCTTAGTCAAGAACCACGGAGCTGCAGGATAGTGGCATCAAACCACCTACTGCGCATAGAGGGTGGTCGTGAGCCACTACCTGCAATTTATCCAATGGTTTGGCCAGCTAACGGGTGCATTGGTAAATTCACCTCACATTCTAATTAAAGGGTGGGCAGTTATTTTATATATTTTAGGGTACTTTAAATTAGTTAAAACACCTAAACCTAGAATTAGAATTCATTCATCAAATTAAACCCTTCCCTCCCAAATTAGATTCTCTCTGGAACTCAGTTGGAGACCAAGATCAAGATCAACTAGGAGATGGATTTACAACTGTTTTCTTCTTCAACTTTAGTTATTATTCATACAATAAGGTATGGCAACTCTTGATCCTTGGATAACCTTTCATTCAAGGAGTTCTATCAATGTTTTCCAAAGATTATCTATGATCAAATTTCCCAATTTATAAACTAAATATCGTCTCATTTTCAAATGGTTTTCAAAGACATTGTAATTACAAATTTTAATCAAGGTTTTTAACAATATTTTTAATGTAATTCATTGAAGAACCCATGGTCTCCATAATCTCTCAATTTAGCCTTAAAGTGGGTTTTGTGATCTTGATTGGATTTTAATGGAATTATGCTTAGATGGTGATGTATTGTTGAATGATATTTCTATCTTTACATATTGATTATGAATTTTTGAGTATTGATCATGTCTTGAAGAATAGGAAAGTTAACCTAACTTCTAGTCTATTAGTATTGGAACTGTTGTTGTATGGTTTGGTCCTCTTATGGTGGTGGTGGTTACTTCTTGTCTATCTAGACATTTTGTGATTATGGTCTTGAGGGAATTATATATGGAGTGAATTGTTGTTATGACGATCATTAGTGTGACCATGTGCCATGAAAGTTATGTTTGTAGTCCTCAATATTAGTGGAATGATGAAGTGTGTGGATAATCTGAAGTATAATGGTAAATGATAATGTTAGGGATAAGGTGTGGTCTACATGAGTGATCATGTTAAGTAGTATTGTGGAATGACCCTACCTATATGACCTAACAGGAATGTGAGATCCTTTACATGTTAGGAGTTGTCTATTCAATGTTGAATGTGCTCTTGTATCCCATGATGAAATGTGGGTGGGTGGCCTATAGTCCCTAGTGTATCCACCTAGTTGCTATATGATGTTGATGTCCCTCCTTGGCAAGTAGGATGCCCTACTTTTGGTGTGAGGGGTTGACACCGGATCCCATGTTTAACTCACATGGTTTATGCTGATTATGGCGAAGGTTCCCATATGTAAAATGAACAAATGGAAGTAAGAAGATAAACTAGGTAGGTTTACTTAAGAGATATAACTTAGTGTAGGTAAGGGAATGGTAGTATACCATGCATTTCACAAGTAGGTCTTAAAGGAATTCTAGGGTGACTTATTTATGTGTGTGTATGTGTGTGTGTGTATATATATATATATATATATATATATATA
>NC_028641.1:52470153-52485932 GCF_001406875.1 Solanum pennellii | reverse complement strand
TATATATATATATATATATGCATGATGTTAGTCTCATTTAATATACATGACAATGGTCTCACTTAGTATGCATGTTCTTGACTATACTTGTCATGATGATGTATGGAGTAAAAAGATATACTTGTGATCTCCTTGTTTGTTTAATTGGTATGTGAGGTTATTGGGCTTCACATATACATTGCACTAGTATACTTTGATTGGGGTTATGAGTAAGATCTTGTGGTGTAATGAATGAATGAGTTCTTATGTTAGGTATATGAAGTATATGGGTCTTATGTCCAAGGTAAAATAAATATGTTGTGCCTTATTGAAGGTGATGTGCCTAGTCTAGGGTGACTTCATAGGAACACTTGGTGTGAATAGTATTATGGGATTCTACTTGCAAATTGCACTAGTGTGACTTGGGGTTCAATTAGGTGATGGTTCTTATGTGAAGTTTATATTTCATATATGTTACTTCCTTATGAATGTATATGCTTGAATTAATGAAGGTTATCTGAATGTTCACCCTTGGTGACCTTAAGGTGATGTTTTGGTATGAAAGGTGGAATGCGACACTTTTGATGCATTGCACTAAATATTACTTAAGCGTTGCTTTAGGTAAATGAGTTAAGATAAAATGGAAAAGTAATGTATTGAAGATATTGAATGTATCTTAAAAGTGATAAATGGTTTTATGTGTTATTGTGAATGGTTTTTTTTGACACAAATGTAGCAAAATAATATATTAAAACTATTCCAGAAACATGAAGTGCACAAAATGACCAAAATCGACATTTCCATACTTAAAGTTGTCTAAGCAAATAAAACCAAAGACTATTAAATAGGGAACAAAATCCCTGCCAATATCTAGTATTCAAAGGAATATTGATTTGGCAATCATAATCATGGGCTCAACGCAACCTCCTGGCTTCCCTCTCAGACTCCAACAGTGTGAGAATATCACCTTCTCTGACTTGTTCCTTGACATTTCTCATGATAAACCTGTTCTGGTCATCAAGAAACTTGACTCTCACCTAAGCCACCTGCCCCCTGGATCCGGTACGACCCATGATTTTAATCACAATTGCATGCTTGGTAACAGATTCCATTCTTCCGGTGAGAAAAATCTGCTGCTGTATGTTGCTGCTTTGTATCAGAGTTGTGAATGGTATTTCATGCCTAATATAATGTATGTGGACTATGTTGTGCTTATTGTATCAAACACTTATGAATTTCTCTAAAATGACATGATGCATGGTTTCTAACTAAATGTCTGTTTTAAAGCATGTTTTTGGATGGTTATCATACTTAGTGCATTCTTGTACTACAACCATTCTTCTTCATTTTTTTACACCAATTGTAATGGTGATGGCTAAAGAATCTTTTCTAGAATGAAGAGCTTGGATTACTATTCCCAAGTTCATGTGTATGCTTAATGATTCAAGGACCTTCATGCTAAGATTTTACTCTAGTTCATGTAATAGTATAGAAATGTTCTCTTGTATTGAAAGGGTCGTGTCCCTATTACATTAAAGTCATGTCTAATATAGAAAGACGAGACTTAGTGTCCTAACTATCTACTAATAATTTGTAAGTGAAATGACTTTTAGTCTTGTGTTATTGTATGAAAAAGTTTTGATTCCGCACTAATTTAATTTTATGACGATTTGATGAATGAATGTTGAGAGCTTGTATAAGATCTCTGAGAGGTCAAGTACACTGTGTTGCTTCTAGGGGGTACTTCCCGGTCATGGCACTTTCAGTTGTACTTCTAAACAATGGACAAAAAATAAATTGAATTTGAGTCAATACTGGATTCAAACAAACATCTCAGATTTCATTTAATTTAACCTTGTGTCATTATGCTAAGGTGATTAGAAAAGGATATCATACTGTTCAAGTGTTTTAAGGAAAATTTTATCATATGTCATATGTTATGATGCTCCTTAGTCCATGATCCAAGAGCTTGTAGGAAATTTAGCGCAATTACATGACAAGTCACATATCTGAGTCATTAAAGAATGACAAGCAACTATACCTACCAGGTTTACAACTTCACTAAACGTGTTACCTGTATTTTCATTGTCTCTGTTTCCATCCTGTAAGGCCCTCAAGAGGATGAGAAGCTTCTCATACCAAACTTTTGATATATTAAGTGACATGTGTCACCTTAGTTCAAGATATTTCCCACCACCTTGACTGCTTCATTCTTCACATGTTTAGCCATTCCTGCAAAAATTGAACATTTTCCTTTGAAAAATTTAGAGTTGTATGGATAGCCATGGATTTTATAACATCTATCCTTGGTGTTTCCATATCTTATGCAGTAATAAAAAAACAAGTATGACTTGTTTGTACATAGGAATTACCATAACAAGAGATACCTCTGAAGTACTTGTTAGAATTTCAAAAATTATTTGGACCTTCTTATTATGAACTACAGTTTGTATTTGAAATCTATACTAGTGTGGGGTGAGAAGCAGATGCATTCAGTGATATGGACTCCAAAGCAACCTGGTTATGAGGCCTCACTTCTCGTTTCCTTTCCTTTTAGGATAGGATAACAAAATCTTGTGCCATACTGGGAAACATTGTCATCATCAGGATATTTTACCTCACAACAGTGTGCATTAAAAAGTGATGTCTATTGTGTTCATCTCCTCTCACAACTTCTTCATATTTGTGTAATATCATTTATTTTCTTTTGAAGTTTTTACAGTTTGCATCTATTTGTCTGATTGTATCGGTTCTCTAAATTATTCCAAAGTTTGCTATCATTGCTCATATATTAGAGTGCATCACTCAGATCAGGTAAAGTGAATTTAGAACCCAAGAGGTGACCATGTAATTGTATCTCTCCTTATGTGGAAAACTTAAATCAACGTAGTCTGGTTTCACAATATTTCCTTTAATAAAAGAAGTTTTTCTTTTCACTGACAAGTCTAAAAACTTCTCTTCTCAAAGATATATACCCATTTCTATCAAAAAAGAATGTAACAATGTTGAGCCTACATTCTTTGATGCATGTCGGTAAAAAGGACTTATAGTGTCAATTCTGAAAGTGGTTGTGTTGTTACTAGGTTGAACCTCGTCCATAATTGACCAATTTTCAAAACAAATGAAATCGATTGAAGATGAAGAAAAATGTGATAATGATTAATTGGAGAAATTGGAAAGAGATTAAAAAGATTGAAAACAGGGCAACAAGAACTCAACCGAACTAGATCAAATTGTAATGAAAAAATAGAGAAAATCCACAATGTCGCTATTTCGTGATATACAAAAATTATTGATATCGATTCAATACACATAATTTAAAATCAAAGGCTGAATGAAGGTTTTCATACCTATGCTCTGATACCATGATAAAACTGGAAACAGAAGTGCTGGAATGAGATTGAGTTCTCTACTAAACGAGCTCAAAATTAGGGAGAAGGAGAAATGGAAGAAAATTCTAGAAGAAAGAATTGGGAGTTTAGCATTGTATTCTTATCGTAATAACCCAAACCGTCATTATTTAGGATGGAAAAAAATCCGTGAAAAAAATTAGACATTGTCCCGCTAGAGCGAGCTAGATGTCGTTGGCGCGGTACCGCAATGGTTGGATAAGTTAACGTTACAACAGGATAGATGACATCGACCATAATACGAGAATTCCTATTTTCTCCAACTTCTTAAAATACATAGAAAATTTGTAATCTACTTAAAAACTTCAAAAAAAGTTTCTCAAAGCTTGGGAAGAATGAAGAAGGAGATTTCTGGCGTGGGGATGGTGGAATTCGTAATTTCTTGAGCAAACTCACTATACCAAATCCTAAAAAGATGGAAATGAAATCATAAAACCCCGCGCAACCGCTTGGTGTCAAAGTAAGTTATGTTTTTATGCATTGAGTAGTTGTAAATATGTGCTTAGCATGAAATGCATGATATCAGTAATATGGACTGTATGTAGACATTCGTGCACTAAGTGAATTATGTGGAAAATTGTTATATCTCAATATAATTGGGTTAGAACTTAAGTAAAGACTTCGATGACCTGTCAAGGTTTTCGGAGTTGTTTCTTGAATAGAATTGCTTCAAAAATAAGGGTATCGAGTAAGGTGGAACAAAATTATAGGTGTACTCTATTATCGATCTAGTGAAGTCGTGAAATTGATGAATTTTGGTGAATTAGGATTAAACTTTAATAACGAACTCTAATGAAGAGTTAGGGTTGAATTTGGTCCATTGCATGTTAGAATTAACGTGTAACTCGTAAGTCATGGTTGTGATTTAATGATTGTGTGATGTATGCATGTTCTTTCTTCATTATGATACTTGTATGTGTATGGTTGTTGCAATTTTTATCACACTTGTTGTAAATGAGATAGTTGAATGATGTAAATGTATAATCTTTACGATATAGTTGTGATTCTAATTATGGTGTATAAATGGGGATCAGATTGCCCCATTCCGGCAAGCTAAGTGGGATCATTGCCAATTTCTCGTATGACTTCGGATCGGGTGTCCACGTTCCAACACTACATTGGATTGGATCACCATGTTCCGGTAAGCTAACTGGATCGGATTATCATATTCCGACAAGCTAATTCTTTTGGTTTGGGTTTCGTGATAGGACTATTGAATTTTATTCCGTGAGAAGAACACTTAATTGTGATAAATGTATATTGTGAAGCATGTTATATTCCATATTGGGCGTGTGTGAAATCATTGACGATAGTTGTATGTGGAATTATGTGTATGCATAAGAATAGGTGGTGATGTAGATATGTTCTATTTTACATACTTATTGGGCAATAGTTAAAGGTGAAAATTTTGTAGGGTCGAGTGGTGAATATCAAAGGGTGTTACTTTGGTTTAGTACCAAAAGAGAGTGGTGTAAGGTTAGAGCTTGATGTAATTAAATTATGTGGTTTTGGTTAGGCACGCTGACGAGAAATTAATGGTATGATACAATCAACTAGTAGGAAAGGAAGGAGGTTATAAATGGGGATATTCGATGAGGTTAGAATGTTTAGGTTATGATCTAATAAAATTGGGAGTGTTAGTTGTTGAGACGATGAGTATTGGGTAAATCACGGGTATCGTTGGAGAGGGTAAATGTGGAGAAGTGAGTGGTTTAATGCATGATCATATTATTTATTTCATACATTATACGGTGGGCGTTGGATAGATCGATGATGCCTACCAGTATGCGTGGTTGTATTGATACTACTCTTGTTATGTCTTTTAACATAGTCTAGATACAAGATTGGTGATGTTTCATTAGGTTAAGAGGGAGAAATTCTCCGGCAGCTTCTATTCTCTTTCTTCATGAAGGGAGTTGTGTCTTTTGTTATCTTGTCTAAATTTTACTCTTCTTAGCTCTTGTACCTTCTAAAGTAGATCTTTTGGGTTGTTAATTACTTTACAAATCTTACCTAGTTTGTGAAAAATAGTGTTTATCAAGATTTGTATCTTTATTATCTATGTATTTCGTTAATTTTTTCTGCATGTGTAAACCATAAGGGTATGAGGGTTCTCCGACTTGGGTGTTAGAGTGAGGGCCTGCACGGACCCACTAGTTGGATCGTGAAAAATTGGTATCAAAGCCTAGGTTACCGGTCTCCCCGCATAAGAGAAAAATATGAGTTAGACTCCTATTAATCGGTGTGTTCACGTCAACATTTGATCTTCAGCAAGCTAGGAAGTCATTTTACTCCTTCTCTCCTTCGTGCAAAGTGTCTATTGTGGCATGGGTTGAATCTAATTGGTATCTCCCAATTCCAATTGGTATATTAATGAAATAGACTAGATGTTGTGATTACAACTGATAGGATACAAGTAAGGTTAATTTGATTTGGAAAGGTTCCAATTGGTATCTGGCCTTAAGGGTCGTGTGAGGCATATATGACAAATAATGGTAATATATGGCACAAATTAACCTATAAAGTGAGGTTTTTATAATGTGTCATTCATGTTGGTGAATGTGTGCTTCTTATTGCCTGAAATAACTTAAATTAACTATAACTATGTGCGTATTATTGAGTAAATTGCTAGATAAATCTTTGAAGTATACAAGTGTAATTCAATGAATATCATAGAATTTGTTGACATAAACTCTCATTAAGTATGTGAATGTTTGGGTGTATGCTAGGTTGGAGTGACCTACAATGCTAAATTGTCTATAACGTTATGGGATGAATATCGTGTACCCTAGTTTGAAAATTTTAGTAGTGTAACACAAGGATAAAATGGGGACCCTGGGGAAATCTTGGGAAATGAAAAAAGAACGCAGCAAAATTTGGCCCGGGATCTGCTCTCGTTGGAGCCGCTAAAGCGGGATACTCCCGCCAGAGCAGTGCCGCTAAGGAGAGACTTATCCTGCTAGAGAGGGAAGAAGAGAGGCAGAACCTTGCCCATTTTCCTTGTTTTCCCTAAGCGTAAAATGTCTACTTGGAGGGCGTCTAGAAACAATCCCTAAAACTCCAAAAAAGTGTTCAACAACAGTAGTACGAAAATTTAATCTAAGATTTAAAAAAAGGGCTACACAGACAGCCAAAACAACCATCCACATGCTACCAAAACATAGAAAATGTCAAAATCTACTTATAATATAACATGAATTTGCCTTAGAATTCACAAGTACGAAGAAAAAGAAAGCGAAGCAGCAAATAATCAGGAGCTCTCAGACTGGGTAGCGTCCATGACAAAGTCCATGTCCTTGAGGCATTCCAAGCAATCCCAAGCCTCGTTCAGCATTAGAACTGGGAAAAGTCCTTCGATTCAAGCTGGGGAATCTTCTTGACTGGGGCCATAAAAGTTAAAATGGCCTTAATAGTCTTCCACATCAGGAACATCAGGCGATCCCTCTCCATGCCATTCCTCCTCTCTTGGAGAAGCTGGAGTTGGAGAAACTCTACCTCGAGGGTAGTATTGGGAGGAACCGTAGTGAATTCAGCATATGCACTCCCTATCTTCTTTTGGACCGACTCCATATCAACCTCAACCCGTGCACCTGAGAGAGGGTCCTCACCGTCTAAACCCACAGCCACCCTGATGCTACTATCCATGTCGGTCCTCCTCTTCTTGCTCCTAGAAGTAGGGACAGACCTTACCAGAAGTAGGGACAGACCTGACCAAAAGAGAGTTTAGGGGGTATCCATAGGAAGTACCTCATCAGCATCGAGTTGAGGCATCCTTGCCTGCTTGCAAAGGGAAGTAACAAGATCAAGAAGCTACAATTCCTTGTTGTTGCCCCGACATAACATCTTTGACTCGGAGATAATCTTCTCCCCCACGTTCAAATGGATGCCCTTCATAGTACACGTAACCACCAAGACTCGAGAAAGGGCCACATTTGTGTGGTCGCCTGATTGGCGGATCTTCCTAAATACAAGGTGAAACTACCTCTTGGCATCTGGTGACCCGTCACATGTGGTGATGCCCACTTCCATATAGTAGAAAACCTTATCTAGCTTCGCAGGCTCCACCATAGTGTCCCGCAGCCACTCCAAGTCAACCTCCTTAAGTTTGTCTCCTTACTCTAGGTTTGGCTACTCGATCTTCTCTAGTACCTCATTAATAGTAGTGACGGTCAGAGGAATGCTAAAACCCTAAACGCGAATAACTGGGTAAGGGTCCTCCCAGCAAATAGTGGGGAGGATGGTATAGAACTCCCAGAACCAAGTAGAGTGAGATTCTGGGGAAGTCTCAGTTAGCGTAACCACACAAACTCGACTAGATGAGCGTACAAGGTAGGAGCCTTTTCCTCCACCCTATGTAGCATAAATGCCCTGTTGAAGTAGATTCCTTTGGTGTAGTAGTCGTGGTGTCTTTTCCAACTATCAGCATTAGAAAATAAGACAAAAGGCAAGTTTGAATCACTGTATCCAGCAATTTATGAATCCTATATGGAGTTACGATAAGTCAGAACAATGTAGGCTATGTGAGGAGAGGCTAGAAAAAAGTAGAGAAGTTTTGGTTTTAAGGGGATAGGTTAGTAGTCCAGGACATCGTGCTACAGTGGCCTAAATCCCCCTACAGCGGCATGCAAGCCACTACAATGGGATCCAAACCGCTAGAACGACCTTCATCTTGACGAATAATATATGCGAAAATGGCATCACGTCATCCCAAAATCTTTCGTTTTCATCAATTTTATGGTGCCGACTGATTCACTACTTCAGCGCCGTTATCGGACATTGCAGGCTGAGCATCTATTTCTCGCAGATCAGAGTATATTAACTATCCTTGAACATAAATAGACCATTTTTTCAACAAATAACTCTTTATAGTATTTGATTTTGAGTTTTCTCAAAGCAACTCTTCAACTTCCTCCACCCATTTTTGCATTGATTAACCAATATTTTACGGAATCCTTACGCCCAATACATTGTGTAAACTGTGGGGAAACAAGGGAAGTCACCATGCTACATTTTTTAAAAAAACATTTAGCAACCTAGTTCAAAAATTTAATTACTACTCGAAAACCATTTCAGTTTTGATCAATTAGTTAGCATACAATCATAATAATTGAAGCAACAAAGTGAGAAGTGAAGAAGAATGATCAACCTAGTTCAAAAATTTAATTACTACTCTCCCCGAGCTCCCGCTACAGCCCCACTACAACGGGAAGGTTTCCTCTCTAGCGAGCAAGGCCTTGAAATTTTTTAGGCTTGATTTTATCTTCATGTTTTGCTCGTTAATTACCCCCCACACACACACACACCCTTAGCCAGGGAACATAGTACTTATTTCATGGTTAACATGTTAACCTCTCCTAACATTGAGTGTATGTAACATATCACAATTTAAAATAGCTAAGAATAAGATAAGAAACTAAAAATATTCATTTGTATGAAAGAAAGGGGAAAATCTGGAAAATTGTGTATGTTAAGTAAGTGAATTTTGGTCATTTTCAAAAGTCCATAACTTCTAGCTCAGGATGAGTCAAAGGTAGTTCTTGATATGGTCGGAGATCCCTTGGAGAGATTTTTCTAACACCGTCGATGTTGCACATTTTTGATATCGTAAGAGGGAGATATGCCTATCGGAAGTTAGGTTGTTGAAGTAAGGAAAGTCCAAATCCGGATTTAAGAAAGTGCAAACTAGTTGTTTCACCAATTAATTTCCCATTTCGTTTTAAGGGTTTATTGGGGTTAAAACTAAGTTTAGTTTAATTTTCGAAATTCAAAATCACGCTAAGGGCTTGGAGAAGAGAGAAAGGTGAAGAATTCACCAAGAACGTCAAGATTTGCGAGTGGATTTCGTTGGGGGTGATCCTTATAAAGGTATTGAAATCTTTTAGTGCTCGGTTAGTTCACCAACACTTTAAGCTTGTTTAAATCCCATGATTTTTGAATTGGTTGAATAAGAATAGGGAAGTTCTTGAAGGACATTGTTAAATTCTTGTTGATTAAGTTATTTAAATATCTATTGGTTCATTGATTCGTAATTTCGGGTTGTTTTTCGAGTTAGATCTATTGGGTATTGAAGGTACTAATAATCCTAAGGGTTTGGGAGAAGAATTATGGACGTTTGGGGGGTTCAGCGTTGAAAACGAGATGAAAATTATGGGGCAGAGTCATGTGCGGGCTCCTGCTGGGCACCCAAGTGGAGCATGAGACTAATGGGTCTTGCGCGGCGCGCCTAGAACGCGCCTGAATCGGCATTTTTTGCCTTGTTTTCATAATTTAGTTTGATTAATCTCTTCTAAAGTGATTTAAAATTTTTAATGATTCTAACTACTCTTAATGACTTCTAATCATATAGAGATCATCCTGAAACACGAATTTACAACCTTGAATCCATAACTTCAAATTCAAGGAAAAGTTAGAGATAAGTCTACAGAATTCCTAAAGACTTTTGCAAATAGTTTAAACTTGTGTTTAGACTTTAATTTGAGTAAGGACTAAAGATAGGAAGGAGAAGTTCATTTCAAGTTTCATAAGTCTTTCGATAATGTTTTAAGTGTCGTTTTAAAACATAAGCTCAAGTTTAGTTCAGATTAAAGTGAAGTATTCCTTCAAAGCAATATATGGAAACTAAGTATTCCCAAAAAAAAAATTAAAATGTTTTCAGATTTAAAAATAAGGGAAACTCAGATTTCCAACGACCCTTCGGGCTGGGTTTCACTTAAAGAGAAATAGCTTTCTAAATTAAACAAGTAGGGAAACTGAGATTTTCAATATAGCCTTTAAGGTAAGTATTTTAAGCACTAATCTCAAATCACAGAATACGTATGTTTTTAGAATATAATAACCAGTATATTTTGAGAGTAGTATTGAGCACCGATATGGGAGAGAGTTCAGACAACTCAAAGCCCCCTAAACTATCTAGCCACCATAGGTAGAAAAAGGATCATACCTTTTAGATGAACCCTTTTCACACTAGATTAGTAGATCCATTGGGCAGTTCAGGTTTTATACATTTGGCTTGGTATAGGATGCGCTAGAAGCATGAGATAGATCATTGTATCATCACTGTAGCTCTTAAGTGATGGTTGTCGGTTAGAAAAAGTACCACAAAAAATAAATGTATTTACATATATACATCAATTTATTTGTATTTTTACATACATCTTATAGTTAAATGTATCCTTGTACACATTCAAAATTTAGAGCATGCTTTCATATATATTTTCTTTATATCCCATTGCACCTGAGTTCAATTGAAAGGAGAAGTTCCTAATGCTGAGTTCAGAGAGGCAATAAGGATGATAAGTCAAGTTGTTACCAATAAAGTTAGGTAGTAGAGAGAATCTTGACAAGAAGAGGCAGACACTTCAAGGATTCGTGAGTTCATGAGGATGATGCTCCAAGTTTCACGGGGTCAATTATTACTTAGGATCTAGCGAATTTGTTGAGGAACTGAAGAAGGTTTTTGATGTGATGCATTTTGTTGATGCTGAATGAGTTGAGCTAGTTGTATCAACTAAAAATGTGGCTAGAAATTTGTTCGATAAGTGGACGGGGGAAAGATGAGGATGTACCACACCCGAGTTGGACTTGTTTTGAAGAGGCTTTCTTGGGGTTTCTCTTTACCCGAGAATCGAAAGCGGCTAAGGTACGAGATTTTCTTACACTGAAACAGGACTTCTTGAGTATGCATACGTATGGGTTGAAGTTCACCCAACTATCCTGCTATGCCCTGAAATGGTTAAGGACATGAGGAGCAGGATGATCTCTTTTTTTCGTGGGTTTGTGTCGTGCATCATGCAAAGAGGGCAGAACCTGCACAAAGAACAAGGATGAGTACCATGGTAAAAATTCGAGACCTAAACGTGTATATTCATAGGGTAGTGTGTCTCAAAAGGGTAGTAAGCCTCCTCACTGCGCCAAGCGTGGTAAAAACCACTCCGGTGTTTGTCGTGAGGGATCACTGGTTGTTTCAAGTGTGGTCACACCGGGCATTTTATTAGAGATTATCCAAATAATAAGCAAGGAAATGGTAGTGGGGGAAATATGGCCCATTCTTATTTAGTTTCTCCACCAAAAAAAGTTGCACCTTAAGGAGCTACTTCCAGAATTGGCAGAGAAACAAACGACTTGTATGATCTAAACAATCGCCAAAAGCATGAGAACTCACCAGATGTTTTCACTGGTATGATTCAAGTCTTTCACTTTACTGTTTATGCATTTCTAGACGCAAGAGAGAGTTTATCTTTTGTAACTCCATATGTTGATATGAACTTTGATATTGTTCCTAGGCAACTTAGTGAACCATTAAGTCCCTCCACACCTAATGGTAAATCCATTCTAGCCAAAGATTCTATCGTCATTGTTTTGTTTCCATCAATCACAAGAGTACAAAGGCTTATTTAGTTGAGTTATACATGGTAGACTTCGACGTTATTCTTTGTTTGGGTTGGCTTCATGCCTGTTATTCCTCAGTTGATTGTAGAGAGTAGTCAAGTTTCAGTTTCCAAATGAGCCAATTTTAGAGTGGAAATGCAGTTCAACAGTGCCTTAGGGTCAATTAATTTCATACCTTAAGGCGAGAAAGTTATTTTCTAAGAGGTGTGTTTATCACTTAGTCCAAGTTAATGACTCTAATGTTGAGATACATCCTATGTAGTGAAAGAGTTCCTAGAAGTCTTTCTAGATAATCTTCCCAGAGTCCCTTCTGAGAGAGATAAACTTCAATATAGATCTTCTTCCTAATACTCGTCCTATCTCTATTCTCTCATATAAATGGCACCAACAGAGTAAAAGATCTGAAATAACAATTGAAAGATCTGTTAGATAAAAGTTTCATTTTCCAAGTATCTCACCATGGGGTGCTCCGGTCTTGTTTGTGAGTAACAAGGATGGTTCCTTAGGATATGTATAGATTATCGTCAATCGAACAAGGTTACCATTAAGAATAAGTATCCTATTCCAAGGATTGATGATGTTTTCGATCAGCTTATGGGTGTTTCCTCTTTTTTCAAGATTAACCTCAGATCAGGCTACCACTAATTGAAAGTTAGGAAACGTTATATTCCAAAGGCAGATTTTAGAACCAAATATGGGAATTATGAGGCTTTGATTATGTCATTTGGGTCGACCAATGCGCCTGCACTATTCATGGATCTAATGAATAGTGCCTTCAAACCTTATTTAGATATGTTTGTCATCGTCTTAATGATGACATACTAATCTACTCAAGTAATGAAGAAGATCATTATAGTCACCTAAGCATAGTCTTTCAGGCATTGAAAGATAAGGATTTAAATGCTAAGCTCTCAAAATGTGAGTTTTGGCTTAAATATATGGCCTTCATGGGCCACATAGTTTCCAGCGATTGGTTTAGAGTTTATACCCAAAATATAGAAGCACTTCACATTTGGCTTAAATCCACGTCTCCAACTGATATAAGGAGTTCTCATCTATATCGTCTCCTTTTACAAGTTGAATCAGAAAATAGTTAAGTTTCAATGGTCATAAGCTTGTGAGAAAAGCTTTCAGGAGTTGAAGAAGAGGTTGACTATTTCCCACTCTAGACCATATAAGAAGGTACTCAAGATTTTGTGGGGAAATGCATCTATAGTTGGTTTGGGTTGTGTGTTAATATAGAATAGCAAGGTTATAGCTTATGCATCCATACTGTTAAAGGTTCATGTGAAGAATTATCCAACCCATAACTTAGATTTTGATGTTGTAGTATTTGCCTTGAAGATATGGCGTCAGTATTTGTATGGCATTTTTATGGATGTCATCATATATCACTAGAGCCGACAATATTTGTTTACTCAAAGAGAGCTTAATCTCAGACAAAGGAGGTGGTTAGCATGAGCAATCTTTACCACCCAGGTAAGGATAATTTTGTTGACGATGACTTAAGAAGGTTTTCAATGGGTTGTACCACCCATCTTGAGAAAGAGAAGGAGGAACGTACAAAAGAAGTGCATAGACTTGCATGACTAGGAGTCCAACTAATCGATTCCATAGATAGACGAATACTGGTGAAAAATGAGTCTGAGTTATCATTAGGTGTCAAAAGAGAAAGAGAACAAGACAAAGATATCATTTTGCTTGAATTGAAGTCCAATGTTCATAATCAAAGAGTATTAGCTTCATAACAAGGGGAGATAGTGTGTTACGATATTAAGGTAGATTGTGTATACCTATGGTGGATGGACTTCAAGAAAGGATCATGGAGGAATCTCGTAGCTCTAGATATTCTATTCATCAAGGTTTCACAAACATGTACCGCAATTTGAGAAAAATATATTAGTGGAATGGTATGAATAAGGGCATTGTCTATTTGTTTCAAGTGCCCAAATTATCATGAAGTTAAAATAAAGCACAAAAGGCCTGGAGGGTTGGCTAAGAATATAGAATTTCTAGAATGGGAGTGGGAGATTACTAATATGGAATTCATCACACGGTTACCAAGGTGTCACATGTAGAATGATTTAATATGGGTAATTGTCGATAGAATGACAAAATCAGCCAAATATTCAAGAAATGGTGAGACTTCATGGAGTCCCATTTTTTATCGTTTCAGATAGAGATGCACAATTTAGTGCATAGTTCTGGAAAACTTTCTAGTTTGGTTTGGGTTCAAAAGTGAACTTAAGCACTGTCTTTAACCGTTAGACGGATAGGAAAGCAGAGCGTACCACCCAGACCTTAGAAAATATGTTAAGGGTATGCGTGATTGATTTTAAGGGGAATAGGTATGATCACCTACCTCTCATTGAGTCCGCTTACAACAACAGTTATCATTAGAGCATCCAAATTGCTCCATATGAAGCTCATTATGGGAGAAGATGCAGATTCCTATTGGGTGGTTTGAAATTGATGAAGCAGGGTTGATAGGACCAGATCTAATTCACCAAGCTATAGAGAATATGAAGGTGATTCAAGAGAGATTAAAACCAACACAGAATCGTTAAAAATCCTACACATTTGTTAGGAGAAGGCCGTTGGAGTTCGAAGTGAATGATTGGGTATACTTGAAGGTTTTACCCATGAAGGGTGTTTTGAGGTTTGGTAATAAGGGTAAACTTATTCCCCGGTATATTGGGCTTTATCGCATAGCCAAAAGGATTGGCAAAGTAGCTTATGAGTTAGAGCTTCTATAAGAGTTAGTAGAAATTCATCCAGTGTTTCATATCTATGTTAAAGAAGTGCATAGGCGATCCTTCATTGATTGTACAAATTGAAAATGTTGGGATTAAGGATAGCTTATTCTATGAAGGGATTTCGATTCAGATTTTTAGATCGCCAAGTTCACAAGTGAGAATAAAAGAGGTTCCATCAGTTAAGGTCCTTTGGATGAAACAATTTTTTGAATAAATGACTTGGGAAGCTGAAGAGGACATCATGAAGAGATATCCACATCTCTTTGTCTTCGGAGAGAATGCAGATCAAGGTACTAATTTTCTTCTTAGTACTTTATGAACTATGAGTAAGCATGTGGTTACTTGCTTTTGTTTGTTGAGTGTTGAATTTGATGTTACTATCCTTCGCTTAGTTAAAGAAATCTCATTCGAGGACGAACGTTCCCAAGGGGGAGATATTGTAATATCTCACAATTTTAAATAGCTAAGAATAAGATAAGAAACTAAAATATTCATTTTAATGAAAGAAAGGGAAAATCTGCAAAATTGGCTAAGTTAAGAAATTGAGTTATTGTCATATTCAAACGGTCATAACTTCTATCTCAGGATGAGTTAGAGGTGTCTCTTGATATGGTTCGAAAGATCTCCAATGCCACCGAGTTTGCACATTTTTGATATCGTATAAGGGAGATATTTCTATTAGANAGGTGTCTCTTGATATGGTTCGAAAGATCTCCAATGCCACCGAGTTTGCACATTTTTGATATCGTATAAGGGAGATATTTCTATTAGAAGTTGGGTTGTTGAAATAAGAAAAGTCTCAATCTGGATTTAAGGAAGGGAAAACTAGTCTTTCACCAATTAAGTTCCTATTTCATTTTAGGGGTTTATTGGGGTTAATGCCCAGTTTAGTTCAGTTTTGGAAAATTAAAATCACGTTGAGGTCTTAGAGAAGAGAGAAAAGAAGAAGAAAAGGGAGAAAAGTCAAGAATTCCCCAAGAACATCAAGATCTGCGAGTGGATTTTGTCGGGGATAATCCCTATCAAGGTATGTGAGATCTTTTAGTGTTTGGTCAGTTCACCCACACACCAAGATTTTTTCAATATCATAATTTTCGAATTGGTTGAATGAGAATAGTAAAGTTATTGAAGGATATTGTTGATTTTTTATTGATTGAGTTGTTGAATGCCTATTGTTGCATTGAAAATTAAATGAAGATCAAAATGAAAATATTGAAGTAAATGAAATAGATGAAAATGAAAATGA
>NC_028641.1:52456491-52460153 GCF_001406875.1 Solanum pennellii | reverse complement strand
TCAAAGTACTTATTAAAACAAAATTTGACGAACTAAAAAGAGGGAAAAATAATAATAATAAAATAAAAAAAATAAAAAATCCATCTCCGACATATGTTGATCATCAATTGCCCCCTAGGCTAGAGTAGACCTTGAACAAAGCTTTCGGCAGATGTGGGGCTAATGCACGCGCCTCTCGACCCAGGCTCTCATCACTTCGATGGAGATGACCACTATAAACATCAATCAAGATCTCTGTAAACTGAAGCACTTGTCCTTTCGCCTCCTCCATATTCTCGTGACAATTCTGCAACCATTCTTCAGTTGTGACAACTGCAACACTCAGATGCTCTTCATGTGCTTGAACCTCTTCAATTTGGTTATGAAATTCTTCACGCTCTTCCATCCATTGATTTCTTTCGGTCGCCACTTCTGCTTGGTACAATGTGAAACGGTTTGCGATGTCCCTTTCTCGTCCCATAGAGGCTTTTAATTGATTTTGTAACCTAGCTTGCGCATGTATTAAGAGGCTCTTTTCTTTCTTATATTCTTCCTCCTGTTGCTCCATAGAACCTGTGACAATGCCCAAATCTTCATGTAGGGTTCGAATAGTAGATAGATGCTTCTTTTTGACCCTTTTTTTCAATCAAAGTAACTCTTTCCTCGAATATTGCATCACGTCGAGCCAACTCTTCTTTAACATTTTTTAGGTCATTGCTTAGGATATCTAAAGTAGACCTATAATTTCTTTCCACCTCGAGTCGGGCCTGCTTGATTCTTACTTCAATTTCATCTTCTCGATCTATGATTTGTCGCGCTGATCCTTCGGGCATTATTTTGAGAGGGGTTTGATCAAAGAACCAATGGAGGTATAAGGGGTCAACTTCTCCTTCAACACGATCATCAACCATAGCTTTCAAATTTAATGTTCGACTACCACCCCAAATCTTTTGAGCTTCTGATTCTCGATCTCGATCTTCAAATGCTACTTCCCAAACAAAATTCTGTGTATCCTCGGCTTTAGGTAAAATTTGTTTTTGTCCTAGTTGGCGTAGAACTCGGAGAGGTATGTATGGTTGGAACCCGCGAAGGCCTGTCAGAACGAAGAATGGACGATAGGACGACATAACAATTACCTCACTAGCAGGAAACCAATGATAGTTCCATGTAATTTTAGATGCCGTTAATTTAAGAAGATAATGTCTCCATGCTTTGACACCTTTTGGCAATTTTTCTCCTAATTCTTTCATCCTTTCTGGGTGGCTCAAAATATAATTCGTCCAATCATATTTGAAATCCGTCGCAAAACGATGGCGATATAGGTGCTCTAAAAACCACATTTGCAATAAAATGCTACAACCTTCAAAAAAATCTCCCCGCTCTCTACATTTAGTCAAAGCACGATAAATATCAGCCAACATCATTGGCAATATAGTGAATTTTCTTTTCTTTATCATAACAGTGACTATTTCTGACAGACTAATATCAATTTTTTTATCCTTCCTTGGAAAAACCATAGCTCCCAAGAATGCTACCATGAATGCTTCTTGTCTATGTTTTTCCCAAGTAGGGAGGTGTTGTCCATTTTTAAGTTGCTTCCCATAGCTTGAAAATCCTTCCTTCTTTCCATATCTTGAGTACAAGAATTCCAAAGAAACCAACCCATTATCAAAACACTCACACTCCTTATGAGGATGGATGATGTGCATCTGTTCTAGAAATTTACCTTTGCTGACACTCCTAGGGGCTATCAGTGATTTAGTTCGAAGATCCTGGCCTAAGCCTGTGAAACCACCCAATTCTTCTAATGTAGGCGTCAACTCAAAATCACTAAATCGAAACACATTATTTGTGGAATCCTAAAATGGAATCAAAGCCTCGATCAAACCTCTGTCAGGACTAACTCTCATGATATCTGTAAGTAATCCAAGATGTTTGAATATCTCAGTCCGCCTAAATTCATGCATATCGTTCCACCAATCCATTAGTAATTGTGGGGTTTTATCTGGGATCATAAACTTTGGGGGATCATTGACCATTTCGACTAGTTCATCCCTTGGTCTTTTATCACACCTCATAGATCTCATGATTACCTGGTTGAGAAAAAAGACAATCGGGATTTTTAAAATCAACTTTAATTGTGAAATTTTTTTTATAATTCGAAATTATTTATTGGAGTAGTTAAAAAAAATAAAAATAAAAATGATTCGGAATGTCTAAAGTGATCATTGATTCAGGTTGTTTTGAAAAGAATGAACAATTTTGAAAAAAAAGAAGAAAGAAAAATAAAAGAATGTGTATATGTACAATTCAAAAGACATATATACATATATTATTAATATGTATTATTTTAATAAAAGTGAAAAATAAAATTGAGGATTAGGTGTGTATGTATATATATGTGTATTAATTTGTTTATTTTGAATCATTGGTTTAAAATGGGTAAAAAATAGATATTTATTTCTTTAGTCGATTATCCTAAAGCCGGTCAACATTTTGTTATAGTCTTCACATGATGCAACAAGTAACACAAAAATGCACATGAGGGTCTCACGAACAGATATTTGTCCTAGTCAGATTGGGCCCCTATGCTAAATTTCGCTAAGTTACATGCACATGATGCAAATAAATCGGAACCTAGTAAGGGTATCATGTCTGAAAGTTTCAATTCTACTAAGGTAAGATATCTAGACTGGCTGTAAAACGAGCGGACAACTCGAGTCAGGGAGTAGCAACGTACCGGTAGCAGCGCTTTCCGGCTTTGTGCATGGGTGCTCCCTATCCTAAAATGGTGTGACTAAATAATTTTTCACCATGGACCGAAAATCCACTGGCTATCTTGACAGAAGTGGGGTGCATAGTTGCAATTTCCATCATATTTTTATTGAAGACTCAGAATGGTTCGTGAGAGAAGACAGTTATAACTCAATTCAAATATTATTAAAACATTAAATAAATAAACAATTAGCATATTAAGTTAAAATAAATACAATATCCAAAAGCGTAAATATATAAGTCATAGTCATACACAAATGAATATTTAAAGCTCGAATTCTAGTTAATCCCCAGCGGAGTCGCCATCTGTCACGCCCCCTTTTTTTTCTCTCAATAATTTTTTGATTTTTTATTGTTTGAAATAAAAAGAGTTTTTTCCAATTAAAGTGACGTTTTGAAAAGGGATAATTATTATTTAGAGTCGCCACTTGGAATTGAGTTTTGGTGTTCCAAGTCACCTTATTTGAATCCCTAATCAAAAGGAAATTTGACTCTATTTTATTGGTCTACGAACTAGAAATTCGGGTAAGAAATTCTGTTGACCGAGGGAAGGTGTTAGGCACCCCTCGAGTCCCGTGGTTCTAGCACGGTCGCTTTATTGACTTTAGTATGACTTAACCTAATTTTTGGACATTATATTATTTAATTAATAATAAAATTGTTATTTAACCTTAAATTTATTTTAAACTTATTTGAAATTGGCTTATTTATTTTAAATGGTTGTAATTTTATTTATTTATTTTTTACTATGCGTCTATTAATTTTAAACATGAAACATCTATATATATATATATACAAATTAGAGTTCGTGTGGAAAAGAGATTTTTGAGTTCAAGATAATTTAGGAATATATATTTATTTATTTACTAGATAAAAAATAAGAAAAATAAATAAATTTTATAAGATTT
>NC_028641.1:52448598-52456230 GCF_001406875.1 Solanum pennellii | reverse complement strand
TATATATATATTATAATTTTCTGTAAAATTTGTGACTCTCTTTTTTTTATTTATTTATTTTATCATTATTTTTTATTTTATTATTATTTTATAAAGTTTGTCTTCTTCTCTCTCTCTCTTTTTTTAATAATTTTTGTTACCTTTTTGTTACGTTCTTTTTTTTTTCATTTCATTTTTTTTTCTTGTTTTTTTTTTATTTTGCTTCTCTCTTCTTCTTCTTCTTCTTTTTTTTTTTGTTTTTATTTTATTTTAGATTTTATATATATATATATATATATATTTTCTTCTGTAAGTCTGTTTCTCTCTCTTTTCCTCTTTTCTTTTTATTTTATTTTTTGCTATTATTTTTTATTATTTTTTGTAGGTTCACGTTATTTTTTTTTAATTATTATTATTATTATTATTATTATTTCTATCTCTTTTATGCTTTATTTTTGTCTTATTATCTTTACTTATTTTTTTTATATGTTTTTTTTTAATTGTAACATTCTGTTTTTTATTACTTTTTTTTTTGTTACACTTTATTTTCAATTTTATTGTAATCATTTTTTTTTCTTTGCTTTTTCTTATACTTTTTCTGCACATGGTTTCTGTTTTTCTTTTTTACTATTATGGTTTTTTTTTATTACTCTTTCTCATTATTTTTAATTTTAGTTATGACTCTGATTAATATTTACATATTCTCTCAACGATAAACTTTTTAATAATTCGAATTAGATAACCATCTTATACTTATTCTAAAGATAATTTTTATATTCAAATAACGCGTTAAAAAAAATTGAAATATATTACACATAAGTTTTTTAAATTACTTAATCAATTAAAAATTTTAGTTTACATCCTAATTAACGAGTTTATAAATTTTATTTATTTATTTTTTAGGGAAAAATTAGACTCCAGAAAAACATTAGCTATTAAATATTACAAAATAAATTCTAATATAAATTGCATCTAAAAAAAAACAGACACTAATTATAATGCAAAAAAAAATGTATGATACATCTTTTATTTTATATTATTTTTGTTAGCAAGAAACATTTTCTTTTTTTTTTCCGTTTTTCAGATCAAGAGAAAAAAAAAATCTTAACATGCATCACATATTGATATTGCATAATAATAACGATTCAAAGAACTTCATATTATTAGATTCAAATTTTCATACAACATTACATTTAAATAATGCGAGAGTTTAGAATTACCTCGCTGCGAATATGGATATCACGAAAAATAACTTCTATGATCTACTGATTTGAGCCATGAATTTGGAACCGCGACAAAAAAACTCTAACTCTGACCTAATTCTCAAAAGAATGACTCACTCTTCTTCTCTTTGTGTTTGCTCTATATATTTCTCTCTGTATTTCTCTGTATATCTCTTTTTTTTCAACTGAACGTGTTTTTTATAATAATTTTGGCTGAGAGTCTGGTGCTAATTAAGAGGAACGTAATAGAGTGGGATTAGGATTTAATTTGAAATATTGTTGAGGGAATTTGGGTTGAAATAAGGATATTAAATAAATAAATAATAATAATAGAAAATTAACAAAATAAAAAAATAATAAAAAATGTGAAAAGTTTCAAAAGAAACGTCCAAAGAGAGAGAGAGAGAAAAAATACAAAATAAAAAAATAAATGGGATGAGATTTTTTAGTAAAATAAGTTAGGAAGTTGGGAATAATTAGGATAAGGGGAAGGTAATTTGAATATTTAGGACTCCTTTTTTTTTCTTCTACCATTATTTTTAAACTAATTAAAAGTTGAAGATTTAAAACAAATACCATAAATTCATAATTTTTTATTATTAAAGTAATTTACACAATTTATTTATTTATTTTTATTTTAAATATAACTTTTTTTTTTTAAAGTTGGTGTGAAATCTTTATATTTTGGTAAAAAATTAGATGTTCACAATGGAAAGTGAGTGGTAGGGTGAAGTCTTAGTAGCCGAAATCACAATCCTCTCTTGGGGTTCTCTTGCCTTTGTTCTTTTTCCCTAAGAGACTGCTTAAATTTCTGTTGAACCGACATGTCGTAGTGAGTACAAGTATAGAAGCATAAAAAACATAGCATGATGGCTAGTAAAAATGATTGTCCATCCATTGTTGTGCTTGCATGTATAGGCTGAGATTAGTTGAATGTGTTGTCTCTAAACATGACATAAATAATCACCCACAACATGACCTTCAACTAAAATCGGAATTGAGAAATCTGATAATCCGATAGTGCAACGATGTGCCAAGAGAGTGTGAGGAGATTTGAGTTTTCAAAAAGTTGGTGCCTAGCTAGAACCTTTTCGGTTAGTCTTGCGAAGGGAATCAACTCTAGAAACTAGAAAGTGATCGTAGGCCCTTGTTTGAAATAGCCAATATCTAGCCTAAAAGAAAGTTGACCAAATGAAATAATTGTCCCTTTTGATCCAAATATTGTTGAGCCAGTAATAGACCAATTTCTTTCATTCACCAACTCACTTTCCTAGTGTCTAATGTTTTGGCCCCAGTCCCTCCTTGGACATGTACACCGCGACATACGACAAATGCCTAAGTTGAGGGTGGCTAATGCAGAAAAAAGTGACCTCGTGTTGGCCCTGACCCGACTTTGGATATTGTGCACCTCAACCCGTAGAAAAACCATGAGTTGAGGGTGTCTATTATGAGAAAAGACTAAAAAATGGGTATGAAAAGAGTTGGTTGTTGAAAAGAACAACGTAAGTAAAAGAGAGATATGAATTGTTGAAAATGAAAGGTTTGAAAAGAAAAGAAAAAATAAAATAAAAAAGAAGAGTGGAAAGAGTATTAAGAGAAAAAGATGCAAAAGAAGTGAAAGTCACATCCCAAAAGGGAAATAAGGCAAATAAAAGAAGAGAAAAAGAAATAGGGGGTCAAAAGCAATGAAAAGAGGTAGAGAGATTAGCGGTAATGTCAATGAGGCAGAATGTCACTAAACGTACCCAAATTTACCACACCTAACCCTGAGCCTAAGTCACAAGACAAAAAAGTTCTATCGTGATCATAGAGTTTAATGTGGTGAACCTAAGCAACGAAAATAAGGGCAAGCCAGGCATAGAGTACTAACTATATTTGAACTTGTTCCTGAGTGTGAGTGTTGAAATAAAGATCCTTGTACCCAAAATGTTTAATCATTGTGTGAGGATTCTTTTTGAAGTGAGGGCACTAGTTGCATTATGAGAAAGTTGGTACCTTGGTGATAGGGAAAACAGTAGAAGTGTCTATTGCATGGTGAATCTGTGTCATGATGTGATCCACATGAGTTAGATTGTCTAGCCTGAGAGAGTAGGCCCGCACTCAGTCAAGAAAGATTCGGTATCGATAGTCATGTTATTGCTAGAGTTTAAAATGATATACTTCTGTACAAGTGTTGTTTAGGGTCATAGTGTGTCGCTTGAGGACAAACAACAAATTTAAGGTGAGGTTGTTGATGTGCCATGATTTCACGACATTTCTAATGCATTTCACTTAAGAGTTGTGTGTCTAAAGCCTTTTTGTAGTGATTTTAAAAAGTTTTGTGTTTTGTTTTGCAGGAAAGATGTTCAGGTGGCAAGGTAAGAAAAAACTGAAACATAGTGCAGAACGAGACTTCGGATGCAATCGACGGACCGTAGGTGTGATCACAGATGAGCTGCTCATGACATCAAAGGAAAATCAGGGAAGTCTGACTAAGTGTTGAACCACGACAGACAACGACGGTCCGTTGATTGATTGACGGGCCGTGCTGGTAAACCATCATTTGGTTCATAAAAGGTTCTAGTACCTGATTTTTGAAGATTCTAAGTATGGATCTAGGGAGGAGAATCGACGACCCGTAGATGGATCGAAGGAACGTGCTGTTGGTCCGTCGTTTGTTTCAGAGAGGGTGCCATCCAAGGAGAGAAATATATTCTAAGTCTTGACTGACGAAGTAGTCTATGGGCCGTCGATTGATCGACGATTCGTCAGTTAGTCCGTAGATTGATGCCGCATCACCTGAATAAACTTTCCTTATTTTTATTCTTTTTTTGTTTAGGACTATGTTTTCTATATATAGGGTTTTAAAACCTCGTTTTAAGGTTAGCTACTATTACTTTTGTCTACTTTGTGTATTGGAGATTTGTTGTTTCAACTTTAGCAATTAATTGATTGGAGTTGGTTTGAAGAATTTTTCTTGCAATTTCAAGCTAGATTTCTGGGTTTATTCTTCGTGTTAAGTAAGTTCATGATTTGTTCATCTAAAACTATGAATTGTGATCTTTATAGCATGTGTAAATAATTCCACAACTGTGGTTGTGGGAACCATGGTGATTAACAAAGTAATCCTAGTAATTAAGCAATTCTTGAATAGTGTTTTGCATGCATTGATAATTCTTTCTTTTAGAGATTTTTTTAACGAGTGCACACGTTAGAACTCACCTTGTTGCTACTTGCTGGACAAAGGAGGTAGTTAATAAGAAAAGAATTATCAACATAGATTTAGTGTGATACTATCTAATAGGCTAGTGACAATTGGTGCAAAGTAATAACTAAGACATACATCGATTATGCTAATATGAGGTAATGGTAAGGGTTAGTAAATTATACACTCATATCCGGACCAAGGTGTGGGGTGAAATTCTCTAGATGCCGTACCAAGGATTTAGATATACCTAACTTATAACGTTGCATGTAATACACTAAGAAAGGATTTCTATTGCTAGGAATACTGTGCTATGAACCTGTGGGGAACACATATACCCTAGTTACTCTCTCATCTTGTCAAGACCAAAGTTTATTTTTGCTCAACTGCTAATTATACTGTTAAAGGAACTTATTTCACAAAACCACCCTTTACTTACTTGCTTTGGAAAGACGTTGACTAAATAGATATAATTGTGAGTTAAAGTTAAATTTAAACCATTTTCCTCTTGGGATCGACCCCAACCTACTAGTTGGGTTCTCTACTTGATAACGATTATTTATGATTCATTAGGAAGGTATAATTTAAATTTATTAAAGAACCTATCAAGGAAAGAAACTTCAAACTTTTTCCAATCGCGAGGACCCATATCAACTGCGCTTCCTTCCTTACATTGGTTGAACAAAACTTGAAAAACATCCTTAAATTGGTAAGTGGCCAATTTCGCCTTTTCCATCGGCGTCACTTCTATGATCATCAAAACTTTATAAAGCTCATCAATGAACTCTTGAATATCTTCGTTAACCTTAGAACCATGAAATTTTTAAGGAGTCATTCTATTGAAGTCTCTCACCCTAGTTGCCACCGAACCCACATTTGGGTTCACAGGAACTGCAACTTCCCTATTAACTTGAGCCTTCATGGCATGAGACAACACTTGAAAAGCAGACCTAAACTCCTCATTGTTCACTTTCTCAGTCGAAGGGTCGAGTGGAACTTGAGGAACTTTAGTAATACTCGTTTGATTCACAGTCTCTCCTACATTACTTCTAGAATTTTCCGTTGGAGTGGCCATGTCATATAGAGCATCAGATAGATATTATAGAGTTCAACTCTATCCCAAAACTTTAAAGTAATTAAAAAGTAGAGTTTCCTGAACATCTTATAGCGTCTTTTTGTTAAATGTGTCTTGCTTCACACGCATGAACAAGATTCTACTCGACGTGGCTTATAAGACTTCCTAAGACCTTTATAAACGTTATGCTTTGATTTCAAGATTTGTTACGACTCAAGGTAGACACTAGGTGTAATATGGCATATAAGACCTTGACAGAGCCATATACAAGCCACTTAGCCTACATAGACAAGATAATAGAAATTAAGAGATTTATAAGATCATTTCAAAACATAAAGACTTATAAAACAAATTGGAAATCCAATAATAACTCAAATCAATGTAGAACATAATCAAGTAAGTGGGACGTAACCCGCACATAAAGTTTGAAACGGAAAGGTAATGACACAATGAAATAATGGCTAGGCCTTTAAAGAATTAGGACTCACCAATCTTCCAAATTCTACTAATATATTTATACCCACGGAAGCGCGAGTCTAGAGCGTCAGACCCTATATATGGGGAAATGTAGGCAAGAGTATCCGTTAGTACAAAATGTGCCAAGTATGAAGTAATTCATAAAAACATGTGAAATCATGCTAAATAGGACATTTTGAGATATGCCATAACCAAGCTAAAATATGAAAGAAAGAAGTTAGAAAACATAAGTCATAAAAACAAGGTCAATGCAAGCAATCAACTTTAAGACATTGACGATAAACTTCCTTAAGAAACCTTGATTAATTAGTGTGAGAGAATTATCTAAACCAAAATTTAAGACCATGTGAGCTATTAACATAGAATTGAGTATCTACCTCACACCAAAAAAAGGTGTTCCAACTAGCCAAGATAAGAACCATGAACTACTATCTTACATGGATCCACTAGCTAATTTCTATCTAAGCAATCCTATATTCTCAAATAGTTTATGGAACATGGGTAATCACAACGTGTCCACTCAGTGCTAAGCATAACCCCTACAAAATTTGATTATTCTTAACTTTCCTTAATATGTATGAGACATGGAAAATCATCACTTGTATTAACATTGGAGGTCATGGGTAATGATAGATTGCCTCATCATTATGATAGATCCTTCCCTTTAACTATTTTTTAGTTGATAAAATCATTCAACCTTAGAATCCTTTAGGTGAGAAAATCTTTCAAAACCCAACACTAATTATATTGATACTTCATTCTCAAAGCATCCTTAAACCATCTTCATCAACTTCATAACAACATGCGTTATAATCATTACAACCTCGTTCATAGTTCAAAATCCACCTTCAATCATCTTAATCTAGAAACCATGGGGTAAGCATTGTTTCAAGAGGATTCATCATAAAATCATGGAATTTTATCAATTCATGTATAATACTTCATCAAATAATAAATTATATCGATATTGAAAGGACCCACGACATAGAAGAGAAGCCTAATTCAATTGGGATTTCTAACATTATAAATTGGATAAATTAGGAACTCCATGGTGAAAAAGGGATCCATGGATAAAGACTATTATACCTTAATGGGAAAAGCTTGACTTCAATAGTGAAAGTGGAGTGTTGACTTGAAACCGTAGGTTGACTCCTTATTCAATCTCTCTAGAGAGAGAAACATTTTGGTAATGAAGACTTGTTCTTCTCTTAGGAAGTTGAGAGAATGATTTCAATTGGGAAAATTTTGGGTTAAAAACACTTATATAGGGCTTTAGCTGAAGGGTAAGACAACATAGTATTAGGCTAGAAAAATTAGGAAAAGACCTCAAAGCTCTTAAGGAAAATAACTTCCGACCTCGTCCATGACTTGACCCACGGTCCATTTGTCATAACACGAACCATCGTTGTAGGTCATGATTGAGATAAAAGACCACTATTTTTGGACCCCCAACGGCAGACAAAAGTACAGCTGGTGGGCCCACCTATGGTCTGTGGACCGTGGTCGTCTGGTGATATACCGTGGTTTCACGGTATTATTAATACTTGTTCCTTAAGTTTAGTGTGTCCAAAAGCCTTTTTGTGCTAATTTTTATATAAGTTTCTCCTTACTTGCAGGAAATCTGTTCAAAGATGAATGCGGAGGTTTTGAGCGAAGAAATGCAGAAGAGACCACCTACGGAGCTTGTGACGGTC
>NC_028641.1:52448202-52448588 GCF_001406875.1 Solanum pennellii | reverse complement strand
GTAGGTGGCAGCGTAGTGCAGCTGCTGAAGGAAGATGGGGAAGTCTGACCAAGTGTGGGGTTACGGAGTCCATGACGGTACGTCATATATATGACGGTCCGTCCTGCAGGTTCGTCATGAAGTTCAGAGAAGTAGTCCTAGTACCCATATTCCAAGAGTTTAAGTGTTTTGAAACGAAGACCCTCGACGGACCGTTGTGCCTGTGACGTTCCGTCATACTTGCCGTCGAGGGTAATGAAGAGAGCAGCAGAAGAAATTGCACAAGTATGGGACGACGGAGTGACCACGATGATCCGTCGCGAGGTCCGTCGACCCAACCGCGTTTTGACAGATTTCCAACAATTAGAATCCTTGTTTAATTAGGTTTTTATTTTCTATAAATAGTT
>NC_028641.1:52445167-52445500 GCF_001406875.1 Solanum pennellii | reverse complement strand
GTTACTCCTAGGGATGGTGGAGATAGTATGGCGCGAGTTGAGGATATGTTGCACAAAATGATGAGGAGGTTCGATGCTAGTGATGAGCACATTAAAGAGTTAAGGTGTGATTTAGCAGGTATTGGGCAAAAAGTCGATACACATGCAATATCGATTAAGCAAATCGAGTTGCAAATGGCCCAATTATCTGCGAATGTGAACACACGGCAACCGGGAACTCTTCCTAGCAACACTGTCCAAAATCCGAAAAATAATGCACACTGTATGGCAATCACTACTCGTGGTGGTAAGCAAACCATTGATCCACCTATGCCGTCTAATGAGGAAAAGGTG
>NC_028641.1:52441357-52442861 GCF_001406875.1 Solanum pennellii | reverse complement strand
GCCTTGTCTTCCGGGCAAGCTCAAGTCCAAACGGACTGGCCCTTACTTGATCACCCAAGTATTCTCTCATGGAGCAGTTGAGTTAAAAACAAAGGAGGGAGTGCGGTTAAAGGTGAATAGAGAATGAATAAAACACTATTTTGGGCATACTGCACCGGTGAATGAAGTGATAGAGGCATACCATCTTGATGAAGGCTGAGTAATCAAGTGTCCTCAGTCGTGCCGCGACGTTAAATCAGGCGCTTGTTGGGAGGCAACCCAATACTTATAGTTTTTCTTGTTAGTAATGGAAGCATTTTTCTACTAATGGGTTTTAAATTTGCAGGCACATCACCAGGAAATTCTGCAGAAAATTACTCTGCAACAGTCAATGACGGATACAGCGACGGACCGTTGCGCCTGCGACGGACCGTCGCATGAATCCATCGTGCCAGGTACGTCTTTCTGTTATTTTCAAACTAGGGCACACACGATGGAACCAACGACGGATCGTCACAACTGAGACGGACCGTCGTCGGGGAATCATCGCATCATTAATGAGGCGTACCCGACCCGGCTGGAGTTTATTTACAAAATCTTACCGTTTAAACTCCCCAACCCCTCATTTAACCCCCATTCCTTCACTATTCCTCTTATTTCCCTCCCTTTCAACTTCCAAATTCTCTCCCTCTTCAACCGATCATTGTTCCCCCAAAATTCTCCAAAGTCCTAAAAGTTATCATCTACTAGTCGGAGTTGCTGCTGTGGGTGTCTTCTTGATCACCAAGTACTTTTCCATCTTGTTTTTCTCCAATTCTCAGGTATGTGTCTCTAATTTCTACTCATTTATCTTTCATTTTTGTTTATCAATTAGTATTAGCCTAGTTCTTCTTGATATGTTCATTTCGTTTCTATAAAATTATGTCTAACCTAGGTTAAAAATCTTCGAAATTGTCGTGTTTCCAACCCTAGACATACGTGCTTTGGCATTGCTAGTTTACTAGGTATTTGGGTTAGACAAATGTAGGTCCAAAACACTACAAATTCGATTTGGGTCATCGGGGATGAATGGGGTACCCCCAGTTCTGTCACTGATCTACAGAACGAGACCCCGATGACGGACCGGCGTACCCACGACGGACCGTCGTAAGGTCCGTTCCAAAAGTCCTAGCACCCCACAGTCCAGTTTTATGCAAGTGTCCTCAAACGGACATATGCGACGGACCGTCATACCCACGACGGTCCGTCCTGCACAACCGTTCTGGTTGTCAGAGACCCCTATTCCTGAGGATCTCTCACTTTTTCTAAGTGTCCTCCAACGGACACATGTGACGGACCGTCGTAAAGTCGTCTTTACGACGGTCCGTCCTGCACAACCGTTCTTGTTGTCAGAGACCCTGTTTCTAAGGGTCTCTCTCCATTTTTCTAAGTGTCCTCAAACGGACAAGTACGACGGACCGTCATACCCACGACGGTCCGTCCTGCATGACCGTTATGATGGTCAGAGACCCCTCTCCTAAGGGTC
>NC_028641.1:52440246-52441175 GCF_001406875.1 Solanum pennellii | reverse complement strand
CAAAGAGAGAGAAAGAACAAAAGTAAAGTGACTCAAAATTAGTTGAAAGAAAAGTAAAAAAAAAAGAAAAAGATACAAGAAATACAAGTAAGAAAAGAAGAGAGTCACTTACACAAATGAAGAAAGAAGAGAAAATAGCAAGGTGAAAGAATATGAGAAACTGGGCGAGATAAACTGATAGAAAATGGTATGTTTAGCCGATATGTCAAGGAGGGACAAAAGTCACTAAAGTATACCTAAATATACCCTACCTGACCCTGAGCCTATGTTACAAGCTAAGAAAGTCCTATCGTGATCCTAAGGGTTGTATAGCGAACTTAAAGCAGTGAAAATAAGTGCAAGCTTATGGCAATAGGTATGAATGAGTGTGAATTTGTTCTGAGAATGAGTGTTGAAAAGTAATCCTTATACTCAAAATGAAATCATTGTGTGAAAAATGAGGATTTTGTTTTGAAGTGAGGACACTAGTTGCATTACCGGAAATATTAGAACCTCGGTGAGAAATTGAAGAGGATAGGTGTTAGTGCATGGTGAGTCTGTGTCATGGTCTGATTCCACATAATTCAAGCCTAATAGTGATAGCATGCATAAATATGATGAGATCGGGATTGATGGCCAAATGATTGCAAAGGATAAAACACGGATACTATTGTACAAAGATTGTGTGTTGAGTCATAGTGCGTCGCTTGAGGACAAAAAACGAATTTAAGTTGAGGGTGTTGATATACCGTGATTTCACGGTATCATTAATACTTTTTCCTTAAGTTTAGTGTGTCCAAAAGCCTTTTTGTGCTAATTTTTATATAAGTTTCTCCTTACTTGCAGGAAATCTGTTCAAAGATGAATGCGGAGGTTTTGAGCGAAGAAATGCAGAAGAGACCACCTACGGAGCATGTGACGGTCCGTCATGCTTGTGACGGTCCGTAGGT
>NC_028641.1:52427070-52439809 GCF_001406875.1 Solanum pennellii | reverse complement strand
ATGCAAGATACTAGGAAAGAATTGTTATAGTTAGACTTATCAAGTTATGAACCTGTGGGGAACACGTAAACCCTAGTTACTTTGATTAATTTATTAAACTCCAACATTCGAAGCTGTTAGTTGTCTCCTTTTATTTCGCTAGTTATTTTCATTTAGTTAGGAATAGAAACCCCCCTTTTATCATTTTTGCTTTCCAAGAAAGTAATTGACTGAACATTAGTAGTAATAAATTGAAGTTAAGTCTAAAATATTTTCCTCCTGGGAATGATCCCAACCTCACTAGTTGGGTTATTTACTTGACACGACCGCTTTACTTCTTATTTGAGAAGTAAGTTTGAGCGTATCATCTGCCCTAACTCTTTTCCCTAAAATCTCTCGAAGTCAGGGAATCACCTATGAGACTTATCTATGACACATGCATTGAATGATGGACATCTTGGTGAACTGTTGAAAAGTATTCGAACTTAAATTTTTTGAAAAACTATGGATTGCCATACACAATGCATCATAAGGTCCGTTTGATAGTACACGTTTGTTACTTAAATATTATTTGATTTCTTGATATATACGTGTCAAACCTCTCCCTTTTCTATAAAGATGTTATGAACTTGACTAGAGGGATAAAAAAACCATCTTTTATGCTTGGAGTTCTTTTAATAACAAAGAATTTGGGTTTGTTGATCACTTAGGTCCTGTTGGGTATATTAGTGTCGACTTAAGCCTGAGGAGCTATGAAGTGGCACGTGAAAAGAACAATGGCCCATACAAGTGTTCGTGATAAATACATGGACAACTTACTTGAATGCTCACGAGAGGCTAAAAGGTTTTTCTAACGTTAGACAGGCCGTAAACCCTTTTATCAACATTATTCCTTTTTTCCAATGGACTCTACTGTAGGAGGCTTGCTTTTTCATGGGCTATGTAGTGTAGAATGACCCATTTGGTTGCTTGTGAAGAGTTCTTCAGGCCTCAACTTTTTACTAAACGCATGTACACACTTTGACGCTGTAAGAAAAATGAATTAGCGGAAATTGAACTACTCATTACAAATAAATCTCTGCTGCCTCCCACGTTGCAACAAATTAAAAGTTTCAGTGCGACACATGTTAATTTATTACTCATAATTCATCAAGTTTTCATTCCTGAACTATCTTCACTTCTTCTAGATCTGTCATATAAGCCTTGACTCATTTTCCATTTTGCTTGAACCTCTCACCTTTTTATTTTTCAAGTTTAATGGCTCCCTATTGAAACACTTAGGTTACTTTGAGTAGGTAAGATCACTTGGACCTAAACTTGCAAGGAAATAGATGTAACCTTGAGTTAAATGATAGCACCAAGTCACCTGAAAGTCCTCTTCTCGGTATTCTTTTTGTGATACAACTTCATCTTTTCCTTGTACAATGCATATCTCTTATAAGCTCTTAGTCGAAACTCATTCATTTCATTTATCCTCTCAGTCACATATTCACTACTTCAATCAATCTAGAGTTTAGCCTTTTTAGCGCCCATACTGCGTTATGTTCCAACTCCATAGGCAAATGACATGACTTTCGAAATACTAACTAATATGGTGACTTATTAATGAGTGTTTAGTAATTTGTCTAATATGTACATAAATCATCATCTAACTTCCTTCCCCAATCAGTTTTATTAGTATTCACTATCTTTCTCAATATTGACTTTATTTCCCTATTTTAGACTTACACCTGGCCACTTGTTTGCGGATGATAAGGTCTCACCACTTTGTGTTTTTTCACACAATATTTAGCAAACAAAGTGCTAAACACTTTACTGCAGAATTGTAAGCCTTCATCGATGATATTTTACTTAGGTGCTCCAAACCTTGAGAAAATGTTTTTTTTTACAAATCTTGCAAAACTGCAATCATTCTCTGGAAATTTGAGACAACCTCCCACACGGATACATAATCCACTACCACGAATATATATTTTCCCGAAAGAGAATAATGGTTCCACGAGGTAAATCCCCTAGATATCAAATAGTTCAACCTCCAATATCAAAGTCATAGGTAGCTCATGAAGACGAGAAATATCCCATTTCTTTTGACATATACGACACCCTTAAACAAGGTCAAATGCATCTTGATGAATTGAAGGCTAATCGTATCCGCGTTGGAACATTTTATGGGCAGTGCAAGCACCAAATGGTGTCCACCGACTAGAGATGAATGATAAGATTCTAGAATACTGAACATCTCAGCCTCAAGAACACATCACCTCATCATGTTATCAACACAAATCATGTACAAATAGGTTTCATCCAAAAATTACTTACCCATATCATGCAAGAACATATTATTTAGTTGAAAAGTAAAGGCCTCAAGCATTAGAACACTGATTCCTCATCCGAATATGAGTCATTATTGTTCAAATCAACTTTCTCTTTCTTCTATGACTCCAGTATGGATAAGTTATCATCCACTTAATTTTCATAGACCCTTATGTATTTGACCTTTAAAGTCCAACATTTTTAACAACAACACCCATCTTATCGACCTCAACTAAACATATTTCTTAGACATAAGGTACCTAGTGTTGCATGGTCAGTGTCTACTAGAACTTTGGTGTCCAACATGTATGCTATGAATTTCTATCAGGCATACACGACTACACTACTACTAGCACAACTTTTTAGCCAATACAACTTGCATCGTACATAACTTCCAATGGTTCCGACCAATTTGGTTTGATGATTACTGGGTTATAATCAATTTAGTCTTTAAGTAATCAAATGCTATGATGCTTGTTTCATCAAAAGTGAAATTCACCTCTTTTTCAAACAACTTACACGATGTGTGTTCAATTTAGAAAAAAATCTTTGATTAAACGTCGATAGAACCAGCATGACCCAAGAAATTTTGAACCCCCTTTACAGAGATAGGTAGAGGCATCTTTTAAGCTACTTCAATCTTCTCTGTATCCACCTCAAACCTTTCTTAGACACTTTGTAACAAGAAATATACCCTCCTTGAAAATGAAATGGAAGTTTTCGTAGTTTAGCACTAGGGTTTCCTCTTCACACCTCTATAATCCCATGCTAAGATATAAGAAATAGTCATCAAAAGTGTCACCAACTACACAAAAGTCATGTATTAATAACTCTAAAGTATCCTCCACCATTTCTGTAAACATGAACATCATACACCACTGAAAATTAGCTGGTGTGTTACATAATCCAAATGGCATGTGATTGAATTCAAAGGTGTAATAGGGACATGTAAACATTGTTTCATATTTGTCTTTTGTTGCAATTGATATCTTACTATAACTAGAGTAACCATCCAAGAAGTAGTACCACCATTTTCTAGCCAACCTATCTAATATCTGGTCCATCAAAGGCACTATGAAATGGTTTTTAAATGTCCATTACTTTAACTTTGTGTCGTCCATGCACACTCTCAAACTTGCAATTACTCAAGGTGATTTCAATGTTTATGAAAAAGAACAATTATAACTCTTACTCAAGGGTTCTTGCATGAAATGATTTCAAATCATTAGATATGATATTATTGATGTTAAATTAATGTTTTCCAATAAAAATCTTCATGATCCCTTGATCTTCTCGAATCCCTTAGTTTGGCTTATGAAGTGGGTGTACTGCTTATGATCTAATGTTGATGGAATTGTGATTATAATGAGTTGTATAATTGATTTCTATTGTTAATTATGCTATTATGCTGTGAATTGTTAGAGATGTTAACGAATGGTGATCTTGGCTATTGGAAGAGGGTAAGTTCACCTAATTCCCTTACTAATATTGAATTTATATAGAATTGCTATTGTGCAGTATGATCCACTTATGGTGGCAGTTTTTACTTTTTGTTCTTATTGTGATCATGGCCTTGTCGGTATTATTATGTGAATTTAGTAGTATCATGGTATGGTATATGTGAAGGTGTAATATGAAGTTGGTTATATCAAGCAATATGACTATGTGCAAGGTGTTATGACATACATGAATATATAAAGTGAAAGATAATGTGATGTATGTGTGATCTTGTATAATGTGGATTGAATGTGATGGAAAGTATATTCTCTTCTAAAGCAAATCTGTAATGATGATGGATTGTTCAGAATCTTAGATGATGATGTTGTGTCTTGATTGGTAGACTTATGTTCCTCGCGTCAATACGTGAAAGCTATAGATTATGAACTCTTAGATTTGGTAGACTTAGGTGCCTTATCCTTGATGTATGAAATTTATGTGCATATGATCTCTTGACTTGTTAGGATTAGGCAGCCTTGTCATTTATGTATGAATGAATTAAAGTCAAGGATCGGTAGGCCGAAAGTAGGTAGCCTTCTATGAATGACTAATGTGAAACCTGGAATTTGTAAAAAAGGTTAAAAATGTAAAACCTTGAATATGAAAACAATGTTAAAAATGTGAAACCTTGAATGTTAAAAGAAGGTTAATAAAGAAGCCTTGAAGTGGCAGACCTAAATGATGTACTTGTTGAGTGGACTGATAGACTTAGAGGTAGGTTGGATGGAACAACATGAAACCATCTTTAAGAAAGTCCTAAGACCTATCCAAATGAAACTTAATCGGTAGACCCTTGTGGATCCTTTCTTGGTAGTGGTATTTATAGTTGGTAGGTCATAGAGATGGTACCTTCTCAAGTACTATTATGTGAATGAACTTACTCTATGAGAACCAAGGAAACGAACAGAGTGGATATGCCTGGGGTAGTAGCTCTACTTGCAGTATAAGACTAGAGTACAAAGAAGCCCTTGGTATCCCTTAACCATGTGCCAACATGGAATGTGTTCTAGTTCTACCTTTGTCAAGTAGAATACCTTCCATAGTGTGGGTTCTTATGACATCAGATTCCATACCTAGCTAGTATGGTCTATGTCGGTTAAGGCCTAATCTCATCATGTGGGATGTGCACTCTGGTTATTGGATAGGTTCTACAACTTGTAGGTAGTTGAATAGGGAACTATCTACACATGGAACGAGTAGGATTTGAAGATGCTAAAGAGAGTTCCTTAGGTTTTCCAAGACCGTTATGTGAAGGCCCCTAATTGTCTCATTGACTTCTAAATGACTTATGTAATGTATGTTCTTCTAATGGTAGTATGTTCAATAGAAAGGTCCTTTTCTAGGGTGGCTTTGAGTATCACTTAGGTGTGCTTGAAAAGGGTGTATAGACGGTCTCCTTATTTCTTCCTTATGTGGGTCTTAGAGTAAGCTTAGATAGAGAGTCTAAATTATGGAAAAACTTATTTGTTGAATATGGAATTAAGTGGTATATGATTGATGCTATTTGAATATGTCTTATATGTGATTGTTGACTTGTGTTAAGTCTTTTAAACTCTTATGATGAAGGTTTTTATCAAAATGTCATGAAATCATGTTTCTATACTAAATGTCCCTTTTTACATGGGTTTTGCATGATTTTTATACTTAGTGTTTAATGGTATAACCCCTTCTTTTCCCTTTTGACTTAAGTATAGGGATTTGAGATATGGTATGCAATGGAGGTTGACTAGGTTTGTAAGTGGTTAAATATGAAGACTTAGCGAGTCCTCGTAGATTCTAGTGCAATACCCTATATGGTCCTTAATGTTATTTAGTCCTTCTTTATGTTTTGTATGGGCTTAGTCCCAATGTTGTACTCTAAAGTATAAGATGGTTTATGAGAAATACATGTTGTAAAGTTAGATGTCTTAAAATTATTCCTGTTGCTTATTAATGAAAATATTCTGCGTGAGAGAAGTAAGTTTTAAATTCTTATTTATTTTGAGTATCGTATGCAATGATAGATCCATGTGGCTTGTACGAGAACTCGGAGAGGCCGAATACGCCGATTACGACTAGGGGGTACTCCCGGGTCATGACATTTAACCACATACGTCTTTTTAAGATATACCTTAATACTCTTGTTGGAGACAATGGGACCAAGAAACACCACATATCTAAACAAAAACATGCATTTACTAAACTTGACAAAGAGTAGTTTGTCCTTGAGGACTTATAGAAAAACCCTCATATTATTGCCGTGATCATCCTTATTCCTTCAGTAAATAAAGGATATCATCAATAAAAACTTTCAAAAACATATCAAGGTATTGTCGGAACACCATGTTCATCAACTCCGTAGATTTGTATAGAGAGTTGGTGAACCTAATGAGTTTGAAATATTGTCTTTAGGATGTCACCTTCCTAAACCCTCAACTGGTGATAATCCAACTGGAAGTCGATCTTAGAGAAGTAACTTTCTCCTTGTAGTTAATAAAACATAACATATATCCTTGAAAAAGAATAATTATTCTTAGTGGTAACCTTATTCAATTGTCGATAGTCAATACACATGCGAAGTTAACCATCCTTGTTGTGAACTGAAAAAAACCTGGAGCACCCTATTGAGAGATATTTGGTAAGATGGAACCCTTAGCTAACAAATCCTTTAATTGTTCTTTCACTTTCGTATGTTCTATCGGATCCATACTGTAAGGAGGAATAGTGATAAGTTGCATAGCTTGGGGAAAGACAATATTGAGTTATATTTCTAATTTGGTAGGGGTAAATATCCCAAAAACACTTTTAAAAACTCATTACCAACGGGGATCACTCAAAGATAAGGTCTTCTGAATCCATATCCATTACCCAAACAAGATGGTCTATGCCACCTTTAGAAGTCATCTTTATAACATTAAGAGAAGAAACATGTCACGACCCGCATATACACCCGTTAGGGCATTCTTAGGTCGCAACATGGCGTACATGATCTCTCGGAGCTCTTTTACAAGACCTTGAACATCATTCATTACATAACATATGAAAAGTAGTGCGGAATTTGAAACTTTATTTTCAAAACATAATGTGGAATTCATTTCATAAAACGTCAAACTTATATCTCAAAAACAATATATAACATCATGTGTAGAATAGTCTAAGGACACAACCTATAAAAGTCTAAACATGAAAGAATATAAAAGACAACGTAGTAGTGATTTCCTCGGATGCTATGAGGACTCACCAATCTAATTTCCTTGCAAACCTTGGAAACTCTAATCTTGAAAGAAACTCAATATCCTCAAGGCCCTACATGGAGAACATGTAGGCAATATGCGTTAGTATGATATGTACTAAGTATGGAAACTATTATATCAAACATAAAATATCGCAAATGGTTAGTCAATAATAGACATTATCATAAGTGATAAATGCATAAGCATAACATGAATATAATAAGCATGTTAAAGCATCATAACACATATAAGATTTCATACTGAAATCATTGTCCTTCTTACTTCAATGAACTACATCACAGGCCACCTTCAAGTACACTAGTGCAATGCTAAGGTAGCATCCCATACTACTTCAAAATTTAAGTATATCTCTTTGGTCATTCTTGATCATAATACACTTTCATAATTAACACCTAAGTTCATCATAACACATGAGAAATATGCCCCTATGCTACCCCAAAGCATACTTGTGCAATGCATGTGAAGCATTCCATACTACCTCGTACACTAAGCATACCTTGAATTCACCCTATCTTGTTTCATATAATCTTAGGATTCATCTAATAGACCTAAGTTATTCATTCTAAAGAGTACTATACCGTTATGATTTACTCAAAAAATGCTTGTGCAATGTATATAAGGCAGCCCATACTACCTCACATACTAAGCCTATCTTGAGGTTATCCTTAACATGTTTACCCTTCATAGCCTTATCATTTCTTAACCTCATTTATTAAGATTTTCTCATCTTTAGTCTACATTACTAGGAAAGGAAACTCTAGTCCAATCCTATTTTCAATCTCTTCTTCTTTAATGACCCTAGGTTATACCTTGTACAGTGCAGTTATGATGCCTGATAACACATTCATGCAAGGTACTAATTTTTGTTCCTTTCTCTAATACTTCTTACTTTAGATCCTAGCCCCTATCTTTATATTTTGAACACTATGAGATACTTATTTAAGCATGTCTAAGTTCCTTAATCATATGGATCATACGAGATACTTTTTAAGGTATGTGTTGATCCCTTAATAATCATGAACATTACGAGATACCACTTGGGTATGTCCAAATTCATTCATACATTATGAACACTACGAGATAACTCTTGGACATGTCTAAGTTTATTATTTGCTTTGAACACAACAAGATGCTTCTCTAGAACGTCTAAGATCATAGGATTTGGAGATTTATACTAGGATACCTTTACTCAGCTACGTGAAGGACTCTCGCCTCATGATACCTACTTGGATAGTCATCACAACTACTAGGTATGGCTCTCCTTTCTTCTTCGAGTTTGGACCCTTTCTAGACTATCCGATTCAAGCATATACTCCCAAGGTTTTCTTGTCAAGCCTTTCTCAACACTTATCTCTCATGGATGGATGTCCTTTAAAATCTCTCCATGCTTAAGTGAATATATCACTTTCATTCAATCATCCTAAATATACATCCAACGCAATAAACCGAAGGTTCATTATTCATCAATTTATTCTATCTTCATTCATAAATAGATTAAGAATCTTATAGGCTGAGCTTTCTTCTCACAATCTTCATCACTACGTGAATATCCATAGTTCATCTTTAGGGTTCAATTCAATCAAGACCAATATTAATTAATCATGTCTATTTTAACTCATACCTATGTGAGTCAATCATAATCAAGTAGCATAAAGTAATATTGAATTAAGAAGATCAACATAAAACCTTCCTCTAGCCTCTATTGGCCTAAAATCACCATGGTCACCTTCAACCTCAATTACTTAATTTAAACATGAAAACATAATAAAAACATAATATAATCATAATATAAACATCATTGAATGCTACTCACTAGATTGGGATCACAATCAAGCCTTACCCACAAAAATATCACAACTCTGTCTAGAATGGAGTTGTTTGGATTCAGAATTGAAGGAAACTTAGGGGGCTTCATGGATGGAAGAATCAATGAATGAATAATCTACACATACCTTGTATTAGAGTCTAGAGTCTAGGGGGGTATTTTATTGTTTAAATACTCCTAAATACCTAGGAGCACCTAATTTAACCTCCCAAGCATTTTTTTGGACGTGGGGTGAATTGACCCTATCATTTAACAGAACGCAGGCAGAATTGCAGGACTACATCGAAGCCTGCAGTCGACGGTCCTTCATTGGAATGACGGGACCATATTTAAGGTCCGTCGTTCTTGCCAGAAAGTCCCATTTTGGGGTATCAACACCGACGACCAAGTGTGGAGTGATTCCCCCAATCAACGGGGCGTAGATAGTGTGACGAGGCGTCGATTGCCTATTGTCCCTTGACACTGCAAAGGCAGTGCACTGTCTACTTTTGGGTTCTCCTCAAGGATCTATTGGGTGGTCCTTAGGGAGTCGTGCCCAAACGTTTCCACCCCAAATCCGTATGTATAGATGTTAGGAACTATCCCTATCAATTTGGGCCCCATACTCATACTAAAACCTCATGAAACATACTAAGGCAAGCTAGCACATGTCAAGGCTAACTTTCAAACGTCACCAAACGTTCTTGGACGTTTCTCCTCCAAACTCTCTAAAACTCTAAATACTGCCTATAAACACCTTAATTAACAATTTTATGACCTCATACACTCATGACACACATGATAGGCTCTATTTGGACCTAATTCATCTTTGGTTCCTTACAATATCCCCCACTTGGAAAACATTCGCCCTCGAATGACACCTTCTTACACACTTCTTAAAGGATCAACTATAGAATAGCAGCCCATCATGCATGCGTTATACCTAAATGCACATACCCAAATCATGGAAAACAATTCAATTCCCAGCTAATCATAGCTACACATAATCATATAAAGACATAGGAAAATGGCTCCTTATCGCCCACTTGGGAACAAGCAGCACATACATTTCTAACATCAATTACTCATCATAAGGAAACATAAAAAAAATACAATTAAAAATCATAGTGAATTCTCAAAATTTATATATCAATTAAGAAGCACATACTGCAAAGGGACGTAAGGAGATCATTCTTGATCACCCTTGGATCGGATAGCATAGAACCTAGTCTTCGCTTTAGGAACACGTTACTCACTATTTATATAGACTTTCTTGATTTCCATTCCTTTTGTCTTATGATCCGGACAATCTCTCACTTTACGCGCATCTTTCCCACACCCAAATAAACCATCCGTGCCGGATAATCACTTAACATAGTGACTCCTTCAACACTTGGGGAAATTAGATTTGGAAGATCCACTAACCTTTTCCTTGTCAAACTTAGAGGTGGTGGAAGAATCTTGGCCAGAATATTTGGTTAGTTCTAGGCCTATGTTATTCCTCAGACATAGCATGAAAAGACTTATCACTTTCTAACCTAGACCTCTTCTTCTTTAGAGCCCTCTCCTTCATTATCTTTGACTCTTCTATTTTTTGAGCAAACACCATGAGTAGGGAGATATCCATATCATCAACAAGAATTGCCATACGACAATCTTCTTCTACTAGTTCGGACACCAACGTCATGAACCTATTCATCAAGTATCTAGGGTTTGATACCAAGCTTGGAGCATACTTAGATAAAAGAGTAAACTTCAAAGCACACTCCTTAACACTCAAATTCCCTTTCTTGAGGTTTATGAACTCCTCCAACTTAGCCTCCCTCAATTTCGTAGGAAAGAACCTATCAAGGAAAGCTAACTTAAAAGTCTCCCACTCTATAGGACCCGCTCCTATTGTCTACTATCTTTCCATTCTTCATACCAAATTTGGGAAACATCCTTCAATTGATAGGAAGCCAACTCTGCCTTTTTCAATAGAAGACATTCCCATGATTGCAAGCACCTTATACACTTCATCAATAAACCCATTCAGATCTTCCTCAACTTTGAAGCCATAAAACTCCGGTGGTTTAATTCTCAAGAATTCCCTTACTCTTGTAGCACCCATTCCTTCTATAGGATTAGATGGAGTTACCTCTCCTGTATTAGCTTGGGTCGTTAAGGATTGAGCCAACAAAGTCATAGAAGCCCTAAATTCCTCCAACATAGCATTCCCTATTAAAGGTTCATTAGGAACTTGCTCTTGCACTTGGGGAGGCACATGCCCTTGCACTTTGGGAGGAATCTCTTTCTCCCCACTCAAATATCCTTCCCTTCTAGCATTACCCCTAGTGTTAGCCATAACCTACAAAATCATAGGCAAACATTAGAAGAAGGGCTTAATCAATACAAACTCTATGGCATAGAGTGAAGGATGAAGAAGTGAAACTTTTCTAAGCATCCCATAGCCTCCTACTCATCGATGTGTCCGACTCACACCGATAAATAAGACTCTACTAGACATGTTTTTGAGACATCCTAAGACCATTTCATAACCATATGCTCTGATACCATGTTTGTCACGACCCACATATATACCCTAGATGTTAGGGTATTCTTAGGTTCCAACATAGCGTACTATACCTCTTGGAGGTCTTGAACAGACCCTTGACCATCATTCATTGCCATAACATATGAAAAGTAGTGCAGAATTTATAACTTTTATTTCAAAACATAATAAGGAATTCACTTCATAAAACGTCTGACATATGTCTCAAAAACCATCTGTGAACACCTAATTTTTTACCAAAATATAAAGAGTCAAGCACCAATTTTTAAAAAAAGGTTATATTTAAAATAAATAAAAAATAAATAAATTGTGTAAATTACTTTAATAATAAAAAATTATGAATTTATGGTATTTGTTTTAAATCTTCAACTTCTAATTAGTTTAAAAATAATGGTAGAAGAAGAAAAAAAGGGGAATCCTAAATATTCAAATTACCTTCCCCTTATTCTAATTATTCCCAACTTCCTAACTTATTTTACTAAAAAATCTCATCCCATTTATTTTTTATTTTTTTTTCTTTCTTCTCTCTCTCTCTTTGGACGTTTATTTCACATTTTTTTTAATTTTCTATTATTATTATTTATTTATTTTATATCCATCCTTATCTCAACCCCAATTCCCTCAACAATATTTCAAATTAAATCCTAATCCAACTCTATTAGGTTCCTTTTAATTAGCACCAGACTCTCAACCAAAACTATTATAAAAAAACACGTTCAGTTGAAAAAAAGAGATACACAGATATAGAGAAATACAGAGAGATGTAAAAAGACAAATACAGAGGAATACAGAGAGAAATATATAGAGCAAACACAAAGAGAAAAACGAGTTATTTCTTTTGAGAATTAGGTTAGAGTTAGAGATTTGATCGTGATTCCGAATTCGTGGATACAGCTCGCTTTTGTGGTATCAATTTTCGCAGCGAGGTAATTATATTCTCGCGTGATTTAAATAATATACTTGTATGAAAATCTGATTCCAATAGTATGAAATTCTTCAAATCGCATGTATTATATTTATTATTGTTACGTTATTATTGTTGTTATCATTATGCTCTTTAGATGCAATTTGTAATTTATATCGTTTCATGATATTGAATTGTTAAATTTGAATAGATTAGCATATCTTTCCCTCTAAATTTTGTTGAATTTATTGTAGACTTTTTAGATTAGGATATAAATTAAAATTCAATTGATTAGCGATTTAAAAAAAAATTATGTTTAATATGTTTTAGTGTTTTTAATACATTATTTGGATTAAAAATTGTGTTTAGAATAACATAAGATGCTTATCTAATTCGGATTACTAAAATTTATTATTAAGATAATATATGAATATTATTTAGAGTTATAATAAAAAAAA
>NC_028641.1:52416445-52424378 GCF_001406875.1 Solanum pennellii | reverse complement strand
ATCAATTTTCGCAGCGAGGTAATTATATTCTCGCGTGATTTAAATAATATACTTGTATGAAAATCTGATTCCAATAGTATGAAATTCTTCAAATCGCATGTATTATATTTATTATTGTTACGTTATTATTGTTGTTATCATTATGCTCTTTAGATGCAATTTGTAATTTATATCGTTTCATGATATTGAATTGTTAAATTTGAATAGATTAGCATATCTTTCCCTCTAAATTTTGTTGAATTTATTGTAGACTTTTTAGATTAGGATATAAACTAAAATTCAATTGATTAGCGATTTAAAAAAAAATTATGTTTAATATGTTTTAGTGTTTTTAATACATTATTTGGATTAAAAATTGTGTTTAGAATAACATAAGATGCTTATCTAATTCGGATTACTAAAATTTATTATTAAGATAATATATGAATATTATTTAGAGTTATAATAATAAAAAAATAATGAAGAAGAATGATAAAAGATGAGACAACATAAGAAGAAAACAACAACAACAATAATATGTACAGAAAAGAACGATGAAAAAAAATGATTAAAAAAAGAAACGTGTAACAAAAAAAAAAGGTAATAAAACAGAATGTTAAAACAAGAAATATTTAAACGAAAAATAGAATAAAAATAAAAAAAAAAGATAAAAAGCTAAAAAAATAAAATATTTCTTTTCTTTCGAAAATATATATATATAAAATGACTAAAAAATTAAAAAAATTAAAAGCAAACAAAAAATATACCAAAAAAAAGCGTGCAAAAAGAGGAAAAAAAACGTGAAAAATGAAAAATAAAAAAAAATAATCAGAAAAAACGTAAAAAGAAAAAAAAAGAGTTAAAAACATAAAAAGAACAAAAAGTGAAAAATAAAAAAATAAAAGATAAAAAAAAAAGGATGTAGCACAAAAAAAATTATAAAAAAAGAAAAGAAAAAGATAACAAACGTAAACAAAAAAATTTTAAAAAATATAATGAGAAAGAATGTTAAAAATTGTTACATGCATTAAAAAAAAAAAAGAAGTTAAAACCTTTCTTATAAAATAAATACAGTCCTAATCTATTTAGAATTTTTGTGATTTTAAAATTAATTTCAAAACTCACTAATTTTCATCTTTTTATTTTTAAATTAAAAAAGTAAATAGAAATCCTAAATTAACTTGAACTCTAAATTTTTTTTAACTATAAAATACCTATATAAATTCATCCCCATAGTAACATAAAAAAATATATAAAAAAAATGTAAAAGCAAAAATAAATAAATAAATAATAAATAATAAATATATAAATAAATATGAATGTTTCAAATTTTGAATTAATGGACACACACCAAAAAATAATAAAATAATTTTCAATAGATTTAAAATAAATAAGACGATTTTTAAAAGGTTTAAAATAAATGAGAGAATAAAGTAAAAAAAAAACATTTTTATTATTAAGTTAAATAATATAATATTCAAAATTAAGTCTAGTCATATCAAAATCAATGAAGCGACCGTGCTAGAACCACGGGACTCGAGGGGTGCCTAACACCTTCCCCTCGGTCAACGGAATTCCTTACCCGGATTTTTAGTTCGCAGACCAATTAAAAAATAGAGTCAAATTTCCTTTTGATTAGGGATTTAAATAAGGTGACTTGGAACACCAAAACTCAATTCCAAGTGGCGACTCTGAATAATAATTATCCCTTTTCAAAATGTCACTTTAATTGGAAAAACTCTTTTTCTTTCAAAACAAATAAAAAATCAAAAAAAAAATTATTGAGAAAAAAAAAGGGGCGTGACAGATGGCGACTCCGCTGGGGATTAACTAGAATTCGAGCTTTAAATATTAATTTATGTATGACTATGACTTATATATTTACGCTTTTTGGATATTGTATTTATTTTAACTTAATATGCTAATTGTTTATTTATTTAATGTTTTAATAATATTTGAATTGCTTCTCTCCCGAACCATTCTGAGTCTTCAATAAAATATGATGGGAATTGCAACTATGCACCCCACTTCTGTCAAGATAGCCAGTGGATCTTCGGTCCATGGTGAAGGATATGTAGTCACACCATTTTAGGATAGGGAGCACCCATGCACAAAGCCAGAAAGCGCTGCTACCGGTACGTTGCTACTCCCTGACTCGAGTTGTCCGCTCGTTTTACAGCCAGTCTAGATACTTTTCTCCACGAGTTTAAGCTTGATAACTGAAACCAAATGTGGTAGTTTCTAATAGACTTCATTATTTGAATAATTTACATATGATTTAATGAAAGACTCTACATATGATCGGATCTATCTAGATAAATAACTCAATTCGCCATTTTAAATTAAAATCAGAACAATAGAAAAAAAAAATTTCTTTTACAATTTAAAGTTCACATAAATAAATTGTAAAAGTTTTCTTATATCACTTTAAACGAAGAAAAGAGTTGAATTTGTCAACAAATTTCTAAATTATTTAAGTGTTCAATCTGAACGAACTACGCACACCTGATTCTCACCTTGATGAGATACGTAGGCAACCTTCCTTGGGTTCGGTGATCCTTATTTAAAAATTAAAAAATTCAAAAAATATCTTAATTATTATTTAAAAATTAAAAAATTAAGTAATATGTGTATATATTAAAAAGGGAATTTGTCCTTAAGAAAACATATTTTACTTATATTTTGGAACTACGTTAGACCTGATTCTTGTTTTAACAAGATACGTAGGCAACCTTATTGTGAGGTTCGGTCCAACCGAGAAAAAAATTTAAAAATCGTAGTCACATAAACTGGGGCAAAAAAAATATAGATTTTTCTTTGACTTGATTGGTAACAATATGCTTAGGATTATGCATAAGAAAAAAAAAGTGTTAAACTATTTGGTAAGACAGATCAACTTTGTTGTGACATATAGACTTCTATTGGCATCTCTCAATATATTTATGTCATACTTGAGAAATTATCTTGTTTAAAGTTATGGATAAAATAAATTTGACCTCATTGTTTCAAATGCATTGTGTGGTGAGCTTTAGACGTAAAATTCAAAGACATGATTTTGCTGATCTAGAACATGGCCCGGATGTTGGTTGAGACGAAATTTTGAGCAACATTTAACTTGAGAAAGGATTATAGGCTTTCTTTGAATTGATTGTGCCTTTCAAGCCTACCGAATGACATTTATCTACAGAACTCCCATTTCGACCCTGAAAACTTTTTATTTGAATAACCACATCTTAGCATATACCTTTTGAGTGTAAAAATGCACTAATCCCTTTATCTCACCTCCTTGAGCGCACTATGAAATATCTATATAACATCAAAGACCTAAGTTAGGTAACAAAGTGAAAAAGATCAAATATGTCAAAAAAAAAAAAGATAGAATGAAAAATGAAAAAAAAAATCTCCAACAAAAAGGAGATGAAATCAAAAAATAAAGAGAAAAAAAATGAAAAAGATCTTACAAGAAAACAAAGGTCAAATGCAAAAAAAAAATAAAAAAAAATTGAAAGCATTGTGAAAATTCTAAGGAGGAAATAGTCACTTTATCCCAAATGAATATCCTACCTTTCCCTAAGACTACATTACAAGCCAACGACAAGTCCTATTTGATCTCATTTTTTATGTTATCATATTAGTGGATGCTTACATGAGGGCCAAACATATGATATCTTAATTTCATGCATTGAATATCTTTCTGAGTGTGAGTGACTTTCAAAAATGTTCTACGATCTAAATTATTATATTGTGTGAAGTAGAACTTTTATATGTTGAGAGTGCATTTGAAATATGAGGATACGAATAATTCTATCCCTTAATTTTGACAAGATAAATTGATCTTGTAATTACTTTAATATATTTGAGATACAATTTGAAACTATATAAATTACTCAAAGTTGACCTCAAATTTATTTGAAAGTCGTTGAATGTAGTTCATATGCATAATACTAATTGTTGGTACCAACTAAAGTCAAAGCATTATCAAACATGAACTAATTCTTTTTCCAATTTTTCCATTACATTTTAAAAAATAAATTTTAAAAAAAAAAGAAATTTTTTTTTATTGGAACTACGTTCGACCTGATTCCTAAGAGGATACGTAGGCAGCCCTTCATTGAGATTCGGTCTAATCACTCAAAAAATAATGATCATGCTATTTCAAATCTCCAAGGGTTGAAACATGACATTGTAGCCTATGATATGTTACAAAAATAAAAATAAAAATAAAAAATAATAAGAGGGTCTTATGAGTGAAAGCTCTCACGAGAACCATAAGACGACAGTAAAAAGATAAGAATGTCTACTTGGTAAAAAATCACGAATGACACCATTTATCAAATGATGACATTCCGTTTTGGCATGAACACAATAAAGATAGAAATAAAGTTATAGGCTGAAAGAGCTATAAAGACAAATCATGCAAGTAATTCGCTACAGACAACGCCGCGATGGTAAGTTTTTGAATTCTTGTCTCTCATATAATATGCAAAAGAAAAAATATTTTTTTTCTTAATAAAATCTGGGGCATTTTATTTTATTTTTAAATTGGTCAATGTACTAATAAAAATAAAATAAAATAAAATAAGTAAAAAAATAACCCCTATTCTATTTTTTCATGTCTTCACAGGGCACAATAACCCCTGGATTGCATATAGGGCACAATAACCCTATTCTATTTTTCATGTCTTCACAGGGCACAATAACCCCTGCATTGCATATAGGGCACAATAACCCCTATCCTATTTCTCATGTCTTCACAGGGCACAATAACCCCTGGTTGCATATAGGGCACAATAACCCCTATCCTATTTCTCATGTCTTCACAGGGCACAATAACCCCTGGTTGCATATAGGGCACAATAACCCCTATTTTACTTTTCATGTCTTCACAGAGCACAATAACCCCTGGTTGAATATAGGGCACAATAACCCCTATCCTATTTCTCATGTCTTCACAGGGCACAATAACCCCTGGTTGCATATAGGGCACAATAACCCCTATCATTTTTTTTCTTCACAGGGCACAATAACCCCTATTTTACTTTTCATGTCTTGACAGGGCACAATAACCCCTGGTTGCATATAGGGCACAATAACCCCTATTTTATTTTTCATGTCTTCACAGGGCACAATAACCCCTGATTGCATATAGGGCACAATAATCCCTATCATTTTTTTTCTTCACAGGGCACAATAACCCCTGGTTGCATATAGGGCACAATAACCCTATCAATTTTTTTTCATGTCTTCACAGGGCACAATAATCCCTGGTTGCATATAGGGCACAATAACCCCTATTCTATTTTTCATGTCTTCACAGGGCACAATAACCCCTGGTTGCATATAGGGCACAATAACCCCTATCATTTTTTTTTCATGTATTCACAGGGCGCAATAACCCCTGGATTGCATATAGGGCACAATAACCCCTATAGTTTTTTTCTTCACAGGGCACAAAAACCCCTGGTTGCATATAGGGCACAATAACCCCTATCCTATTTTTCAAGTCTTCACAGGGCACAATAACCCCTGGATTGCGTATAGGGCACAATAACCTCTATCATTTTTTTTCATGTCTTCACATGGCACAATAACCCCTGGATTGCATATAGGGCACAATAACCCCTATCCTATTTTTTCATGTCTTCACAGGGCACAATAACCCCTGGTTGCATATAGGGCACAATAACCCCTATCATTTTTTTTTTCACAGAGCACAATAACCCCTGGATTGCATATAAGGCACAATAACCCCTATCATTTATTTTTTTTTCATGTCTTCACAGGGCACAATAACCCCTGGATTGCATATATGGCACAATAACCCCTATCATTTTTTTTCATGTCTTCACAGGGCACAATAACCCCTTGATTGCATATAGGGCACAATAACCCCTATCATTTTTTTTTCATGTCTTCACAGGGCACAATAACCCCTGGATTGCATATAGGGCACAATAACCCCTATCATTTTTCTTCACAGGGCACAATAACCCCTGGTTGCATATAGGGCACAATAACCCCTGTTTTATTTTTTATGTCTTCAGAGAGCACAATAACCTCTGGGTTGCATACAGGGCACAATAACCCCTATTTTATTTTTCATGTCTTCACAGGGCACAATAACCCCTGATTGCAATTTGGGTACAAAACTCCCTTTTGTCTTATTTTTTTGTTACATTTGTAAATGGCTACAAAAACATTATTTTTATTATTAGTATAGATTTTTATAGCTTTCATCAATAACTCACAAAATTTCCTAGTGCAAACTAGGCAGAAATTTTGTTTTGTGTGCAGGTTTCTACACAGTACACAAATTTGCAGTTCAAAAATAAAAGAATTCATCCTTTCAAGAAAATAAGTTTTCAAGAATATCATGCGGAAGAACATCAGTAGCTGAAGTCAAATCATGAAGTTTCAAGTCTTAAACTCAGATGCCCAGAGCAAAGGGCAGGAATCGATGAACCTACCAAAGAGGGTGAAGCGATATCTGAGAATCCAAAATGAAGACTTAGCACTATTGGAGTAGATAGGATTTCATATCTTTCCTTCTGCATTTTATTTTTTTTATGTAATAGCTGGAACTACGAACCGGAATCTCGACAAAACCTCACTCGACTACCTAACTCATTGGAACTACGCCTGACTCCTTATCGTCTCAACATAGGATAGGTAGTTTTTAAAAGTTAGGACACAGTCAAACCTCTTCTCTACTATAAATTTTTCACATAAATATTTCAGTAAAATATTAGTCACATTGTTCACGTCTTTGCATGAAAACTCTTCATGTTTTCAAGCAAAGAGAGGCATACTGTGAACACCTAATTTTTTACCAAAATATAAAGAGTCAAGCACCAATTTTTAAAAAAAGGTTATATTTAAAATATATAAAAAATAAATAAATTGTGTAAATTACTTTAATAATAAAAAACTATGAATTTATGGTATTTGTTTTAAATCTTCAACTTCTAATTAGTTTAAAAATAATGGTAGAAGAAGAAAAAAAGGGGAATCCTAAATATTCAAATTACCTTCCCCTTATTCTAATTATTCCCAACTTCCTAACTTATTTTACTAAAAAATCTCATCCCATTTATTTTATTTTTATTTTCTTTCTTCTCTCTCTCTCTTTGGACGTTTATTTCACATTTTTTTTAATTTTCTATTATTATTATTTATTTATTTTATATCCATCCTTATCTCAACCCCAATTCCCTCAACAATATTTCAAATTAAATCCTAATCCAACTCTATTAGGTTCCTTTTAATTAGCACCAGACTCTCAACCAAAACTATTATAAAAAAACACGTTCAGTTGAAAAAAAGAGATACACAGATATAGAGAAATACAGAGAGATGTAAAAAGACAAATACAGAGGAATACAGAGAGAAATATATAGAGCAAACACAAAGAGAAAAACGAGTTATTTCTTTTGAGAATTAGGTTAGAGTTAGAGATTTGATCGTGATTCCGAATTCGTGGATACAGCTCGCTTTTGTGGTATCAATTTTCGCAGCGAGGTAATTATATTCTCGCGTGATTTAAATAATATACTTGTATGAAAATCTGATTCCAATAGTATGAAATTCTTCAAATCGCATGTATTATATTTATTATTGTTACGTTATTATTGTTGTTATCATTATGCTCTTTAGATGCAATTTGTAATTTATATCGTTTCATGATATTGAATTGTTAAATTTGAATAGATTAGCATATCTTTCCCTCTAAATTTTGTTGAATTTATTGTAGACTTTTTAGATTAGGATATAAATTAAAATTCAATTGATTAGCGATTTAAAAAAAAATTATGTTTAATATGTTTTAGTGTTTTTAATACATTATTTGGATTAAAAATTGTGTTTAGAATAACATAAGATGCTTATCTAATTCGGATTACTAAAATTTATTATTAAGATAATATATGAATATTATTTAGAGTTATAATAAAAAAAA
>NC_028641.1:52355575-52412974 GCF_001406875.1 Solanum pennellii | reverse complement strand
AGCAAAAATAAATAAATAAATAATAAATAATAAATATATAAATAAATATGAATGTTTCAAATTTTGAATTAATGGACACACACCAAAAAATAATAAAATAATTTTCAATAGATTTAAAATAAATAAGACGATTTTTAAAAGGTTTAAAATAAATGAGAGAATAAAGTAAAAAAAACATTTTTATTATTAAGTTAAATAATATAATATTCAAAATTAAGTCTAGTCATATCAAAATCAATGAAGCGACCGTGCTAGAACCACGGGACTCGAGGGGTGCCTAACACCTTCCCCTCGGTCAACAGAATTCCTTACCCGGATTTTTAGTTCGCAGACCAATAAAAAAAATAGAGTCAAATTTCCTTTTGATTAGGGATTTAAATAAGGTGACTTGGAACACCAAAACTCAATTCCAAGTGGCGACTCTGAAAAATAATTATCCCTTTTCAAAATGTCACTTTAATTGGAAAAACTCTTTTTCTTTCAAAACAAATAAAAAATCAAAAAAAAATTTATTGAGAAAAAAAAAGGGGCGTGACACCATCTATTACATCACGAGCACAATAGTGTTGGACACAACCCATAATAGTCTAAACATGAAAGAATATAAAAGAAAACGTAGTAGTGATGTCCTCGGATGCTATGAGGATTCACCAATTTTCTTTCCTTACCATGGAAACTCCACTCTTGAATGCAACTCAATATCCTCACCCTACATGGACAACATGTAGGCAATATGCATTAGTATGATATGTACTAAGTATGAAAACTATCATACCAAACATAAAATATCTCAAAGGGTTAGTCAATAATAGAAATAATTATAAGAGATAAAGGCATACACATAACATGAATATCATAAGCATATTAAAACATCATAACACATATAAGAGTTCATACTTAAATAATTGTCCTGTTTACTTCAATGAACGACATCATAAGTCACCTCCAAGTATACTAGTGCAATGCTAAGGTAGCACCCCATACTACTACCATAGCTAAGTGTATCTCTTTGGTCATTCTTGATCATAGTCCACTTTCATAATTGATACCTAAGTTCATCATACATATGAGTGCTATGCCCCTAGGCTACCCCAAAGCATACTTGTGCAATGCATGTGAAGCATCCCATACTACCTCACACACTAAGCATACCTTGAAATCACCCTATATTGTTTCATGTCATCGTAGGAGTCATATAATAGACCTAACTTATTCATATTAAAGAGTACTATACCCTTATTATTTCATCAAAACATGCTTGTGCAATGTACATAAGGCAGTCCATACTACCTCACATACTAAGTGTATCTTGAAGTTTTCCTTAACAAGTTAAATCTTCATAGACTTATAATTTCTTAACTTCTTTTATTAAGATATGCTTATATTTGGTCTACTTTACTAGGAAAGGCAACTCTAGTCCAATCCTATCTTCAATCTCTTCTTCTTTAATGACCCTAGGTTATACCTTGTGCAATACACTTATGATGCCCCATAACACCATTCATGCAAGGTACTACTATTGGATCTTTTCTCTATTACTTCTTACTTTGGAGCCTAGCCCCTATCTTTATCTTTTGAACACTATGAGATACTTCATTAAGTATGTCTAAGTTTATTAATCATATGGATCCTACGAGATACATTTTAAGGTATGTCCTGCTCTCATAATAATCATGAACACTACGAAATACCTCTTGGGTATGTCTAAGTTCAGTCACACATTATGATTACTACAAGATACCCCTTGGGCATGTTTAAGTTCATTATTTGCTTTGAATACTACGAGATGCTTCTCAAGCACGTCAAAATTCATTTGATATAGAGATCTTTACTAGGATACCTTTGTCTGAACTACGTGAAGGTCTCCCGCCTCATAGACCCACTTGGATAGTCATAACAACTAATAGGTGTGGCTATACTTTCTACTTGGAGCGCAGACCCTTGCTAGACTATCTGTTTCAGTTTTCATATCCACTTGGAGTCAAGCATATATCCAAGGTTTTCTTGTCAAGCCTTGCTCAACACTTTTATCTCATGGAGGGATGTCCTTGAAAATCTCTCAATGCATAGTTAAATCCAACACTTTCATTCAATCATCCTAAATCTATAGCCAACACAACTAACCTAAGGGTCATTATTCATCAATTCATTCTATCTTCATTCATATGTAGATTAAGGATCTTATAGCCTGAGATTTCTTCTCACAATCTTCATTACTAGATGAATATAGCCATAGTTCATCTTTAGGGTTCAATTCAATCAAGAACAATCTTAATCAATCAGTTCTAGTTTAAGACCTATGTGATTCAATCATGATCAAGTAGCATACAGTACAATTGAATTAATAAGATCAACATTAAACCTTCATCTAGCCTCTAATGGCGTGAAATCACCATGATCACCTTCAACATCAATTACTTAAATTAATCATGAAAAAAATCATTTAAAAATCATATAATCATCATATAAACATCATTAAATTCTATCCACTAGATTGGAATCACAATGAAGCCTTACCCACAATGCAATCACAAGCCTCTTTAGAATGGGGTTCTTTGGATTCACAATTGAAGGAAACTAGGGGGCACTTCATTTATGGAAGATCCATCTACGAATAAACTTCACATACCTTAAATAAAAGCCTTATTCACTTCTTGAACCCTTGGTCATTTGGTGCAAAGTTGCTGCCTGCAATTCTTTTTCTTCGATGGCTTTCTTAAGAGTTCTAATGTGAGAGACAAGTTTTGATTTGGAGTCTAGAGTCTACGGGTGTATTTTATTGTTTAAATACTCCTTATATATCTAAGAGCACCTAATTTAACCGCCCATGTCTTTATTTTGACGTGGGGTGAATTTCCCAATTCACCCCTTCACTTAAAAGAACGCAGAATGAATTGTAGGCCTGCATCGATGCCTGTAGTCAACGGTCCATCATCAGACGATGGGACCGTACTGCAGTCTGTTGTTATTTTCAGAGAGTCCCATTTTGGTCTTTCAACTCCCAAGACTAAGTTTGTAGTGACGCCCCCAATCGACGGGGCGTAGATTGTGTGATGAGGCGTCGATTGCTTGTCGTCCCTTGTGATGTACCATGGTTTCATGGTACTTTCAATGCCTTTTCCTTAAGTTTATTGTGTGTATAAGGCCTTTTTGTAGTAATTCTAATATATTTTTATCTGTGTTTGTAGGAAAACTGTCCGAAATGGAAATGCAAAAGACTGTGCTGACATCAGTGACGAAGTGATGACTTACGGAGCCATCAACGGCCCATCGACCCATCGATGGTTCGTAGGTGGTGATCATCGACTGGAGGTTCAAGCTGCTGAAATAAAATCGGGGAATTCTAACTAAGTGGTGGGGTTACGAAATGATCAACGGTCGGTTGACTGATCGACGGACCGTCTTGGCAAACCTTTGATTGTAATAGAAATTAGTCCAAGTACCCGACTTGAAGAAATCACTAAGTATGGAGGAACGGAGGCATCGACGGACCGTAAGTCCAACGATGGACCGTGCTGTTGGTCCATCGATTGTAACAGAAAGGATGCAAAAGTGGAGGATGAAAAAGATTTTATGTGTGGACTGACGGAGGCATTCGATGGCTCGTCAGTTGGGTCGTCGATTGAAGACGCGTTTGGACATATTTTTCGTTATTTAGAACTCCTTTTATTTTACGACTTTATTATTATAAATAGGGTTAAAAACCTCATTTTTGGGGTTAGACTTTTTACTATTTTTCATACTTGTGTTATTGGAAGTGTGTTATTGGAAGTTGAACATTGGTTTTCGGAAATATTTCAAGTTTCCGGAATTGATTCTCAAGATATTTTCTTTAATTCAAGTATTATTTCTGGATTTTCTTCAAACTTGTCAAGGTAACTACATGAATTCTTGTTTGATAACTATGAATTGTGTATTTCTAAGCATGTGTAACTAAATCCACAACTAGGGTTGTGGGAACCATGGGTAGTTAACAAGGTAAAACTAGATAAATAACAATTCTAGAATAGTTTCTTGCATGTATTGGTAATTCTTTTGTGTAGAAGTCTTTTTAATGAGTGCACGCATTAGAACTTGCCCTATTTCTACTTGCCATACCAAGGAGGTAGTTGATAGGAAAATAATTATCAACATAGATTTAGTATACACTCTCTAATAGGCTAGTTTCAATTGTTGCAAAGTAGTAACTTAGCCATACATTGAATATGACGCTTAATTAAGGTTAGTAAAGTAATCACACGTAGCCGGACCAAGGTACGGAGTGAAATTCTCTAGTTGTCGAACCAAGGAATAGGGATACATAACTTACCACTTTGCATGCAAGATACTAGGAACGAGTTGTTATAGCTAGGATTACCGCGTTATGAACCTGTGAGGAAAACTTACACCCTAGTTTCTCTCATCACTTAAAAAACACCAAAGTTATAAACTTGCTATTTGTTTTACTTAGAAATAATTAAAGACTTTTGTTACACAAACCCTCCCCCCACATCTTTAATTAATTGTTTAAGGAAAGGACTTGATTAAATAGACTTAACCGTAGATTAAAGTTAAGTCTAAATCATTTTTCTCGCGGGATCGATCCCAACCTTACAATTGGGTTCTTTACTTGATACGATCACTTAAATTTCTTTAGGGAAGTATAATTTGAGCATATCAAATTTTGGCGTCGCTGCCGGGGAAAGTGGCTTTTAGATTAACTTCAAGCACAATTACCAAAGTTAAGTCAATAATTTCCCAATTTTACTTTTTTTCTTTGTTTGTCTCTTTAAGGTCTAGCTCTAGTGTATGCCAAGTACACGGAGTCGAGGAGAACCAGTGTTTCCATTTGATCCAGAAATTACCCGCACACTCCACAGAATGAATAGTCCACATAATCTTGCTGATCTTAGCGATGAGATCAACTGTCAACCTCCTGCTCTGGTTGATTCTCAAAACCAAGTGATCGTGGAGAACCCTGGTGAGGGCGCTATGATGAGGCAACCTCCTGCCCCACACCCTCAAGAGTACTATAGGGGAAATGTTAACATCACTGTCTTTGAGGGGCCACTTGTCCTACCTCCTCTACCACTTGGTCATACTTTCATGGTAACTAGTAGCTTGATGGAGATGCTCACCGCTAGAGGTTTGTTTTTGAGGCTACCATCTGAGGATCCACATGATCACATTGCCAAACTGAGGTTGGTGTTTAAGAGTTGTATAGGGAGGCCTGACTTGGACATGAACGTCATTGGGTTAGGAGTGTTCCCTCTCTCACTGACGGGAGAGGCTGTTATATGGTTTACTAAGCTTTCCTATAACTCGATCTATACATGGAATCAATTGAGGGATGTGTTCTTAGCACGTTACTATCCGGTGTCTAAGAAGCGCAACCACAAAGATAGGGTGAACAACTTTGTTGAATTACTAGGGGAGTCAGTAAGAAGTACTTGGGATATGCTTACCTCGTTCTTGAGAAGTGTCCTAAATCATCATATTGATGATGAGTCACTTAAAGAGTACTTCTATCGGGGGCAAGATGATACCAATAAAGCAGAGCTTGATATGATTGCGGGTGGTTCTTATGGGGGGGGGTACTTATGCAGAGATCGCTGAGAAGTTAGAGAAAATCTCCTGAAATAATAAAGCTTGGAGCACAAGGAAGTCAGACACTAGGAGAAACACTTTTGCAGTGCAAGCTTCACACAACCCAACCACAGATGAGATTCATGAAGACATAGCTCAAATGAGAATTGAGCTTGGGTTGGTGTTAAAACATGTCACCGGGTGCAGAAAAGGTAATAGCGGTGAACTACTTGGCTAAGCCACCACCACCGGTTGATGAGTACTACGATGAAGAAGATTCTTATGCAGTGAATGAGCAGACAGGGGGTTTCCGGCCTAACGCCCCTAATTAGGAGAATTGGCGCCAAGGTCAAGGAAATTAAGGTTTGAACTATGGGAATTACAACCGAAAGGGTTACTATGTTCGAGATGGAAATTATAACCTCAACAACAACTTCGACCGGGGTAATTATGGTAACAGAAATGATCGGAGTTGGACCTATATTCCACCTCAAAATTGAGAAGTTACTCCTAGGGATGGTGGAGGTAGTATGGCGCGAGTTGAGGATATATTGGAAAAGATGAGGAGGAGGTTTGATGTTAGTGATGAGCACACCAAAGAGTTGAGAAGTGATTTAGCGAATATTGGGAAAAAGGTGGATGCACATGCAATCTCAATCAAGCATCTTGAGTTGCAAATGGCCCAATTGTCTTCAACTATGAACCCACGATTAGCGGGTACTCTTCCTAGCAATACCGTCCAAAATTCAAAAAAAAATGGATATTGTATGGAAGTCACTACTCGAGGTGGTAAGCAAACCATTGGCCCACCTATGCCATCTGGCGTAGAAGATGAGATAAGAGGAGATGATGAGGTAGAGGAAGTTAGTGGTGTGTAAGAGGTTCCATATCAAGTACACAAGTCAATCACATTCACCTTACCAAAGAGGTCCCCTGGGGTTGCCTTACAATGGTCAAGAGGATAGCTCAATGGCTTTCCTAAGGATGATTTCATGCCCTTCCATCCAATCAATCCCTAATTCCACCATTCACACAAGAAGGATACTATTACGGCTTTCGACTTCAAGGATATTTTAACCTTACAACTAGCTTGAAGGTTCCACAAAAAGGACCTTCTTAGCAACATTCAAGGTCTCACATACAAGACAAGGGTGAACTAATCTTTCCTAGTCAAGAGATCACATATTCATATATCATTCAAGCATAAATAAGAGGGACTTAAGTCTACCTAAACAAGACACATCAATACTTCACCTTATCATATATAACATATCTTCCAAGCACGTAAGAACAACCAAGTCAACATAAGTTCACCCTATACACTACCATTGGATAATCAACATAACCATCACAAGACTCATATAGTCAATTAGGAAGAATCATGCACCAACTCTACGACTACACACATAAGGACATACTCACAGTCTAACATGATCACCTAATGTCAATAGAAGAGACACATACTCACATTACTCAAAAGTAGATAGATATGATCATACTTCACATAAGTCACTACAAAATTCATCATAATATAGTAATACCGACAAGGTCATGATCATCATAATTCATAAAATAACACCGACGAGGTCACATAATTCACAAGTAAAACACATAGCACCGCCACCATAAGTGGCCATAAAATTCACAACATAATGTAAGACTAAATTACATAAATAAAGAGAATTAGGGCACCGTACCACGAGTCCATTCTCACCACTTCAATCCACAGATAAATCATCCAATACAATAACAAAAGGTCCTTACCCATGGTCATGATCACCAATTCAATCCAATACTTAAAGTAAACAATGAATGAAAGACAATACAACATAAATTTATGAATTTAGGACATCCAACTAACAATTCAAGCATTATTCATTCATAATTCAATATCCCTAATCAATCTACACAATAATTCAATAGCATTAAGACACAATCAAGTCACCCACAAAGTAGTCAAAAACTAGAGTTCATGAATTATATGGGTTTATAAAGCATTTGAGTTAAAATCATCTAATTAACAACAATTCAATTAATTTTCAATGATTCAAAACCTTTAATGCAAGAACCGATAGATAGATTACAAAATTGGACAAGTTCATCTTTAGAAGACTTTAGAAATTACTTTGAAGATTGGCTCCTTGAAGAAAGAGTTCCAAGGATGAAGAATTATACCTTAACTGATGTTAATTCACGAAAATTAGAGAAATTGGTGGATAATTCAACCTTCAAGCTTCAATCTCCCTTCAAGCTTCAATGGAGTTCTAGAGAGCTCTTTAGAGGTTTTGGGTTTTGATTTAAGAATAATGAATTCATCTAGGTATTTAGGACTTATAAACCCACTTAAAATACCTAGAATACCCTTATGAAACCCCCCAAACATTTATTTGGAGGTGGGGTGAAATTACCACTTTGCCGTTTCACTTAACATTGAACCTGCAAAATTGCAGGCACCATCGACACCTGGTCACCTACGAACCGTCACCCAACCAACGAACAGTCCTGTTTGTCCGTGGTTTGGGACAAAGACTGGTCAAAAAAGGGATGGAAACCTCCCACTCCTAAGTTTCAACCTGCGCCCCTCACTTGCGGGGCGTCGACTGATCTACTGTTCGTCGATTGGAAATCGTAGGTTGGGCTGGTTTCACAGCTTTAGGCTCTTGTGAAGGGTCCTTCCTCAAGGACCCTTGGTTGGTCCTTGACTTTTTCCCAGACGTTTCCAACATGAATATGACCTTATGCGAGTTTAGGAACTTTCACATCAATTTCATTGAAAACGAACACATAAAACTCGATGAAACATACTAAGACACACAAGGTTGTTTCAAGGCAAACCTTTCGAACGTCATGGACTTTCTTGGGCGTTTGGCCTCCAAACGTCATGAACTCAACATGCTGCCAATAAACACTATTATTTCTCATATAAGTACCTCTTAATCTCATGACACACATACATATAAGCACATAAAACACATAAGGCATATAGGTGACTAGTCGTCAAACGCCTTGGTTGTCCCTTGACGTTTGACTTCCAATTCACCTAAATCTTAAGAAAATGACTCCTTACCGCATTATAAACCATTTTAGGACCTTATACCCTCATGAAAAACATGTTAGGCTCTATTTCACCTAAGTCGTTTTAGAGGTATCACATTCTCCCCCACTTGGACAACATTTGTGCTCGAATGACACTTGTCACTCTCCGAACAATTCCAAAGAGTAGAGAATCAAATAAAATATCATAAAAATACCACATAAAACATAATACAATACACAATTTAGTAGAAAACATCAATTTCACATAATCAAGAGACTCGCAACACAACAAGAAGCTAGAAATAGATCTACAACTCATTTTGCAATAAGACTCACATCCTTCATTTCAAATAGTAAGAAATCCTTTTATATTCATTATCATGCTCATATACATCAGTTTTATACAAATTACAACAATTTTAAACATGCAATTTTTCAAAATTTTCACAGTGACCTAAATTCCCTGGCAGTGAATATGCTTCAAGATTCCAAAAATGCAACATTTAGGCGATTGATGATGGAAACATGCTAATATGAAAGATAAAACCATATAAAATTGATTTGAAACATAATCATAACTTCATGAAATGCACAATTCAAGGAATCAATGAAATTCAGTCTCAATAAGACTCCTAAGTACAATGCACATGCAACATGTTACTATGACTTACTAACTCTCAATCTTGAATTGAATAGAAGAGATGAGACAATCAATCAAAACTCTACTACTCACCATACTCCCCCACTTAGAAGGAACTCATAACAACTAGAGAAAGAAGCTATAACATCACCATCATCCGGATTTGATCCCCTAGCCCGGAGTGCATAGAAATGATTCTCCTTTGGAGCATCATTAACCAGAACACTTGGAGGATCTTTCTTACCCTCTCTTCCTCTAGAAGAAATAGTAGAACAATCTCTCACCTTGTGCCCATCCTTACCACAACCAACGCAATTCTTGGTACCAATTAGACACTCCCCATAGTGCTTCTTCCCACAAGTATCACAACTAGGATTACTAACTTAAGGACCACTACCCTTCTCAAGTTTGACCTTAGGATCTCTAGGTTCATCTTGAGTTTGAGCCCTCTTCTTGAACTTAGGTTGGTTTTGCTCACTTGGTCCACTCCTCTTCAAGTTTATAGTGATCCTCTTTAGTTGGACTCCTCTATGGATTGAGCATACACCATAAGCCTAGATAGAGTCATATCATCATGGAGCATGGCCTAACGACACTCTTCTTTCACAAGGTCGGGAAAATCGGTCACAAACCTACTTATCTCATCCCTAGGGTTAGACACCAAGGATGGATCATACCTAGACAACATAGTAAACTTTAAGGAATACTCCTCAATAGTCATGTTGCCTTGATTGATATTAATAAACTCCCAAACCTTCACATCCCTCCTCTCACGGGGAAAAGTACTTTCCTAAGAAAGCCTCCTTAAACTCTTCCCACTCTATAGGATCTGACTCAAACGGCCTATTATCTTTCCATTGAATGTACCACACTTGAACAACTTCCCTTAATTGGTAAGAAGCTACTTCTCCTTCTCCCTAGAAGTCACCCCCATGGCACTCAACACCTTATACATACCATCTAGAAAATCTTGGGGATCCTCTCCCACCTTAGAGACAATAAAAATAGGAGGATTCATCCTCACAAAGTCCCCAAATCTAGAGGTCATGTTACTCTCTAAAGCATTCAATCTAGGCTCAACACCCCTACTCAAATGAGTTGTCATGACTCGGGCTAGAGCAAGTCCCTAATCTCCCCATTGGTTATTTCCGGGGGAACCACCAGAACCTCCTTACCTTGACCCACTATAGGGACTTGAACACCTCGTGGAGGAATTCCCTCATTCACCCTCCTTTCTTCAATCCTTCTAGCAGCCATCCTTCAATTATTAACCTTCTTATAAACATAAGAGAAGAGATTAGGAATAGGCACAACCTCAACTCTATAGGTAGGACACAATATTAACAAAGAGAGTGAAACTCTATCGTCCCATAGCCTCTTGCCCGTAGATGTGTCGTGACTCACACCGATGGTCAAGACTCTAATAGAGGTGGCTTTATGAGACTTTTTTATTCCTAAGACCATTTTCATTACTTAGGCTCTGATACCATATTTATCATGACCCGCATGTATACCGTAGAAGCTAGGATATTCTTAGGTCATGGCACAGCGTACTTGACCTCTCAGAGGTCTTGTACAAGAACTTTGATATCATTAATTACATACATGTATGAAAAGTAGTGCGAAATTAAAACTTTTCACATGAAATATCTTATAACCTCTTTCATATAAAAATCACAGAAACCACTAAATATCAACATACGCCATCCTTAGACTCAAGAAATACTTGGGAAACGGCCCATACAATACGAATATAACAATATAATATCTATTATAATACTTTGAAATAATAATTCTATAGACGATTATGCCCTCGAGTCAAGTGAGAACATTCTTAAACTTTCTTGAACGATAACTAAATTCCAAGCTTTACTTCAAGACGCTTCTCACATTCCACCTGCACCTTTAAATATAACAAAATGTATGGAATTAGTACAAACACTTGTACTAAGTATGACTTAATGCATAAAATCATAAAAACGGATATTTAATGGAAATATGATTCTTTTTATTTAAAACATCATAGCATAAGAACAACATTTAACACCTTAGAAACACATAAGATATCACATAAGCATTTTTTCACTTTTCAAGGAACATTACAGTAAACATGCCAAGTTAAAGTGAATTACATCAAGCTTCACAAGTGAACCCATTTAGCATGCAATCCTCTCCCTAAAATTTATCCTAAGACTCACTTAAGTAAGACAAAGACAAAACGGCCACACACCCTCTCTAAGCACACCTAAATGATCCTTAGAACTACCTATAATGAGGTAAATACACTAAAACACCTAACATGAGATCCTTTAGACTATAAACAGTAAGATCATCCTCACTTCATACAATAATATATATGTAATATGACATTCTCCTCACAAAGGTTATCAAAAAACTTACTTAAGTAAATCAAAAAGAGAACACCCATACACCCTCTCCAAGATTACCTAAATAATCCTTAAGACTACCTATGTTTAGATCATGTCTAATGTATCAACTAACTTTCCTATGTAAAGTCTTCCTTAAGACTTCCCTAGGTAATATATGAAGGGACCATTCCTATACCCCCTTCACACCTTAACTAGACAACCCTTAAAATACTCTAGGTAAGTACTTATTCATTTACATGATTTCCAACTCAAGTCATTATTTTCATTAGTCATTTAAGAGACATTTAACATATAAGGAAATTCAAGTAATGGTCTTGGAGAAGACCTAGGGACTAACTCACTAACATCAATGTCTAGATAGCGTTCCATAACACCACCTAAACTTCATAGAACTTCTCCAATAGTAGTGGGTATCCCATATGATGAGAATAAGCAATAATTGACATAGACCATGGTATCTAGGCATGGAATTCGGAGTCAACCCTACTCCGATAAAGGGTTTTCTACTTGCCAATGGTAGAACTTGGCCACATCCAATGTAGGCACATGGTTAAGGATTATGAAGGGTTTCTTTGTTCTCCATTGTCATGATTCAAATTGAGCAACTCCCCTCACCATACTCACGCAATGCTAGCCTTTGTTCTCATAGAGTAATTCACATAAAGGAGTACATGAAGAGGTTCCATATCAAGTTCACAACCCAATCACATTTACCTTACCAAAGAGGTCTCCTAGGGTTGCCTTACAATGGTAAAAATGATAGCTAAATGGCTTTCCTAAGGATGATTTCATTCCTTTCCAGCCAATCAATCCCTAAGTCCACCATTCAAAAAAGAAGGATACCATTACGAGATGCGACTTCAAGGATATCTTAACCTTACAACTACGTTGAAGGTTCCACATAAAGGACCTTCTTAGCAATATTCAAGGTCTCACATACAAGACAAGGGTGGATTTAGCTTACCTAGTCAAGATATTACATATTCACATAACATTCATGCATCAAGAAGAGGGACTTCAGTCAACCTAAACAAGACACATCGATACTTCACCTTATCACATATAGCATATCTTTCAAGTAGCACATAAGAACAACCAAGTCAACTTTAGGTCAGCCTATACATATGCATAGGATCATAAACATAACAATCACAAGATTCATATAGTCAATTAGGAAGAATCATGCACCAACTCTAAGACTAGACACACAAGGACATAGTCATAGTCTAACATGATCACCAAATGTCAATAGAAGAGACACATACGTTCACATTACTCACAAGTATATAGATATGATCATACTTCACATAAGTCACTAGACAATTCATCATAATATATCAAGTAATGTCGACAAGGCCATGGTCATCATAATTCATAAAGTAATGTCAACGAGGCCACATAATTCACAAGTAAAACACATAGCACTGCAACCATAAGTGGACCATACAAATCACAACATATTACAAGACTAAATTTACATAAAATAAAGAGAAATAGAGTAGGGTACCACCAATCCATTCTCACCACTTCAATCCATAGCTAAATCATCCAATACAATACAAAAATGCCCTTTCATGATCACCAATTCAATTCAGTATTTACAATAAACAATGAATCAAAGACAATAAAACATAGATTTATGAATTTTAGGCAGCCAACTAACAATTCTATCATGATTCATTCATAATTCAATAGCCCTAATCAATCTATACAATAATACAATAGCATTAAGACATAATCAAGTCACCCAAAAATTAGTCAAAAACTAGGGTTTATGAATTATATGGGTTCATAGAGATTTAGTTAAAATCATATAATTAACAATAATTCAATCAATATGCAATGATTCAAAACATTTAATACAAGAACCCATGGATAGATAACAAATTTGGACAAGTTCATCTTTAGAAGACTTTAGAAATCACTTTGAATATCGGATCCTTGAAAAAAAGAGTTCCGAGGATGAAGAACCATATCTTAACTGATGTTAATCCACGAAAATTGAGAGAAATTGGTGGATAAATCAACCTTCAAGCTTCAATAGAGTTTTCTAGAGCTCTTTAGAGGTTTTGGGTTTTGATTTTGGAATAATTAATTCATTTAGGTAGCTAGGACTTATAAACCACTTAAAATGACTAGAATACCCTTAGGAAACCGCCCAAACATTTATTTGGACGTAGGATGAAATTACTACTTCACCCTTTCACTTAACAATAACCTTCGAAATTGCAGGCACCATCGACGTCTAGTCACCTACGGACTATCAACCCAACCAACGGACCGTCCTGTTGGTCCGTGGTTTGGGTCAAAGACTAGTCAAAAGGGATAGAAACCTACCACTCCTAAGTGTCAACCTAATCTCCTCACCTACAGGGCGTCGACTGACCTATTGGTCGTCAATTGCACAACCGTGGGTTGGGATGGTTTGACAATTTAGGCTCTTGTGAAGGGTCCTTCCTCAAGGACCCTTTGTTGGTCCTTGGGGACTTTTTACTGGATATTTCCAACCCGAATATTATCGTATATGAGTTATTACCTCTCACATCAATTCATCGAAAATGAACACATAAAACTCGACAAAACATACTAAGACACACAAGGTTGTTCCAAGGCAAACCTTTCGAACGCCTTGGATATTATTGGGTGTTTGACCTCCAAACGTCATGAAACTCAACATGCTTCATATAAACACTATTATTACTCATATAAGGATCTCTTAAGATAATGAAAAACTCACATAAGCTCATAAAACACATAAGGCATATAGGTGACTAGTCGTCGAACGTCATGGTTGTCCCTTGACGTTTGACTTCCAATTCACCTAAGTCATTAGACACTGCCTCATTACAACATTATAAACCATTTTAGAACCTTATACCCTCATGAAAAACATGTTAGGCTCTAGTTCACCTAAGTCATTTTAGAGGTGTCACATTTTGAAAGGAAGAAAATAGGCCAACATCCTATTTCAGTTCATACCAAAACAACTCATCAAATAAAAAAGTTGGGATTTCGAATAAGCTTAACTTTTGTGGTGCAACAAACTGAGACTACGATGAGCTAAATGAACAGCAAGCTCTCACTAACAAAAGAAATCTCGAACACCACAATCAACTACAATTCCGTGCAGAATCTCAGATTCAAAGAAATGTTAAGAAAAAAATAGTCCAAAGCGAAATAGGAAGGGTGATACTCCAATCAGAACTAAAATGCCTTCTATGCCATGGGTGTCTTACTGTATTTTTAGCTAATTTGATTAAATTTTATTCTCAATACTTTTGCTTATGAAATCTTCCAACTGTAAAATCTTCAACTAAAAAGAATCTGTCACAATCCTTTTTTCCAACCCCTTTAGAAATGAGAAAGAGGGAGTTTATATAGAATGAAATTAGGGCTTGTTTTGGGGGGAAAATAGATCAATAATGGATAAGAATTGGTCCCTCAAAATTTGAATTTCAAACGGAATTCTCTCCAGAAAAAGAGAATATCCCCAAATTGGTTCCCCAATTTTCAATAAATTTGAATGGGCAAGATGGACGTGGATACTCCGTATCGATCCAATGTCCTTTTTGTGCTACGTGGCCCGATATCGAGCCAAAAGGATGAAAACGAGTGCCTCTGTCCTGCTGAAATTCATAAACAATGGAGAGGGACGTTGGAGAAGACGACAAGGAAAAGAAGAGTCCTTTGCATTCCTTGCTACTTTTCGGTGAATTCGACATCTATATGTCCTGTATCGTCATTTTTTGTAATGGAGTTGTACGCACTGAGTAATGGGTTTCTTTTGAATTGGAATAGGGTTGGGTCATGGCGTTCTGTATTAGATCTTTTGGTGGGTGATGTTATTGGGTTGGGAATTTGAAATAAGGGTTGGGTGGGATGCTAATGGAATAGGATCGTTTGATTGTTGGAATAGGGCCAAAATTATTGAGAAAATAGCCTAAAACGTGATCTCAATGGGTTTAAGGTGGGTAAGGGAAGAGGTTGGATTGGAACATAACAAATAGACAAATTGAGTTAAATTAACAAATTGGGTAAACCCTTAATAAGATAATTTAATATTAATTAATTAACGAGTTTCATAATATTAACGAAATAAAATAACTAACTTAATTGTAAACTAATAATTCAAGATTATAACTATAATTCAAACCAAGCTAATTTGATAGAATACTTACTAAAATAAAAATCTTCATGAGATGATTCTCAAAATATTTATAAAATATACTAATTATATACAAAATTACACATACACACACACAAACACACACACACACACACACAGAAATATATATATATATATATATATATATATATATATATATAATGACAAAATTACTTTAGAAATAACTTGAAAGATATTTTAAATTTTATAAAACTAATTATTTCAAATCATTGGACTTAACGAATTTTGGTGATTAATCTATATTGGGGAGGTTCAAAATTAGGTGTCAACAACTGTCCCTCATTTTACTTGGATTGATGCAAGAAATTCGAGCAAAATGAAATTGACTGATCCAATTTTGTCCGACCACATATTCATCCTTAGGAAAGGGATTTGGTACAGACATCAGGAATTATGGTCGAGCCTCGAAAATGGCCATCCTACATGTATCAGGTTATATGAGAATTCATTCCACTCGTAGTTCAACACGCGTAATTTGATGCACGATTTTGAAAAAAATCAAAAGCAAATTTTGATATCGAATTATGAAGGGGACGGACGATTGGGAATAAGAATTAAGAATGAATATCGGAATACAACAGAGTTTTCAATAGGATCCCACCTACATATTCCTCAACTTAGGGAATCAGGTTGCTTGTAGTTTAATTCAATCGGTTGAAAATGAAATCTATTACACTAGATGATCTTTGGTTCTGGACATGTGACAAAGCAAGTCGAGAATGAAAAGGACTCTCTCAATCTCTTAGACATGAACGTGGTGCGCTTCTCATTCATAATCAAGAACTTGCACGGACATAATTTCCAAAGCTCTTGGAGCATTGTCACTTGGATGGGAAAGTTGCTACCAATAGATACAAAAATTTCCAGATGCAAAAATGTAAATGACAAACCCAAAGAAAAATCCACATTCCTTCTGATAGGGGTGTAGTTTGATTGTGGTGGAAGTCGTTCCTCTGCTCGCGTCCTAAGAATTTGACACTCCCCTTTGGACTATGTCCCAGTTTACTGCTAAGAAAAAGTTCCACATTGTGCTGCACCATTATTTATGTCGTCCGCACCTGTCTTTTATTTTTTTGGATAATTCATGTTTCCGAATGCTCTCGATAGAGGCTGAGATAAAAGTCGTTAGCATAAAAATACAATTCAAATGAGAGATAATGTTTTTTACTGTGTTGACACTTAATTTCTCTCCTTGACCATTTGACGTCAACTGTATTGGATTTGACGTAAAGAAAATAAAACTTGTTATTTATATTTGTAATATAATCTTGATGTGCTCTTTCTTGTCAAACTAATAAAAGGCTGATGTGATATGTTGATAATTCTCACGATGTCATTTTTTATAGTTCTCTTGATGCGTATTTCATGATTCTCTTGAGGTTGTCTTTTCGTGATGGGTAAATATTTCTCTTGTGATACATAACTTCTTCTCTTGCGATGCATGACCTTCTTCTCTTGATATGCATGATTCTTTTTCTTTCTATGCATGAATCTTTTCTTATTATGCATGCATATCTTTACCGCGATGCATGAATCTCTTTCCCATGATGCATAATTTCCTTCTCTTGTAATGCATGACATATTTTCTTGCCATGCATGAATCTTCTCTTACAAATGCATGAATCTCTTTCCTCCTATGCATAACTTTATTCTCTTGCTATGCATGGCTTCCTTCTCTTGCAATGCATGATTTATTTCTCACGATGCATGACTTCATCTCTTGCTACGCATGATTTAATTCTCTTGTAATGCATGACTCCTTCCGATGCGCAACTCTTTCCCTTGCAATGCATAATTCCTTTCTCTTGCAATGCATGGCTCCTTTTATTTCTATGTGTGGCTTCCTTCTCTTGTTATGCATGATTTCTTTCTCCTAATGACATCCCTGGTACCAAGTAAATATAGTGTTTCATCGAGCAACATAGTGATCTTCTGGGTACCTTTTGGATAGTGATATCGTCTCAATTGTCAATAGTAAAATGACCCTCCGAGTAGTGGTATCATCTCATTTGACAAAATGATATAAATAAATCTCTGGATAATAATATTATCATGTTTGATAATATGTTGCAAATAATGCCCTCCGTGTATCTTTAGCTGATGGAAAATAGTAAAATATCTTTCTGGATTTTCGTTTGTTTCATCTCTGAAAATAGTTGCACTTTCATTATGGATTTCTCGTTGGTGTGAATTGAATGGAATAATGTTATTCATATTCCCAAATCTTTGATATAAGCAGCAAAAAATATTTCATGTACCCACTATAAAAATTATCCATTTTGGGGAGCTCTTCGCCCTTTTGGCATCTCCATATTCCTCGAATGGAGAAATATACTGATTTTGAGGTAAACCTATAAATCTGCATTCATAGAAAAATTGTTAGTTTAATGAATTGATCTTTGTCGATTTGTTTGCTTGTCTACTCCTGGTCCTGCTATATCTTGTCGATTTTGTGGTCTCGCGCCTCTTGGTAGATAAGATGAAATATTTTTTATGCACAAATAATTGAAACATGAAGGAAAGTTTTAAAGATGATAGATTTTCAAAAAGTAAACATTTGGAAAAAATACCTATCAAGTGTCATGTCACGTCAATCTTAATAAACTTCTTTGAGGTTGATGCCTTGAGGTCTATCTGATTACTTGTTGGGAAGAACTCAAGGTTGCTCTAAATTGTCGACAAACTATGTTGAAATTTTGAGACCATCCTCACAATATTTGTCCCAGTTAACTATCTTGGTTTATCTTTAACCATTGTTAAGAAAATTAGAATTTTTGAGAACTTCTCAAAAATCCTGCCCTAGTTGCAAATCTCAGAGTAACTTCAGTCTTGACTTGTTGGTGAAAAATCTTCTTCTCGAGAATTTTTGAGTCCCTCTCAAAAAATTTGTCCCAGTTTCTATTAAGAGATACAGAAATCTTACGGGAGGTATGACTGAATGTTGTGGCGCCTACATATCCCGTTGAGGCAGGAATCAAGTCAAACATAGTTCCCCTCCATAGATTAACAAAAGTAAGAAATTACAAAAAAAAAGACCGAGACCGACATAGGCCGCCTATGTATCTCATTCTTGAGAATTTAGGTTGAACATAGTTCAAATACAAAGAAATATTAAAAGGGATAACTGGGATGACCGAGGCTGACATAGGTCGCCTACATATTTGATTCTTGAGAATTTAGGTCATACATAGTTCATTACAAAAGGGATGGGGTTCTAAACAAAACAATTACATGAAAATAGAACAACTACAAGGAAAAACAGAAATACAAACTGAAATTTTTCACACATAATATCTCTTGACAGCATTTGAGTTGATCAGGTTCGACCATTCGATGCCATCCATTTATGACAAGACCAAAGCACCTCCAGATAATATTGTGAACCATGTAGGGTCCTTTCCAATTCGGTGCAAATTTCCCTTTTTACTCATCTTGATGAGGAAAAATATGCTTAAGGAATAACTGACCAATTTAAAAAATTCTGACTCTAACTCTCTTTTGGATAGCGCGAATCATTCTCTGTCGGTACAATTGACCATGACAAATAGCAAACATTCTCTTATAATCAATGTGAACAGATTAATATGCTTGCGGATCCATTCAACGTTACATAACTCAACTTTTTTTCAAGGATGGTATCTCAACTTCAGCATGTATGACTACTTCCGTTCCGTATACTAGCAAGTATAGAGTAGCTCTAATGGACGTTATGATGGTCGTTCGGTATCCCAACAAAGCATATGACAACATCTCATGCCAACCTCGATAATTTTCAATCATTTTTCTCAAAATCTTCTTGTTGTTCTTATTGGCAGCCTCTACAGCTCTATTAATTTCAGGATGATAAGCGGTTGAGTTACAGTGAGTAATCTTAAATTCCTCACATATATATCTTATCAAGTGACTATTTAGATTCGCACCATTATTAGTAATGATGGATTCTTGTACTTTGAACCTACATATCAAAGTGTTACGAACAAAATCAGCTACGACTTTCCTGGTCACCGACTTGTACGAAGTTGCTTCCACCCACTTTATGAAGTAGCCAATGGCAGCAAAAATAAATTAGTGTCTGTTAGAGGCGGCTGACTCTATTGAACCAATGATATACATGCCCCAAGCTACAAATAGCCGAGGATAACTCATAGCATTGAGTTCGTGAGGCGTCACTTGAATTAGATCGCCATTCATTTGACATTTATGACATTTCTACACAAATTTGCAACAATTGTTCTTCATAGTCATCCAGAAATAACCGTCTCAAAGGATCTTTCTTGCTAGAGTAAGTCAATTCATGTGCATACTGCAAATTGCAGCATGTATTTCTTTAAGAATCTTTGTAGCTTCAGCAGCACTAACGCATCTGAGAAGACCTAAATCTAGAGTACTTATATAAAGGACTTCCCCACTTAGAAAGAAATTGAGGGTCATACGGTGTACCGACTTTTTCTGGTTGAATGTTGCATTCTCACGATAAATTCCGGTCCCTAAATACTTTTTTATATCGAAATACCATGGCAGACCGTCTGGTTCCGCTTCAATATGTGAACATGATTTGGATGCTCCTTTACTGCTTCAATCTGGATGTTTGATGATTAAGGCAATGGTGGTGAGAGCATCAGCTAATTTATTATGTGTCCTCGGAGTGTGTTTGAATTCAATCTTATGAAACCTCTTACATAACTTCTGTATATACTAAAATACGGTGTGATCTTTGTGATCTTCACAGCCCATTCTCCTTGAACTCGATGAATCATCAAATTTTGAATCTCCAGTGACTAGCAACTCATGGACATTCATATCAATGGTCATCTTCAACCCAAGAATGCAAGCTTCATATTCAGCCATGTTGTTCATGCAATTAAATAAGAGTTTAGCTGCCATAGGATAGTGCTAACAAGATTCTGACACTAAAATCGCTTCGATACCTTTTCTTTGGTGATTTTTCGCTCCATCAAAGAATACTTTCCAATCAGGTTATGCTTCGGAAATGTCTTCACCCACAAATGTTGCCTCTTTGTTGGGGATATAAGTCTTGAGCGGTTCATACTTTTCATCGGATTTTCCGCAAGAGCCAAGGCTTGTGCTTTTATCGCCTTCTAGGTCACATACACAATATCAAATTCACTTAAAAGCATTTGTCATTTACCCAAATTTCCGGTCGTCATCGCCGTCTTGAAAATGTACTTCAATGGGTCCATCCTAGAAATGAGGTATGTGGTGTGAGAAGACAAATAATGTCTCAACTTCAGAACGATCCAAGTCAAAGCACAACATGTTCTTGCCAAAAGAGTGTTCTGAGCCTCATATGGTGTGAATTTTTTTTTCTCAAGTAATAAATGGCTCGCTCCTTATTCCCTGTTTCGTCATATTGTTCAAGCACGCACCCTAATGCGTTATCCGAGAGAAACAAATATAGCAACAATGGACTCCCTTCTTGCAAAGGAACCAACACTGGTGGATTAGACGAATAATACTTGATGGCATCAAAAGTAGTTTGAGATTCTCTGATCCATTTTGTCAAATCATCTTTCTTATACAACTTTAAGATAGGCTCACACAGCACGGCAGATTGAGATATGAACCAACTAATGTAATTCAATCTTCCCAAGAAACTCATTACTTCTTTCTTCGTCTTCGGAGGAGGTCAATCCTAAATTGCCTTGATCTTAGAAAGGTCAACATCAATGCCCTTATGCTAACTATGAATCCCAACAGGTTGCCAACTGGCACCCCAAAAGCACATTTGGCGGGATTTAACTTCAAGTTTTATCGACGCAGACGATCAAAGAAATTCCTTAAATGAGTCAAGTGGTCCAAACTCTAGTGAGACTTGATTATGATGTCATCTACATACACCTAAATCTCTTTATGAATCATGTTATACTTGTCATACCCCTCATATAAGTAGCACCGATATTTTTTAGTCCAAATGGCATCAGTCTATAATGATAGACACCCCAAGTGTAATGAAGGTTGTCTTCTCTGCATCTTCTTCATCCATTAGGATCTGGTGATAACCCCCATAACAATCCACAAACGATTGTATTTCATGCTTAGCATAGTTATCAATTAAAATGTGAATGTTTGGCAACAGAAAATTATATTTTGGGCTTGTTTTGTTGACATCTCTATAGTCAACACAAATTTTGATCTTCCTATCTTTCTTGTCAACTGGGACAATATTGGACAACAAAGTCGGATACTGCATCACTTCCACTATTTGTGAATCGATCTGTTTGGTAATCTCTTCTCTGATCCTTAAACTTAACTCTGGCTTGAAGTTTTGAGTCTTTTGTTTTACTAGACTGAATATAGATTAATCGGCAATTTTTGGGATACCATATTAGTACTTCGCACTATCAATGTATTCTCTAAGCAAACAAACCAGGTCCCTTCTTTGATCTACGGTCAGATAGAAACTAATTCTAAATCCTTCGGCGCACTCCTCGTCCCCAAGATTCATAGTCTCAGTTTCTTCCAAATTTGGCTTGTGTTGATTCTCAAAATCCCAAAACTCTTCAACAACATATTCCGGTACCTCATTTTCTCCTTTATATTTTTCACATTCATCATCACCTGCGTCATTTTATTCCTTCAGCTCGTGACATGACATGACATTGATAGGTTTTGAATTAATATTACTGAAATCATAAAAAAAGTTAGGAGAGTAAAATACACCAAAAAAAAAATGAACAAAGTTTTGACAAAAGAGGCTTTCATTCAATTTGAAAAACAAGCGCAAACTTTAACCTTGGGGAAGGGACATTTTGCCTTTTTAAACATCAAAAGGGAATTTCAAAACTCAAACAATAATGAAAAAACTGCAAAATGGTGGGTGTCGGGCCTCTTTCAGACTACCACTGATTTTCAAATCAAGCATAAACATATTCCTTTCTACCAAGATGTTCGGGGGATTAAAAAGTGATGTGGAGGTCCAGTTCTGTAATTGCTGCACTAGATCGGCATCGGAGATTCCGGATGTCTCGACCTCATCGTCCATGACCGCATTAGTCTTTTCAAGAAGTCCCCAGACTCCTTCCCCAAGGCCATCAGCATCGGCATACTCTCAAACTAGGAATGATTGGTACAGATGATGAATTGGCTTATCCAGTGCTTGATCGACATTCTTGCTCTTCTTCTCCGTTTCATCATCTGTGGGGACATACCCCAACCCAAACTTTGCTTCTTTGGATTAAACTTGGATAGGATTTACAATTCCCTGGAAATTTCTTCCCAATCCAAAACCTGGTTCGAAACCGCTCTAAAGCATCACAGTAGCAATCATTTTGTATACAGAATGCATAGGAGGTCGTGCATCTTGCCTTCAAAGGGTAGCTCTGCGTCACAAAAACTGATTCAGTGTCCCTAGATGACCTGGTTTGTCATGGCTTCTACATTATTACTATTGGTGCCCACGGTCAATACATGTCATCCAAAGACTTCATCGGTGCTTGCCTATGCATTTGCAAACTCATCAACTAGGCCCATACAGAAATCTGAGTCAGAGTCTTCTCCAAATGCTTCACAATTAAATAATCTTTCGGCTGCATTTTTATCCAAAACTCCTCAGCCTCGGCCTCGCCTATCGGTCTCTTCATTTGGTCTTTCTTTTCCTTCTTTTGAGCTAACTATTTCGGTGTGTAATATCTATGGACATGGTCATACCTTGAGCGGAAGTAGTCTCAATCACAAATTTGGTTGATCAAGAGTTTCTCTTGACACCAAGGCAACATCTTTTTCGAGTGCCAAAATCACAAACTCTTTCTTCTATCTAATGCTTAATGAAGCTACAGCTCTTTCCAGTTCATCATGAACAATCAAAACTATTGTCTTTGTCACACACCAATCATTATCTGTATCTATTATATTAATAGTGACGCCCCATGATTTGGCAAAGGATTACTACTGATATTGGGTGCGACTGTCTGGAGAGAGAGACCACTTTATGGTCAATGAGGTCTTGAATCTTGTTTTTAAGGTTGATACAGTCATTGGAATCATATCTAATACCTTTGGAGTCATATGCGTAGTTCTGATTAGGTCTGTAAAACCTTGAGCTAGTGACAACTGGCTTGGGCCCTACTGGATGAATATATCCTGCCGCACTTGATCGCTCGAACAGCTTTATTTGGCTTTCGATGTGCGGAGTGAAAATTATCGTGGGTTTCTTCTCAAATCAGGGACGGCGGGGGAATTTTAGTTTCCTTGTTTAGGGGAAGGCATATGACGATAATTTGGAGTAGTAGGACGGGGGGCTTGATATCTTCGATATGAGAATTTTCAAGAATGTGTAACATCTCGCAACAAGAAAGACCCAGAAGGAGTTAAAATCTGGAAATACTATTTTTTGAAAGTGTAAGGAAATTTGGAAATTTTTTTTGTAAGTTAGTCAATTTCAAACAGTCATAACTCCTAGCTCAGGATGAGTTAGGTGTAATTTCAGATATATTTGGAAAGATCTTGGAATGATCTTTCTAAAGCCTCTAAATTTGCATATTTTCAATTGGTATGAACAATTTATGACCTTTGGAAGTTGGGCTATAGAATTAAGTAAATGTCCCTATTCGGGGTTTTGAAGGGTATTTAAGTCTTTTCACTATCCTATTATTTTAATCCATTTTTAAGAGTTTAATGTGGGTCATAACAAAACTTAGTTTTAGAAGTAGGGAATTCTAATGCAAGGGCTAAGGAGAAAGGAGAAGAAGGAGAAGGGCAACATTCACCAAGATTGTCAAATTAACTTATGGATTTCATTGGGGGTGATCCCTAAAAAGGTGTATGAAGCTCTCATAACATTTAATTGTTCTCCTACGTGCCAAGAATTTTATTTCAGTTTGGATTCATCCTAAAAGCATTAGAATATTGATGATCTTGATATCTACTTCTTGAATTCATGTGTTATTCTTGAGTTGCTGAGTTGAAAAGTTTTTGAATTATTTATATCGCGTTATAGGGTCGTTTTAGGTTAGTTTTTAGGTATTTTTGTTAGGTATATGTATCTAAAAGTAATCAAAGAAAACAAACGGAGTTTGGGTAAATTAGGGCTGGAAAACAAAAAAGAAATTTCGGCTTGCGCGTCACGCACCTGATCCCAAATTTTGAAAAATTTCTACTTCGCATCGTAAAGATGACACGAGGTGTTTTGCCTCAAAGGACGTTTTCAGAACCACAATTCAAATATGCCTCCACATACGGACCTACCTCCAAATCTTAATATTTGGTCTTTTCTTATGTTTAGATATCTAAAATCAATCCTAAACAACATGAGATCTTTCCAAACACAAAATTTAATCCTTAAATCCATAATTCAATTCAAAGATCAGTTAAGAGTCAAGTCAAGATCAGTTAAGATCAAAGTCAATAAAAGTTCATTTCAAGTTTTCATAAGTCTTTTACAAACGCTTTAACTTTGATTTAAGGCTTAAGTTTGAGTTTAATTCAGAGTAAAGTGAAGTCTTTTCTTCAAAATGGTATATGGGGACTAAGTATATCGAAAGGAGTATAAAATGTTTTCGCATTTAAAAAGAAGGAAAACTGAGATTTTCAAAGAGACTTTGGGCTAGTTTTCAGAAAAAAGTAATAGCTTTCTAAATGAAGCAAGTAGGGAAATTGAGATTTCTAAAATAGCCTTTGAGCTAAGTTTTTGAGCACTAATCTCAAATCACAGAAGCAACATGTTTTAATAACATAAGAGTCATTATATTTTGGGAGTAGTATAAAGCATCGAAATGGGGACGAGCATGAGTTCAAATAAATCATATATCCATAAAACCATGTAGCCACCATAGTTAGAAAAGGGTCATAGTTTTTAGATGAATTCTTTTCGAAGGGACTAGTGGATCCATTCAACAGTTCACGTCTTTACCTTTTGTCGGGTATCAAATGTGTTGGAAGCGTGAGGTAGATTGTTGTATAATCACTCTAGCTCTTATGTGATGGTTGTTGATTAGAGAAACTCCCACAAAAGTTAAAATGTATTTATATATACATGCTTTACTTGTATTTTTATATACATTCCAGAGTTAATTGTATCCCTGCATACATACAAAGTTTACAACATATTTTTTGAATAGCTTTTCTTTATATTGCATTTGCTTTAAATTGCTTTATATTGAAATGAGTTAGTTATGTTGAATTGAGTTGAGCCAGGTAAGTTCTTCACTTTCCTTCAGATTCTTTCTAGCCTATGTTGTTTAGCATTCCAACTCGCATACTCGTACATTAATGTACTGATGTCAGTTGGTCTGCATCGTATTATGATGCAGACGTAGGTAACGAGGATCGGCATCTAGCACACCGTTGATCCAGTTGAGCACCCCAGAGTCTGTTGGTGAGCCTTCTTGCATTTCGGAGGACTACTCTTTTTGTTTTTCAGTATTTTCTTTATTAGGATGTTGTGGGGTCTACCCCAACATCCATCTCAGTTTTAGAGGCTCATACACAAATAGTGAGATATTAGTCCTTTAGTCTTTTCATTTATTTCTATTAGTTAAGACTTGGGTTGCCACTTTTGGCCAATTAAATGTTTTAATCTTTACAACATTCTTAGTTAGAATGTTTTATGAGTTCAGATGAGTATTGATCATTATAGCTATGTATATTGTCTTCCTCTGAGTTAAGTAAGTCAGGCCAATGGTTCGCTCGAGGCCAGCAATGGTATTCGAGTGCCAGCTACCCTAGGGTGTAGGCTCAGGGCATGAAAAAAAGAGCTATAATCCCACCACTTAACACTAAGAACTGAATTTCTAACTGAACTGAGTTCTAGGAACATGCAAATACACTAAAAGTTCAAGTACAAACTGAGGGATCATGATTATAAGACTGAATTCACACATGAATGACTGAAAAAATAAAGAGGAACTATTACCTCAAGCTGTAGTGGAATCAAAAGGAAAGAGGTGAAGATTCTTGGCTTTCATGGCTGCTTTGCTTCCCAAGTAGCCCCCTCTACGGACTGACTCCTCCATAAAACCTTGACTAAATCGGCTTCTTTGTTTTTCAACCTTTTAACCTGAAGATAAAGAATCTCAACTGGTTCATCCTCATAATAAAGACGATCTTTCACAACCACAGTCTCTAATGGCACTACAGATGTTGGATCACTCACACCCTTCCTCAAAAGCGAGATATGGAAGATTGGAAGCACTGTTGCTAGTCCTGTTGGCAACTCTAACTCATATGTCACTTTGTAAACCATTTTCAAGATCTTGTAAGGGACTACATATCTAGGACCGAGCTTCCCTTTCTTTCCATATCTCTTCACCCTCTCATAGGTGACACTTTCAGGAAAACCCAATCATAAACTTGGAACTTTAGTTCCCTTATCCTTACATATGCATAAGACTTTTGGCGACTCTAGGTTGTCTTAAGTATATCTCTGATGAGTTGCACTTTCTCCATACCATAATGGACTGAATTTTGTCCTATCAAGGTTGCTTCACCTACTTCAAACCAATTAACAAGATATCTGCACATATGCCCATGCAATGCCTAATAAGGGGCCATCTGAATGCTCTAGAATGGTAGTTATTATTATAGGCGAATTCTATAAGAGGAAGGTGATCATCCCAACTACCCTTGAAGTTGATCAGGCAAGCTCTCAACATGTTCTCTAAGGTCTAAATCGTACGCTCTGTCTGCTTATACGTCTGCAGATGAAATGTTGTGCTAAGGTTAATCTAAGTACCAAGACCCTTTTAAAATGACTTCCAGAAAGTATAGGTAAACTAAGGACCTCTATATAAGATGATAGACAAAGGAACCCCATGAAAATCTTAGTGTCGTCATCTACCGAATTTGTAGTCTTGACTTCCAAAAAGCAAGAAGACTTAGTCATTTTGTCAACTATCACCCAAATGGAGTCATGTTGTCTGCAAGTACGAGGTAACCCTATAATGGAATCCATATTGATCACTTCCCACTTCCAAGTAGAATGTTAATCTATTGAGTCATACCCCCTTGGTTTTGATAATCTACCTTCAGTTGCTGGCAATTGGGGCACTTACTCACAAAAGTCTGTTATATCCCTCTTCATGCCATTCCACCAAAAGATTTCCCACAGATCGTGGTACATCCTAGTGGCACATGGATGAATAGAATATCTGGAGTAATGTGGATTCTGCAAGAATATGTTTTCTCAACTCGCCCACATCATAAACACACAATCTACCCTGGTAGCAAAGTACACCATCTCCCCCTTGAGAGAAAACCTTCACTCTTTGATTGTGAACTGCACCCTTAAACTCAAGCAAGATTGGATCACTGTATTGTTTTTCCTTAACCCACTTCCATGAAGATTCTGTCCCATTCTGAACTGTTACACTACTGTCTAATATGCTCATAAAGCGAACTCCCAAGCGAGCAAGCTTAATAACATCCTTCACTAGTTCCTTTTTTTATTCCTCAACGTGGGCTACACTACCCACAGATAATCTGATAAGAGCATCTTCTACTATATTCGCCTTACAAGGATGTTAATGCACACTCATATCATAATCCTTAAGGAACTCAAGCCATCTCCTTTGGCGAAGATTCAACTCTTTCTGGGTGAACACATATTGAAGGCTCTTATGGTCTGTGAGCAAATCTATATGAACACCATACAAGTAGTGTCTCCAAATATTGAGTGCAAACACTACTACTGCAAGCTCGAGGTCATGAGTCGGATAATTCTTCTCATGTACCTTAAGTTGTATAGAAGCATAAGCTATAACCTTACCTCGCTACATCAACACACAACCTAGGCCAACTATGGATGAATCGCAATAGATTACATAACTATCTGAACCCTCTGGTAGAGTCAACACAAAAGTTGTCAATCTAGTTTTCAATTCTTCAAAGCTTTTCTCACAATCATCTAATCATCTTCAAGTCAGCCTAGAAATGGTGAGGCTATGGATGAAAATCCTTCCACGAACCTTCTGTAATAACACGCTAGACCCAAAAACTTTTGATATCTATAGCAGAGGTAGGTCTAGGCCATTGTTTAACTACTTCTATATACTGGGAATCTACTCGAATCCCTTCAGTAGACACAATATGCCCAAGGAAAGCAACTACACACACCTAGGTCAACTATGGGTGCATCGCAATAGATTACATAACCATCTGAACCCTCTAGTAGAGTCAGCACAAGAGTTGTAGTCAATCTAGTTTTCAATTCTGCAAAGCTTTTCTCACAATTATCTTACCATCGAACCTTGACCATCTTCAGAGTCAGCCTAGAAATGATGAGGCTATGGATGAAAATCCTTCCACGAACCTTCTGTAATAACACGCTAGACCCAAAAATATTTGACATCACAGTAGAGGTAGGTCTAGGCCATTGTTTCACTGCTTCTATCTACTGGGAATCTACTCTAATCCCTTCACTAGACATAATATGCCCAATGAAAGCAACTACACACACCTAGGCAAACTATGGATTCATCGCAATAGATTACATAACCATCTGAACCCTCTGGTAGAGTCAACACAAGAGTTGTAGTCAATCTAGTTTTTTATTCTGCAAAGCTTTTCTCACAATCATCTAACCATCTTCAGAGTCAGCCTAGAAATAGTTAGGCTTTGGATGAAAATCCTTCCACGAACGTTCTGTAATAACACGCTAGACCCAAAAACTTTTGATGTCTATAGCAGAGGTAGGTCTAGGTGATTGTTTCACTACTTCTATCTACTGGGAATCTACTCGAATCTCTTTTCTAGACACAATATGCCCAAGGAAAGTACCTACACACACCTAGGCCAACTATGGATGCATCGCAATATATTACATAACCATATGAACCCTTTGGTAAAGTCAACACAAGAGTTGTAGTAAATCTAGTTTTCAATTCTGTAAAGTTTTTCTTACAATCATCTGACCATCAAAACTTGACCATGTTTAGAGTCAACCTAGAAATGGTGAGGCTATGGATGAAAATCCTTCCACGAAACTTCTATAATAACATGTTAGACCCAAAAACTTTTGATAATTATAGCAGACGTATGTCTAGGTCGTTATTTCACTGCTTCTATCTACTGGGAATCTACTCGAATCCCTTCATTAGACACAACATGCCCAAGGAAATCAACTACACACACCTAGGCCAACTATGGATGCATCGCAATAGATTACATAACCATTTGAACCCTCTGGTAGAGTCAACACAAGAGTTGTAGTCAATCTAGTTTTCAATTCTGCAAAGCTTTTCTCACAATCATCTGACCATCTTTAGAGTCAGACTAGAAAGGTGAGGCTATGGATTAAAATCCTTCCACAAACCTTCTGTAATTACACGCTAGACCCAAAAACTTTTTACATCTATAGAAGAAGTAGGTCTAGGCCATTGTTTCACTGCTTCTATCTTCTAGGAATCTACTCGAATCTGTTCACTAGACACAATATGCCCAAGGAAAGCAACTAATTGTAACCAAAACTCGCACTTGTTAAATTTTGCAAATAAATGGCGATCTTTGACTGTTTGTAGAACAACTCTCAAATGACTCGTACGTTCTTCCTTCCTAGAGTAAATGAGGATATCATCAATAAAGACGATACGAATAAGTCCAAGTACTACATGAACACTCGGTTCATTAGATCCATGAAAAATGTTGGAGCATTGTTTTGTCCAAATGATATAACAATTTAGAATGAACATACCGAGTTCTGAAGGTTGTCCTTAGAATGTCACTATTGATGACTCTTAGCTGATGATATCCTGATCTAAGGTATATCTTGAAACTACCCTGAAGTTGTTCTAACAAGTCATCAATCCTAGGGATGGGATAATTGTTCTTTATTGCGACTTTGTTCAAGTGCCTATAGTCAATGCAAATTCTGAGACAACCATCTTTCCTCTTTACGAAAAACACTGGTGCACCCCATGGCAAAATACTAGGTATGATGAAGCCTTATCTAGAAGGTCTTTCCACTGTTCTTTCAGTTTCATAAAATCTGTTAGATCCATCCTATAAGGATAAATAGAAATAGGTTGGGTGTTTGGAAGGAGATCAATTCCAAAGTCAATTTCTCTTTCGGGAGGAACTCTGGGAAGATCTTCTGGAAACACTTCAGGAATCTAACTGAATATTGAAACTAATTCAAAAGTTGGGGTTTCGGAGTTAGAATACTTAACACTAATTAGATGATAGAGATAACCCTTAGTGATCATCTTTCTGGCCTTAAGTTAACAAATGAATCGACCCATACGTGCTAAGCTACTACCCTTTAATTCTAAGATTGGTTCATATCGAAACTAAAAAAAATGAACAATCCTAGTTTTATGATCGACTGAGGGAATAATAGGAATTTAACCAATCCATTCCTAGAATGACGTTTAAGTCTACTATTTCTAACTCTACAACATCTGCTGAGGTGACTTTCTGAGAGACTGTGATAGGGCAATTTCAGAATACTTGTCTAGCTATAACTGCGTCATTAATTGGAGTAGAGACTGAGAATGGTTTTGAGAGAGTTTCTATACTAACACTTAATTTGACTGTTATGTAATGAGTTACAAAAGACAAAGTAGCCCATAGATCTAACAATGCACAAACATCAAGATCAAAGACTTATAACGTGCTAGTGACTACATCAGGTGAACCTTCCTGATCAGGCTAGCCTGAAGAGAATACAACATGTTCAGGCATTGACTGCTAACTATACCGTATCTGTTATCCTGCTGAGTCAGGCGACCTACCATATCTTTGACCCTATCTAGAAGGACAGTCCCTCAACATGACATCTGACAGACCGCATCCAAAGAATCCTTCTTATTCTGCAAGGCACTCAATCGAGTGGTTCTTATCACACTTAGGGAAAGTTGGGTAGGTCTTGGTGCCTGAAAAGTTTCCCAGATACTTAGAGCCTGATGCCCTACCCTTCTGATCATACCTGTTCTTCGAGGATGGAACACTAGTTGATGAAGGGGCTGAGGTGCAAAACTTTTGCTTATTCTGTAGGCGATTTCCACCACCCAATTTCTATTGAGAACATTCATAGTTCCCAACCTAGCCTTCTTATTCTGCTTGGCCTATTCCATGAGCTTATCACCCTCAACTTGCTGAGTCATAAGCCTACCGATGTTCATATCTCCTTTGTAACATATCATTTATGCACTTTGTCTTCATCAAGTCTGACACTCCATATAGATACTTATGCATATAAGCTCTTGAATCAACAACCATATGAGGATCATACCTTTATAGTTTGGTAAACATGAGCCCATACTCTTGAACCGTCATGTTACCTTATTTTAAGTTTATGAATTTTCTGGGGCCTTGCTTCTCTCAACTCTATCATGAAAAACCTGTCCAAAAATGTCTCACTAAAACAATTCCAAGTAATAGGGGTTACATTTGTACCCCTGTTCTCCTTCCACTAAGTATACCAGATATGAGCCACGTCCTTAAGTTGGTAAGATGCTAGCTCAACCCAATCATTCCGAGTGACGTGCATCACCTCTAGGATGTTCTTGATCTCATCAAAGAAATTCTGAGGTTGCTCACCAGTGTGCAGTCCTAAGACTCAGACGGATTGATTCTAACAAAGCCACGGACCCTTACTACTACTGATCCACCATTAGCATGAACAGGAGCTTGAACCCTCTGATTATTCTGATTGGCGACACTCTAAGACAACATCTGAATTACGTTCATGAATTAAGCATGACTTCCTAATCTGGGAGTGATGGAACTGCATTAGAGTTTCTGGCATTCTCGCGTTAGCTCTATGAGGAGGCATGATTACCGAAACATAGAACATCGAGTTAGAATGGAATTAGATCATACCTTACACACGATAAGAGTTAAAAGAAAATGAAGATTTTTCCTAAAACACTTTGTAGCCTAGTTCTCATTAAATGTGATGCACTTCACACCCATGAAAGGGACGACTTTTCAGACATCCTAGGACACTTCAACATACTGCTCTGATACCAAGTTTGTCACGCCCTGAGCTACCCTCAAGACACGGACACGGTACCTAGGATCACAAGTGAACCCAAGCTAACCCTATCGACATGATCATGAGCATACTAAAGATAAACTGAATAATAAATTGATGTGGAAGCTATAATCATAAATAAAATGAAAAGATGGGAAATACCCATATACTATAATTGAGATATATGAAAATTGATGAGCTTATACAAAGAAGATATTTACTCAATTCTATTATAAATCTATCTGTACGTGAAAATAGCCTCTAATTGACTAGAAATGATGGGACATGCCCCAACTAAATCAAGCAAAATTGAAACTAAAGGACTAAAAATACTGAAAAAGAAACTCATGACTATTGTCCTTGGAGAATGAGAACTCACCATTGATTGTAACTAAAACTTGCACTTGTTAAATTTTGCAAATAACTGGCGAACTTTGACAGTTTGCAGAACAACTCTCAAGTTACTCGCATGTTCTTCATTCCTAGAGTAAATGAGGAAATCATCAATAAAGACGATAAGGAATAAGCCCAAGTACTACTTGAACACTCGGTTCATTAGATCCATGAAATCTGCAGGAGCAGTGATTAGACCAAATGATATAACTACAAATTCATAATGACCATACCATATTTTGAAGGTCATTTTAAGAATGTCACTATCTCTGACTCTTAGCTGATGATACCCTGATCTGAGGTCTATCTTGGAACTAACCTGAAGTTGGTCTAACAAGTCATCAATCCTGGGGATGGGATAATTATTCTTTATTGCAACTTTGTTCAAATGCCTATAGTCAATGCACGTTCCGAGAGAAACATCTTTCTTTTTTACGAAAAACACTGGTGCACCCATGGCAAAATACTAGGTCTGATGAAGCCCTTATCTAGAAGGTCTTTCAACTGTTCTTTCAGTTTCATAAACTATGTTGGATCCATTCTATAAGGATAAATAGAAACAGGTTGGGTTTTTGGAAGGACATCAATTCCAAAGTCAATTTCCCTTTCGGGAAAAATGCTAGGAAGATCTTCAGGAAACACTTCAAGAAACTCACTAACTATTAAAACTAACTCAAAATTTGGGGTTTCGAAGATAAAATCCTTAACACTAACTAGATGATAAAGATAACCCTTAGAAATCATCTTTCTAGCCTTAATTTAACAAATGAATTGACCCATACGCGCTAAGCTACTACCCTTCAATTCTAAGTTTGGTTCATCTCGAAACTGAAAATGAACAATCCTAGTCTTATGATCGACTAAGGCATAAAAAGAATTTAATTAATCCACTCCTAGAATGACATCTAAGTCTACCATTTATAACTCTACAAGATCTGCTGAGATGACTTTCTGAGAGACTGTGACAGGGCAATTTCACTATACATGTCTAGCTAAAGCTGGGTCACCAATTAGAGTAGAGACTGAGAATGGTTTTGAGAGAGTTTCTGTACTAACACTGAATAGGACAGTTATGTAAACAGTTACAAAAGACAAAGTAGCACATAAATCTAACAATGCACAAACATCAAGATCAAAAACTTATAACGTACCAGTGACTACATCAAGTGAACCTTACTGATCTGGCGATCCTGAAGAGCATACAACATGTTCTGGCATTGACCGCTAACTATACCGTATGTGTTACCCTACTGAGTCAGGCAATCTACAGGTGCTGTTGATATTGTAGACTCAGCTCTTCCATTACTACCTCTTTGTCCCTATCCAGAAGGACAACCCCTCAACATGTGATCCGACTGACCGCATCCAAAGAATCCTTCTTATTTGGTAAGGCACTCACTCGAGTGGTTCTCATTACACTTAGGGAAAGTGGGGTAGGTCTTGGTGTCTGAAATGTTTCCCTGAGACTTAGAGACTGATGCCCTACCATTTTGATTATACCTGTTCTTCAAGGATGGAACACTAGCTGATGAAGGGAATGGGATGCAAAACTTTTGTTGATTCTGTGGGCGATTTCCACTACCCGATTTCTGTTGAGAATATTCATAGTTCCCAACCTAGATTTCTTGTACTCTTTGGTCTATTCCATAAGCTTATTACCCTCAACTTGCTGAGTCATAAGCCCACCGATGTTCATATCTCTTTGTTTCATATCATTTATGTACTCTGTCTTCATCAAGTCTGAAACTCCATAGAGACTTATTCATCTAAGCTCTTGAAGCAAAAACCATATGAGGAGCATTCCTTTAGAGTTGGGTAAACTTGACCCGTACTCTTGGACCGTCATGTTACCTTGTTTTATGTTTATGAATTCCTGGACCCTTGCTTCTCTCAACTCTATCTTGAAAAACCTGTCCAAAAATGTCTCACTAAAACAATTCCAAGTAATAGGGGTTGCATCTGTACCACTGTTCTCCTTCCACTTAGTATGCCAGATATGAACCACAACCTTAAGTTGGTAAGATGCTAGATTAACCCGATCATTCCGAGTAACCTGCATCACATCTAGGATCTTCTTGATCTCATCCAAGAAATTCTGAGGTTCCTCACCAGTGTGCAATCCTAAGACTCAGGCGGATTCATTCAAACAAAGTCACGGACCCTTACTGCTGCTGATCCACCATTAGCATTAAAAGAGCTTGAACCCCCTGATTGTTCTTATTGGCGACACTCTGAGCCAACATCTGAATGGCAATAATGAATTAAGCATTGAAGACTTCTTGATCTGGGAGTGGAGGAACTGCGACAGCGATTTTAGAATTCTCACGTTAGTTCTATGAGGAGGCATTATTACTGAAACGTAGAACGTCGAGTTAGAATGGAATTAGATCATAGCTTACGCACGATAAGAGCAACAAGAAAATGAACATTTTTCCTAAAACATTTTGTAGCCTCCTTCTCATCATGATCATGAGAATAATAAAGATAAACTGAATAATAAATTGATGGGAAAGCTATAATCACAAATAAAATGAAAAGATGGGGAATACACATATACTATAACTGAGACATATGAAAACTGATGAGTTTAATACAAAGACGATATTAACTCAATTCTAAGATAAATCTATCTATATCTGAAAGTAGCCTCTAACTGACTAGAAATGTTGGGACACGCCCCAACTAAATCTAGCGAAATTGAAAAAAGGACTAAAAATACTGAAAAAGAAATTCATGACTATTTCCCTCCAAGAATGAGGACTCACCATTGATTCTACTGAACTTATAATCAAGATTCGATCCAAGCGCGATCTAGATGCTGAGAATCTGATCATACATCACAATAAGATGTAGCGCACGTACATGTTAGTACTTGAAAGGTACTAAACATGTAGGATAGAGTAAAGATGAAATAGCATATAACTGAACAATGCAATAAAGAAATGAAATAATTTGAATATGATAAAGAAGATGAAATACTTAACATGACTAATGTTAATGCAATGACCAAGTTATAATGTGTTGAGACTGAAATCTGAAACATGGTCAATGAAATGAAGTCTAACTGAACTGTGGGAGCTACTAATAACCGATAATAAAACCACATGATCTAAATTTGAAGTCTGATGTATATGATCTATCGTGAAGACCCAATATACCCCACCAGAGATACAGAGGCATGCTGGCGTGATCATTGAAATAATGCCCACAGAGGGGACTTACAACCTATGTGGTTAATAGTCTTGGGACTATTTGGGTACGTTGAATCCTAATCCAACTCGGAATTATGGTACTCCCAATGAATTAGTAATTAACATATTGATGACTGAATATGTGTAAGTTACTGGATAGCTCAAACTGATCATGCAAACTGAGAATGCAACAATTAAACTAATCTTGAAGAATTAATAATAGAGACATGTATAATTGAATAATTCAAATATCTAACCTAGGATGTGTAATTCAATAACTAAAAAAATACATAGCTAGGGTTTTAGAATTCATGCAATAAAGTGAATATTAACATACTAATCTGATTTGGATCATTCCAATAGCTAAGAACCCAATAATTCTAAGATTCATGAAACCCTAAGTCTAGTCATAATTGGGGAATCAAGAAGTTGACTGAAAACTAGGGACCTAATGGGTGAAACAAACCCACTAGTGAAATTCCACATACTTGGTGACAAATTATACAGAGAAATCCTTAGATTTCGGGGTTGGAATTGATGGAACCTTGCTGCGTTCTTGAACTAGGGACCTTGACCTTTTTCTCCTCTCGTGATTCTAATTTTTATGTTTTGATTAATGATTTGACATAGGTAAGTTCTAGTTATGTTTCTAGACTTAAACTAACTAAAACCTCATGATTTAGGATCTAAGACGTAGCTTAGGGGTCTAACAAAATAGGAGAAGCCCAAAAAAACCCTGAATTAGTCGGAGTGACCGACGGATTTGACCTACGGGACGTAGTAAAATCTACGGACAATAGGTTGGAGTCGTAATTCAAGTCGGCTCGACAGGGCTGTAATTCAAGTCGGATCGACAGGGCTTCACTAAAACGAGCATAACTTTTTACTCGGAGATCGAATTTTAGAAAACTCTGTGGCATTGGCAAGAGGATTCAATTACATATCATATCATAGGTCATGGGACACCTAATTCATTTTTTGATAAGAGTTATGACAATTTGAAGTTGACCCAATCAACAATTTTTTCCTTAATGACTGCCAACCTTCACCTACGGTCCATAGATCTATCTACGGACCGTATTGGTTGATCGTGAATCGTGTCAGTGTCTGGGTAAAAGATGTCCTTGATCTACAAACACAGATGATGGACCGTGGTCTGGAATATGGGTCGTAGGTCTGTTCCGTGGGTTGAGACTCAACCGGTTTTCTAAGTTAGGTTTGGGGAGAGGTTGTAGTGGTGAACTACAGACCTACAACACAGATTGTAAATTAGATTGCGGTCTATGGATGGTGACCGTAGATTGCTCCTACAATTCTTGAAAAGCTAAAATTTGGTCAGTTTTTGGATGCGGGGTGTTATAAATAGTTGGCTCGAGTACCACGCTTGGTACGGATATTTATATGGTTGGCTCTGATACACACAAGTTCAAGTTACTAAAGGTTGGATCGAGTACCACATCTGGTATTGGATACTAGCGGTTGGTCGAATACTTCTAGTACATATTTGATTGTTTTCTTGTATGTTGGCTCCTTGAGTGAATCAAGCTTGTTAGTTAGCATGTAGGATATGCTTCATATAATATTAAATCAGTATTGGTGGTTAAAAGTCATTTTGTATTGATGACTTAGTTGATTATGTGTTGACTTGTCTTTACTATATTTTAGTTATGTGTTTACATTTATACCTTTGAAGTTGGTCGATGATCCTAACAGTATACTGTGGTTTATGTACAAACATTGCACTTGTTTGTTGAGTACACGACATATTCAGGTAGCTACTTCGTGATGTCAACTGTGATCCTAACATTATCTGAATCCAATGTGAGCTATTCCTACGCCTCCCCATGAATTTGTCTTGTTTTTCTAGTCCACTTTCTGGACTTAGACTCTCTTTAAATCTATTTGTTTTGGGGTTGCATCCATGTATTCTAAACAAAGAATAGGTGTTTTGGTACACAACATTTAATTTTTGAGGATTTTTCTACGGTTGTTTAAGACTTCGAGCTAGTTCCAAAAAGATATTGTTGGTATTTGAAAATTGTTTATTATTTGTTGTTTAATAGACTCCATGTTAGTGATTACTTGGTTCTCCCATGGGAATTAGTGTGCTGTCACTCACAAGGAATTGAAATCGTGACATTATGGATCCATAATTCTAAATTGTGGTGAAGATGTTCATAGGTAACGATATTGAAAATTATTAAGCGAGTTATATAAGTTAGTTCAACCTTTTATTTATAATGTGCAAGATAAGAATGATTGAAGATATTAAATACCAAATATATTCTTTAAATAATGATTAATCCTTATCTTTTTATTGCCATAACAAAAAAAAACAACCTGAAAAGCATTAATACACTAACAAAATATAAAAGATATTCCTCGAAAATATCCCTATCCAACATGAATAAGAAGTTCAATTGCCATTTCATAGAACGAGTAAAGTGGATTAATGTTGTTGTTATAATTTACATGACATATTTAAATTTCGAAAATCTCTAGCTAGGGCTTAGGGCTTAGCCTTCAAAAATCCTAATTGTATTTGAACACATATTGTAGAGCCCCGATTCGAATTAAACACGTGTTGTAGAGTGTCATAAAAATTTAATGTCTACATACTGTCTTCTGTTTATACTACTAATTTAGGGGTCATTTGGTTACTAGTTAGACTTATTTAGGTATTAGTTATGTAGGTTTTAGTTATGCAGGGTTTAGTTATGCAGAGTTTAATTATGTAGGGTTTAGTTATGCAGAGTTCAGTTATGTAAATATTATTAGTTATATAGATATTATAATACATGAATTATTAACTACTGAATATTGTTTGTTGTAAATTAATATATATTATTTGCAAATAAATAAAAAAAGTATAATTTTACCTCTTTTTGAATAAAAAGTAAAGAAAAAAAATTCTCCCTTTATACTGGACTTCTATTATTTTCTTTTTTGTTATTTTTTTTAATATTTATAACTTATAAAAATAAAATATTATTAATATATTTCAAGTATATATGAAATCATATTTAATTAGGTAAATATTTTATCTATATATTGTATATATTGTTTATATATTTTTAATATATCAAATATATTAATATTATAAATTGAATTGCGTATAATATTTGCATTTGGAATTCAGATGAAAACAAAATAAAAAATATTTGCATTTGGAATTGAAATGAAAACAAAATAAAAAAATGTTGTTCATCAAAAAAGAAACAAAAACAAAATATAAAATTTTCTTACAGAAATAAATATTTTGCTCTTGATTTGATACAAATTAGCCATGCGTCGACGGTACAAAAGGCTAAACTGCAACATTAGCGGCGACTAATTTAGCACGAGCTTTGCGGCTTAGAAAAATGATGTTCGTGTATTAAGATTTTTTTTTGAAAAAATAAGTAGTTAGGTAAAGTTTTCATCGAAGGAAAAAAAAAGTTTTTTCAATAAATAATGACTTAAAAATAAATTAATAGGGGTAAATGTGTAATATATTATCTTAATACATGTATAAATGATATCCCCATAATTTATTTCACCTTCTACCCCGCATAACTTATACATAGATTCTCTCATAAGTTATGTTAGTATTAATTATATAAGATTACAAAAAATACAACCAAACACCATATAAAATTAATACATTAATAACTTTTTATACAATATTTAGAACTCTACCTACCAAACATTGTATAAATTAGGTTGACTTTTCAACCTAATAAAAAGCTTCTTACAAACATGGTAAAACTAATACCACTTTGTATTCATGAATAAAAGGTACTCTTATAGAGTAACCAAACGACCCCTAAGGGGTAAATATGTAAACAAGAATTGTTATATAAATACGTACTGTAGATATATTTATAAATAAGTCCTCTAGAATATTCTAATGATGCTAATATTTACCAATCGAATATTTTATTAAATATCTAAAATTTTAGAGAAATTGTTTCAAACATTCAATAAGAAGACATTGAAGGCAAATTTTAGAATGTGTGGCCCACTCTAATACATTCTGGAATTTCCATTCTCGTTGAAATCGTTGTTGACAAATAGCAATTTCCTTGTTATCGTCGTCCAAAGTTGGATACCTTTTGCTTAGGAAACAGAACTTGTCAATTGCTTTTGAGATCTCTTAAGGGTTCTGAATTGGCAATGTCATCTCCTGCAGAGTAAGTCCTTCTTTACACTTAATTATGACGAAACGCTCTCAATCTTTTCTGTTGAAACGACTTTAGGGTTTTCTGTTTTTAATTTTTGTAATCTGATGCTAATTCTATTATTCTCATTATTATGAAATACCCTCAATTTCGAACTCTTAGGGCTTTTCAGTGGGTCAGGAGATGGGATTGAGGATTTTCCCTTATTGTGATTGTGGGATGTTTGAACTATATGGAGATTTTATGTTTAGTTGCGTCAAGTAGTACAACTCTCAATTATATTTCCAAAAGATGATTGATTTAACATAGAAGCTTGTTCTTTGTTTAATAACATTAAGAACCAGAAATTGTTACATTTTGAGAGAACAAGCAATAAGTATGTCTATAAAGGTCATGACATAACAGAAATGCATTAGAGGAACACATGGACCATTGATGTCGATAAATAATATTAGCATTCAGGTGCACTGTTTGGTTGGGAGAACCCGATCTTGCTATGTCCTGGAGAGGATTGAATGGTACATTTGATGTGGCAGGGCAACAACATACAGAAAGTATAAATGTGAAACCAGGGAATATGTGTTAGGCCTATTATGCCATAGGTGATGAGGAATTCTTGTATAATAATAAGATCTAGTGAGAATACAAATAACAGATAAAGACTCTAATTTACTCAATAAATGTACTAATATTGATTTCTTGAATGTTGTCTTACAATTCGTTCAGTCAACTTCACAACTTAGTGTAAGGATATAACTCTCTCTACCTCTCACTTATTATCCTCTTTTTCTCCTTTTATGCCTTATAAATGAGAACGAGTGCATCAATTTATTGGTATATTGTTAGTTCACTACACCATTTGAAGATTCAAGCCTTACCACAATTCAAGCTTATCAAATTTGAATCTTCTAGTCAGCATGTCTTAACCAAGCAATCTAGATTGGTTCAAACCCTCTATGTTTGAATTTAACCATCGATATTTGGATATCTGAAAGCATGGGAAAAATCAACAGTTGCTAATTTCTTGAAAATTCAAGGCCTCTTAATAGACTTCTACTTTGGCTTGAGTTTTCTAACATAGGAGACTTGCTTCATGTTGAACAAAATTGACTAAGAAATTCTCAGTACTAATGTACTTTGTCATCTGACATCACCTTGGCTAGCTCTTACTTGCATTTCTCCGCCTTCATGGAAACTTTGTCAAATTGTGGAATCTTTTGAGCTTTCTGGAATTTTGCCTTAGTGACTTTGTCCAAGTTTGCGTGAGTTGTGCTGCATATTCCATTTGATTTCAGAATTTTCTCCATTACCCGCTGATTTATTCAACACAATGAGTCTTTTAGGCACTAGCATTTAGTTGTATCTGGCTGACTCATCTTTGCTCCAACTTCTTTCTAAAAAGTCATTGTGCTTAAGCTTGCCTTTGTCACACCCATGCATGCTTAAATTAGCTTGGCCATTGTATCTCACTTGATCTTTGAGAGGATATCAGAACTTACCACTACTGTGCATGAGCCTCATTACTTTTCATCCAATTTCAATCCTTATTGGAATCAATACATGATATCTCACATTCTGACCTTATGTTTGTTATCAACATCCTGAATCAATGGGAACCAACACAATTAAGGCATATCAATAATTGTGAAAAATGCTTTCACATGAATATGTTACCATGGGCTTTGATACCATAGTGTTATACAGTGAGGATTGACCAGTACATGGCAATGAATTGCATGGGTCGACCAATTATCTTTACTCCAGCAGATCTGGATGATGGATTACAATATGATAGAGTATACAAAAGGAAATATTTCTGATTACACTATAATTCATCCGCAAAGTACCTCAAAGTAATGCCTTACTCTTTCACGTTAAGATGGATTTTACACTAGTGTATCCTAACACCTAACCCTATAATGCTGTCTCACTTCTCAAAAAAGAAATCTCATGATTATCACTAATTATTTAACAACCCCTTCCATATCATCTTTCTTCTTCTCATTACATTTTCTTCCATAGCTAACTAATGGAATAGAGTGCTTCAATTTATTGGCTTATTGCTAGCACACACCCAATTTATTTCAAAGAATATGCAGGCATACAGTTAGCGTGCAACTAAGGATGACAAACGGGCTGGTTGAGTCAGATTTGGTTTGGTCGAAAATGAGTCAGGTGAAAATGGATTAAAAACTCGACTAGACTCATATTTTGATATGTATAAAAATGGGTACACCCAATGGATAATATGGATACCCATATTATCATATAATCCATTGCTTCTTATTATATATATAAAGAAATAAGTACTGCATATTACAAGATCTTATTCTTATTCTTTTTCTCCATCTAGAGTGTGTTTGGTATGAAGGAAAATATTTTTCTAGATAAGAGTGGTCTAGAGGTCAAAATTCGGGTCGGATCCGAGGTCTGAAATGTTTTGGGTGGTGAGGTACGGAAAATTTTAAAAAATATTTTACTGATTTAAGGAGAATTTTGATTTTTTTCCCTTTATGCATGGAAGTCATTTTTTCTTAAATTATAGTAAGTTATGTCCGTTTGAATAATATTTAAGCCAATCAAACATGATTTAAGGGGAGTTCACTTGGTAGATACTTGGGTTATCCATATTTTATGATGGATAATATAGGTTGCTACATATTTGACCCACTTTTAAATGATTCCGAAGAACCAATTAGTTGTAGTAGCACCTGCAACTGAAGAGTAGCCCTGAAAAACATTCAAAAAAGAGGCCTATGGCTGGTTCCTCCGTTCCGGAAAGGATTGACGAGAATGTAGTTCAGTAGTTCATTCAAGGTTAGACAGAATTAGTTAGAAGTACCTCTTCCATTGATTTTGACTTGATGTATGCTCTCGTCTCGCCCGTAAACCATAGGAAACTTCTGCAACAAACATCTTCTAAAAAGCTGGTTGGAGTTTGGGCAGTTGGCCGAAAAGTACCTAGTTCAATGACACCTATTGCCTTTGTCTTATTCAAACGTTATTGGCAAAATGCCCTCGATCTAGTCTTGAAGCAAAGAACCAATCGTCATGCTTAACATACACGTTCTGTAGAACTTATGCCCCTCCTCTCTTTAAGTGGAATCGGGCTGAGTGATCTATTGTGAATACAATAGGAAGGAAGATAGAAGTTTAGAAGAGAGATTCTCGCATCCCAAATGGAACACATAATTCATGCCCAACACAACCTAATTGGTGAGTGGATAACCTCCGTACTTATTACCAGCCAAACCCACTTTATTACGATTTTCTATTTTTTGATAACCAACGCATTTATAACGGGTTAGTACCAGTGGCGTAGCCAGGATTTTTAATAAGGGGGTTCAAAATCTGTAGAAATAGATAGCCGAATGGGGTTTGACATCCACTATATATACATATAAACTTATTTTAACTATATATAAATAATATAATTTTCCGCCGAAGGGGGTTCGGATTAAGCCGAAGGGGTTTCAGATGAACCCTCTTCAATTAAGGTAGCTACGCCCTTGGTTAATACTAAGTCGCGTGGATAACCATAAATTTTACCCATTTTGCAACCCCTACATACATCCAATCTAAAACTTCAAAGTTTCAAACTCATCAAAACTTGGATATTCTACTCAACGTGCTCGAATCAAGCCGTAGATATTGTTTGAAACTCTCCATGTTGAAACGTTAGACTTAATACTTGGGAAACTTCCTTCAAGTGTGTTGGTGATATGCTGGGATTCAAAAACTTTCATTCTAGCTGAAGTAACTTTGTCAGTTCTAAAATCATTCGACATTACACGGGGTAGAGCAGGAAGTGGCAAACTTTTATAGGACAATATGTAAATTATTTATACTATATCAACAAAAGAAATGGAAAAAGAATGCAAGCACTTGATAAGCTTGTGTCCGTGTTTATTGAAGGCTAATTATTATCTTCATATTCATCAATAAGTTGTGCTTGGTCATCTGTATTTCCGAATATGACACGAAATTGATCTTCCGCCAAAACATCTGGCATCTTCCTTACCCACTGTCCACGAAATGCATTTTAGGCTTGAAATCCACGTGTTTTTAGCTAGTTTTTTTGTCCTTCATCTGATCCAGCTTGCTAAGACACCTTTGACGGTGTAGGGTATTGCACTGTTTAAGCCAAATGGTCAAAGTACTTCCCAGATCCCTGTAACCTGTGAATAGAGAAGGTAAAGATGACAACATCTTTTCATGTGTGTAGCATCTATTGTGTCCTATTCCGACCTCTTTGTAGATTATCTTGCATGTTGACAACTTATTTGAAAAATTGCAAGAGACGAGCCTTATGCATTTCTTTCCTTAAAAACCGATCAACTTCACTATGACCTGCCATCTATTGTACCTGACAGAGTCTACCTCTTCTAGTAGTTCTGCTATCAGTTAAACTCTTGAGTAATAATGGGGTTTTCCCCTTTCAATATTGATGATTCCTCCTAAATGTGAGGTCTCAATTAATTCTCTTGTTGTTTGTTGTTAATCATTTATCTATGGCAACTTCATGTTTGAGCTGTGAAGTTGTACAAATTCCGAAATTCATCTGTGGCGCGTTCTCAAGTGAGACATCCTTTAGATTCTATATCTTATGTCATTTCCAAAGAAAGGAAAAGTTTGGAATATATGTGTCTGGCATCTACTGATTGAGAGTTGGACTATATTTGATAGATATGGGTTGTTGTTCTCTCCTACCTATAACCTTTGGTATTTAGCTTTGTTATCCTTTGCCTTCCATATTTTTTTATCCATTTGACCATTTTTCATTCCATATTCTCTGCTTTATACTTTATGATTTTCCATGCCATGTTTTCACTACAAATCTAATTGGTTTTCTCATTGCAGGTTCTATAAATCACTTCCATCTATAAGCAAGGCTTATGGAACTGCTTGTCTGCTGTTTACCATTGCATATCAGTTGGGTTTTTATCACCCTGCTGATATTGCATTATTATATGAGCTAGTACTCTATCGTTTTCAGGTAGATATGCTTACATTAGTGAAATTTCATTGTTATATCATTATCTTTACAACGCTAACCAGCCACCTAATATATCATACTGGTGATTGTGTCAATTAATTAGCATGATTTTTGAGATTTTATTTTCCTAGCATAATAACTTGAATATAATATTCTTTTACTGTGACTGATTGTCTTTCCTTGATTAGTTATAAGATTTCATTATATAAATCTCTCCTCATGGGATGTAAAGACATATAAATACAAGAAGACATTTCTCCCTGTCAAAATCATCATTGTATCAGAGCCATTTGTCACGGACTTAGAGTATTTGCTAAGACTCCGTGCGGCACTTGACAACTTACTCACGAATCTTTCACGATCTTGTAAGCTCAAGTAAGCCCTTTTATACTAAGATCACTAATAGAATGAAAAGAAGACTTAGAGAACTTTGGAAGAAGACTTTTTACTACTTGGAAGATTTCTTTATAACTTGCTTGGTTGGTTTACAAATGAGAACCCCCCCCCCCTATTTATACTACTACATAGGGGCTAAAATGTAAATGAAAATTACTTACAAGTCCCTAAGTTATTTACACTTTGATCCCTATTCTAGGAAAGTCTACATTTTCTAGGATTTTCCAAAGCCTTTCAAGAAATATCTAAATTATTCTAGAGAACTCTGTAGTCTTCTTGATTAATCTAGAAGGTTCTAGAGTTGTTCGCAGACCTCTCCACAACTCTAGACCCTTCCACCTCTATCCGGATGCAAAATTTAACTAGGATGTGGCGGGACGTGACACTCTTTCCCACCTATTGATGCGACGACCGTGTCGCATCGTCACTTCATTGGCAACCGAGTCTTGTCTTGTCGTACGCGCGACCAATAGTCGATTGACTCGATCAATGCCCTAGCGCAACTCCTTCAATTGCTTCGTGATCTCTTCTATCTTGGCCTCACGATCTACCTCCTTCCTAGGAGGCAAGCGCCTCGGCGGCTTCTTTGGCATCACGATGTTGTTCCCTCTTGGAAGCTTCGTCATGCACTGTGGCAAGACCTTCTTAGCACCATTCTCTTCCTTCGAACTTGTAATGGTGGCTACGAATGTCGTCCCCTTTTTCTTATTGCTTCTCTCGAGTTGCACGGCCGTTAGTCGCACTTGTCCTTCCGTCTTCGGTGCCTTACCTAGGGGAACCATACATGTTCCTCCTTGCTCCATGAACAGAAGTCATTGGAGGTAAGGATCGATCACCGCGTGACACGCCTGGAAGAACTCCTGCCCAAGAATTATATCAAAGAGATCTACAGGAGCGACAATGAAGTTGGTTTTACCTTGCCACTCACCTAGCGTGATGCTTACTCCATGCGCGACTCCACTCACGGGAGTCGGTGGTGCATTGACCGTCCTAAGTTGGGCGTTACTTGGACTGTAACGCAGTCCCATCCTTGTCGCTGCCATCTTGATTATGATATTGACCTCTGCACCTGTGTCGACCATAGCACGAGCGGGTCTTCCATTTATCGTGATGTCTACATAGTGCGCGTCGCATATTCTCGGCTTCTCTGGTTGCTTTTTGATTGCTCCACATAGTCCTATCAAGCCCAACTGCGTCGTCTCCGCACCTTGTTCTTGCTCATGTGCTTCTTTCTCTTTCCGCTCTCGCAGGATAGCACCAAGGCTCTTCAGCTCGGGGCACCTTGTATAGCCATGCTGTCCACCACATATGTAGCAACCACCTCTTTTGGCAACCTCTGTCTTTCTCTCTGTGTTGCCATGACATCTAGACTTCTTGAGATCGAACTTATAGGTATCATGCTTCTTAGGATGTGGCCGCTGCTCCTCGCCTTTGCCACGATCTCCCCCACCATGGTCATGACTGCCTCTTATCTCCTTTGGCTCTGTCGGGCTTCTCGTGCCTGAAGTCTGTCAAAGCTTCGGCCTGCGTGATGGCTTCATCAATAGTCCTGACTTGTCGGCGTTCCAGCTCCGTCCTGGCCCAACTTTGCAGCCCATCCATGAAGTTGAACAACATATCTTCATCTGTGAGGTTGAGAATCTGAACCGTAAGGGTGGTGAACTCCTGCACATATGCGCGTATGCTGCCCGTTTGCTTTAGTTCCCTAAACTTGCGCTTCGCCTCATAGATGACGTTGTTAGGAAAGAATGCCCTCTTGAACTCCTCTTGGAATTGCTCCCAAGTGTTGATGGTGCAATGCCCTTCCTTATTTCCGACTCTTTACGCCTCCACCATAGCATGGCCATCTCCAAAGATACAACACAGTTGTGTTGATCTTATTTTCTTCGCTTCTCACCCGACTACACTTGAAGTAATTCTCTAAGTGCTATAGAAAGTTTTCCACCTCTTGAGCATCACGGACGCCCTTGAATATAGGTGGCTTGGGAACCTCGACCCTGGCCTTATCTCGGTCGAAGGACGACAATTCTCCAACTTCTGCACCTTCCTTGAGTGCTCTCACTTTGGCCTTCAGGGTCTCGATCGTGCTAAGCGCTTCCGTAAGCTGACGCTCCAAGGAAGTGATGGTCTCCTTTGCGTTAAGCACATCCACAAGCCGACACTCCAAGGAAGTGATGGCCTCCCTCATCTCGAATTCGGCCCGCTGGCGACCTTCCAACTCCTTACGGATGTTCTCGGTCTCCTTAAGGGTGAAGTCCTCAATGGACTTGAACTTGCTGTCTGCCACGTTCATGCGTGGGCCTAAGATTTCGACGGCCTATCTCGCCATTTCCACCCTTGCGACCCATTCTTCTCCAGCGGTGACGTCTATGGCATCTTCGCCCATTTCTTCGTCACTTGCTTTGGTAGTCAATGGTGGATGAGATTTTAGCGCCTCATTAGGTGTGGGATAGGGAAGCACCTCCTCGTTACCCTTTTGATGTTTCTTCCCCTTTTGGTTCTTCTTACCACCATCCAGACGGACGTTGGTGGTGCTAGCGCCGTTTACATCTCCTTCAGTAGCCATTTCCTTAGTATCAAACCTCGCTCTGATACCATTTTGTCACAGACTTAGAGTATTTGCTAAGACTCCGTGCGGCACTTGACAACTTACTCACGAATCTTTCACGATCTTGTAAGCTCAAGTAAGCCCTTTTATACTAAGATCGCTAAGACAATGAAAAGAAGACTTAGAGAACTTTGGAAGAAGGTTTTTTACTACTTGGAAGATTTCTTTATAACTTGCTTTGTTGGTTTACAAATGAGAGCCCCCCTATTTATACTACTACATAGGGGCTAAAGTGTAAATAAAAATTATTTACAAATCCCTAAGTTATTTACACTTTGGTCCCTATTCTGGAAAAGTCTATATTTTCTAGGATTTTCCAAAGCCTTTCAAGAAATATCTAAATTATTCTAGAGAATTCTAGAGAACTCTCTAGTCTTCTTGATTAATCTAGAAGGTTCTAAAGTTGTTTGCAAACCTCTCCACAACTCTAGACCCTTCCGCCTCTATCCGGATGCAAAATTTAACTAGGATGTGGCGGGACGTGAAACATTGCTGTCTTATGTGAGATTTCCTCCCGCACAGCATTAGAGTTGAGTTTTTGGGAGGAGGTCGAGTTCTCTCCCTCCTTGAATTTGTTCGTGATTGAAAAAATTTCCGGAGGATCCAGCTGACTAAGGCGACTAACTCTAGTCAGCCACTGTTGAAAATACCTCCCGATGCACCCTCATGTGCCACAGCTGCCAGAAGGTTTGACGTGTCATTGTCATGGCTTGAAGCACCCACTTCTGACAAGTTTCTTTTCCCAACTTCTTTTCTTGGGGTCTCGCCCAAGAATTTCAAGCACACCCATATAATCTCTCACTTTCCGACCATGAACAGTAGGGTTTTGATGTCTAATCACAGTTCCAGCTGGATCTCGAGAAAGTTGTATGGTTATATTATTGGAGAAAAGATAACACCTGATCTGATTGATGCTAACTTTTGTATATGAGATCCTGATAGTTCCCTTGTTATGATATGGCTGTTTAATTTTATGCACCTCCGAATCTCTAAGCAATATTTATTGCTTTGTTGAAAAGAGTTGCATTCAACCCAGTGCACTTACTCTCTCAAGGGTAATGATGCCAGAATCTTTGAAATTTAAAATAAAATTCATGCCCCTAAGCAAGGGGAGTTGCTTATTACTCAGTTAAATGGGTTATGGAAACTATTATTAGGATATCCAAGCTAAGTGTACCGATGATGGTTTGGCTTGTGACAGATATAAGGGATGCCACTCTAGTGTGCCTATCTTATCAATGCATACCACTTTAAACATTCAATTTTGAGAGTCCTCTAGAGGCTTTTAGAAGGTGATGTTAGATCTCAGATTCTCATGGGTAAGATCCACGCTTAGAAAGGATCTCCTGGAGTGAGGAATGATAGAACTTGTACCCTTTCTATAGGATAATACCCAATAAAAAAAGATTTAAGAACACTAGGAATTTGGATCAAGTTCCTCAAAATTCCTAGTGCGAACAAAGCAAACACACAATCACCTTCACAGGAACAAACATTTATTCTCACTTGGGAGCTGTGGAAGAACAGTAATTCATTCAAACATGGAGAATCAGTCAAATCAACAGACTGATGTATGAAATATCTAGTTCAACTTACTCTACATCAGCTGGGAAAAATTCCATGGCTACATTCCATTCATACTGAGGGAACATTCCCTCAACCAGTAACTAGGCAATTACAAGCCTAAGATATATCATGCCAAAGTCTACTAGAAAATGCCACAAACAGGACGACTTTAATGCAACACTGATGGGGCAAACAGAGGGATTCAGGCAGCTTATGGCTTCTGGGGAAGCGGCGCCTTCTTCTACTGATGAGTTATTTCTACATTTCCTAATGAATTAGATTTTCCTACTGCTCATAGAAGAAGACTTAGATCTTGTACCCAACATCCTTTATTTGATTTTTTTCTCCTATAATTCTTTATCTACTTCTTATAAAGCCTTTCTCTTTTCTATCTCTTCTATGCCTATTCCCTTGAACTGGAGGGAAGCTTTTGTAGACCCTTAATGGAATCAACCTATGATTGAATAAATTAAACCGTTGTCAAAAATTGAGACTTGGTAACTTTTTACTTCACCACCCAGACAAGAAATTGGTTGGCTGTGTGATCCAATGAAAGATTGTTGGCTAAGGGATTCACTCAAACTTATGGTTGTTGATTGATAGAAGACATATTCCCCAGGTGCAAAGATGAAAACTATCAAAATCTTTTTATTCCGAGCAACTAATCTTGATTGGGACCGACAACAGTTGAATGTGAATAATGCATTGCTCCCAGAGAAGAAGAGAATGGTGTATATGGAGACCCCCCCTGGGTTTATTAATGAACATAGTTTGGGAAAGGCATGCTAACAGAAGAAAGACTTGCTGTAGTGTCATGAATAGTATCCCTGCATATCTCATGTCACAATTCCCTTTGCCTGGCAAGGTCTTGAAGCACCTGGATAAAGTCAGGAGGAACTTCCATTGCGAGGGTAACAGTGAAGGTCACAAGTTTTACTTAGTTAAATGATCTAATGTGGTTAGACCAAAGCTGCAAGGGGGCTTGGGAATCAGGGACCTAGCCAAGCATAAAAAAAGCATGTTGTAAAAATGGCTATGGAGATATGGAGTGGAGGGAATAGCTTATGGAAGGAATTGGTTGCAGCAAAGCATGGTAAACTAAACCACTGTTTACTAAAAGCAAAATAATTCTCCACACGTGGTAGGGCCATGGAAACATGCAAATATTGGGAAGGTCTTTTTCAACAAATTTCGTTCAAAGATTGGGATGGCCTGAAAGTGAAATTCTGGAAAGACAAGTGGCTCGGGAATTTCATTTTGAAAGAGCTTTATCCAACTCTCTTCCAAATAGCACGTGATCTTGACTCAACAGTTGCACCGAACAGATAGGGCAATCAATGGAATTGACCTCTCTTTTGGTGGAAGATTATGTTTTTGATGGTACACTGACTTACTCAATGTCATTATTACCAATCCTAGCAAAGGTGGAGCAACATACTAACAAGCTGAGGAGGGGATATCATTTGGGATGGTAATGTCGACAACAGGAAACTCCACATGGTGTAAATGTAATGACTAAAAATAATGAGTAAAAACAGAAGGGTTTGGAGTTAGGGACCTGAAAATGCACAATAGGAATCTCTTTTATAGGTGGTTTTTGGGATTTTAAGCCTGTAACCTCTCCAATGCGGTGGCTATGTGGAACCTGTGCATTTAAGAATAAAATATTAAATTAAAGGCCGGGAGTTAAGAAAGATTAGATTGTGGTCTGACAGATGGTTTGATGAGGGGTTGTTGAAGAACCAATTTCCTATGATTTACAGCTTGGTTCTAGATCAAGAGTGTCTGCTTGGTGACTGTTTTTTTTTTATGGTAGCTGGAACTTTCAATCAGAAGGATTTCTATGATTGGGAGTTGGATAAAGCAGCTTCCGTTTTACAGGAAATGCAGATTGTAAAGATTGAAAAGGAAAAGTAGGATGCACATACATGACTTTCAATAGCTCGGGAAACTTTACGGTAAAATCTTGTTATGAATGGCTACAACAACAAACTCATAGTTTTGTGATTCGTTGACCTAGGAAAATGCTCTGGAAATCTTAGGCTGTTAGCGAAGCAGCGTGTTTTGGGTGAATTGCTTCTTATGGTGGCTGTTTGACTCGAGATAAATTAAAGAGGAGGGGTTTTAGCTTATGCAACATGTGTATTTTATTTGAATGCTCTGAAGGAACTGTTAGTCATTTGTTGCACTGTAATTAAACATGGCTGATTTGATTGTTATTTCTAAAAAAAATGCTTTGGTGTTTGTTGGGTGATGCCTCAGAGCTTTAAAATTACTCTACTGTTGGCAAGGACATAGTGTGGAATGAAAGGTGAAGAAGATTTGAAGATTAATCCGCCTAAGCATCAACATATGGACAATATTGCCTGAGGGAAACAAAAGATGCTTTGAAGGAAGAAAGGAATAAAAGTGCTTTCGTAAAATTAGATACTTGCTTATTTTGGTAGGCATAGGGACAATACTGTTATTAGTATATCTCACTTCATGGGCCCTCTGGATTTTGTTTGTGTAGTTTTTGATAGAGTCCAGACTAATATAACTTTTTCAGTACCTCCTTGGTACGGCTTTATTAATAAATATTTTGTCAGTATCAAGGAGGTACTGGAAAATCTAAAAACAGTGGGCTACCAAACTATCATTTTAACATTCCGTTTGATAAAGAACTGATGTTGAAGAAGAGAATCATGAGAATGTAGTTTTTGAAGTGAAAAATTCTGATTAAATTTTATAGATTTTACGGAAATACCTGATTATGTTTAAAGCACCATATCATTGAATAATTGAATTTTCTAGTATTGCTTGATAATCAATGCTTACTCTAACAATTCTCAGATTGTGCCAGATGCCTGTACTTCCACAAAAGATACTAGTAATTGATGTTCTTTTGTTAATTTGCATCGGATTAAATGATGTTGAACAGAAAATGACCATTTGGCATTGCATGCATGTGCCTAGATCCTGGTGCCTGAAAAGTTTCTTGTTCTAGTACCCATGGTGCATGGAATTCTTTTTATAGGTTTTATTTTCTTCAATAATTACAGGATGCTACATTTGCTTCAGGTATGGAGATTGATTACAAATTTCTTCTTTCTTGGGAAGTTCTCAATTAATTTTGGGATTCGCCTCTTAATGATGTAAGTCTCCACAACTTTTGAGTGGTAGCTTTCTTCTGAAGTCTTGTTTCTCTAACTATTCATTTTCTAGAGCGCTATTAAAATATGCAATTAGATATGAAATGTAAAAGGATCTCCTTTTTTACATTGTTTTTTTAGAAATAATTATGGTTGTTGCTGCTTGATGTTATAGAGCGAGATATGGAGTGCAACTAGAGAGTGGACCTTTTCAAAGACGAACAGCAGATTTTCTGTGGATGATGATATTTGGAGCTCTGACATTATTGGTATGTAGATGCTGAAGAACAATAAAGAGTAAATTATCCAAGACATGAACTCCTATCAGTGTCTGCTTTAGCTGCGACCTGATACATTTTTCTCTTGCTATCCTCTTGACAGTTCTACAGTCTATCTTACAATGAAGATGATATTTGGTTCCTTTGATACACATAAGTTAATCTTTCATTTTTCAATATGTTGTTTCACTGTAGGCTTTATCTGTAATCCCCTTCTTCCGTTCCCCATTCTTGGGTGTATCGCTGGTTTTCATGCTTCTGTATGTCTGGAGTAGAGAATTCCCAACTGCAAATATCAACATTTATGGTCTTGTGACCCTAAAGGTATGATTCAGTTCTTTCATTTATTTATTCGATGTCTATCTGGTTCTCATGTTCTTGATCTTATCGTCCATTGCTGAAAAGCTTCCTTGTATCCAACTTGCAGGCATTTTACTTGCCATGGGCCATGCTAGGTTTAGATGTTATTTTTGGTTCACCAATTATGCCAGATCTCACGGGGATCATTGCTGGACATCTCTATTACTTCTTAACCGTGTTGCATCCACTTGCTACTGGGAAGAACTTTCTGAAGACACCAATTTGGGTGTATCCTTTTTATTGCAGTTTGACCAGTGGCCATTTAGATGTTCTTTTAACTGCTTTCTGAAATAACTCATGTTTATATCTTTTCACAGAGCAACAGCAGAGTGTTCATTGCAGTTGAATGCTTCCTAGACCATCAATTTTTTATTTCTGCTGTGTTGGCCCTGTGGCTAATTTGGATTTTCTGATTTCCACCTAACAAAATCTAAACAAAAAAAGGTGAAGAAAATGCTAATTTTTTCTGCATTTAGGAAATGATTTTTTTCTTTTGTGCAAATTTCTTTAACTGATTATGTATAGACATAAATTGGTTATGCGTTGGAGGATTGGTGCACCAACTGGTACTCCTGCACAACCTGATAATCCTGGTGCAGCTTTCAGAGGGAGATCTTATCGGGTTGGTGGAGCAACAGGGTATCCTGCACAACCTGATAGGGGTTCTGGTGTAGCCACAACTAATCCTGTGCAACCTCATAACGGTCCTGGTGTAGCATTTAGAGGGAGATCATATCGCCTTGGTGGGTGAATGGCTACATTTTCTTCTGCCAACCAGTAGCTTCAAGTTGACAATGCATTTATATTCACGGTATCTTGATGAAGGGAGTCTTTTAGTTTTATTTCTAAATATAATGTTGAAGGTGTAATTCTGCGAAGGGTATTGTGTTGAAACATAGGTGAATCCAAAACCATCAGTAATCATCCCTTTCGGAAGTAAAAACTGATTCTGTAGATTCATTTCCTTCTAAATTTTCCCAGTATTACAGAAGGTAACTGAAAACAGATTATGTTCCGTGGGGAAAGCAGTGATAGGTAAAAATTTTCTTTTAGATGTTTGCTAATTTGCATTGGAAAACTGACAGTGGATGCAAGTCTGGTACTTCAGCATCAGTTGGGAGTCATATATATTCCTTGCTTCTACCACCCAAATTGGTTGATGGTTTTGCTATGGTACGAATGTTGGTAGTTATTTTGAATTAAGCTGTACTCTTCTTGACTGCTACTTTTTTTATAAAAAGAAAAAGTTGTCATTTGAAACATTGATGCATTCATCTGAGCATTTACAGTTTAAATTTAGGAGTTGAATACCATCTTGACTAATTTCATGCATCTGCTGGGTTTTGTCTTGGTTCATCAGGTTGTGACAAATATTACTTTTTGCATAGTTACATAATTAGGGGGTTTTGGATGCTGAGGATTGGGTTAGAAGGTTAGTAGATAGTTAATTGTGTTTGTGCATCATGGTAACATTAGCACTAATCTCGTAGTTTCTTGCCCTTTGATTTTTGTTAATACTTGTTCTTTTCCTTGATTATCATCATTCGGCAAAATAATCTTGTGGACCCTTGTACTTATATCAGTTTGTATTGTGAATCATTCTACTTGATTATTTGTCATCTGAACCCTTAAACTTAATATAAATAAAAATTTTAAACTCCTTTGATTGTTGACCGGCTTATGTGGCATTTATTTTGCTGAGTATGATATGGAGCATGTTGTCACGCAAGCAAAAGCAAGTGTAAGCAATGAATTTGCTTTAAAAAAAATTAGATAGTAAAAAGAAAAAGAAAACGTCCCAACCCCACCCTTTTCTTGAAAGCAAAGAACTAGATGCAAATTTTTAGAGGTCATCATAAACCTCATCAGCTTGCCCAGATAAAATTTAGGGTTCTTGCTTTTGAAGAGTTCACTTGAATATAATATTTTTTAGGGGAGGGGTGTTGAAGTTGTTTTCTTAATTTTCCTGCAAATTGATTCATGGATGAATATTACAATTATCTTTTTGCAGATCTAATGATGGTTGTCATATCTTGCTTGTTTTCCCTTCAAGTTACAAAAAACTTGTTTGATTTCTCATTATCGCTGTTATCTTTCTATAGATCTAACAATGCGTTTGAGATTTGTTTTGACTATGCGACTTTTCTTTTTCTTTTTTCTTCTACGATGACCCAAAAAATGACCCAATCTATTTTTGCAAAGTTGTTCTACAACTGTTTAATTTCTTCTTATAAAGTGATGTCTCTATTTGGTGTAAAAAAAATTGAAGAAGAAAAGAATCAAGGGAGGAGATATGGAGATGGTGTTGACAATAATTGTGGGTTAGGAGAGGTGGAGCCATGGAGGAATGGTGACGGAAATAATAACTTTATTTTAGTTGGTAAAATAAAAAATTTAGTGATTTTTATCTTTTGTTTATTATTTTTATTAATTATTAAAAAAATATTTATGAAGATAATTATGACGTGTCATTAATATATATGACATGGATATGACATGTCATTATATAATGGAGTGTGAGCTACACACATAGCTGGAGGATCTAAAAATCTCATTTTAATTTAGTTTAAGAGTTTAGATGACAAAAGGATAAGTAAAAGGGTTCACAATACAAACAGATACAAGTAGAAGCGTCTATCAAATCCTTTTGCCTGTCACATTATTTTGTTTTTACCATGTGTTTTTTTTTTTTGATACTATGTAATGATTTAGTTATTGTTTGTTTATGTCTATTTTGCTTACCGAAACTCAAAGGGTAGAAAATATTAACAAAAATTCCAAAACGGTATATAAAATTTTATATAAACCAAAACGGTAAAATCGCTGCCGACGCAGCGATTTACTTCAACTGAAAAAGTAAAATCGCTGCTGCTGAGGCAGCGATTTTGCCAAAATTTTTTTTTTTTAATATAAAAATGAAATCGCTGCTCAAGCAGCGATTTCAAAATTTTTCTTCTTACAAATCGCTGCCAGGGCAGCGATTTGACATTATTTTTTAATTTTCTTTTTTTTAAAAAAATAAGGTATATCGCTGCACTGGCAGCGATTTATGAAGAATTTTTTTTTAAAANCCAGTGCAGCGATAAAAAAAAAAAAAAATTCCAATATAAATCGCTGCCTTAGCAGCGATTTATAAAAAACAAAAAAAATTTTTGTTGTTAAATCGCTGAGCAATTTTTTAAATAAAAAAAAATTTTTTGATATAAATCGCTGACCAATTTTTGAAAATTTTCTTCAAATTATACAATAAAAACAAAAGATCTACTATTGTCATGTGATCCTTTTAACTTTATATATATATATATATATATATAAAAAAGTATATAATTTTGTTTTAAAAAAAAAATTAAATAATTTTTCTCATTTAATTTTTTATTTAAAAAAATTAATTATTTGAATTCAAATATTATTTAAATTTAAATTCAATATAATATCTTTTTTTTAGAAAGAAAATATATTTACTTATTTTTAATTTTTTAAAAATAATGTATATTTTCTTATAAATTATATACATAAGTTAACATTTTTAAAAAAATTTTTTATTTAAAAAATTGCTCAGCGATTTAATAACAAAAA
>NC_028641.1:52340746-52355449 GCF_001406875.1 Solanum pennellii | reverse complement strand
AAAAAAAAGAAAATTAAAAAATAATGTCAAATCGCTGCCCTGGCAGCGATTTGTAAGAAGAAAAATTTTGAAATCGCTGCTTGAGCAGCGATTTCATTTTTATATTAAAAAAAAAAAATTTTGGCAAAATCGCTGCCTCAGCAGCGATTTTACTTTTTCAGTTGAAGTAAATCGCTGCGTCGGCAGCGATTTTGCCGTTTTGGTTTATATAAAATTTTATATACCGTTTTGGAATTTTTGTTAATATTTTCTACCCTTTGAGTTTCGGACTCATGTATGTTATGTTTATAATTGTGTTGTTATGAGTTATTAGAGTCTAAGGGTCTTTTAAAAACAACTGTCTTACTTTTTTGAGGTAACGATAAGGTTTGTGTACATGTCTCCTACCTTACCCATAATATGTGGAAGTATCGACCTGATTTCTCCGAACTCCATCTATTGGGATTACATTTATAATTGCATACTTAGTCACAACATTTTACATAAATGAGTTCTTTTTTGGGAAATTGGAAAGAACGTCCCATTTCTTGCACTCAAATGGACTTGCTTAGGAGCGGGTAGGAATGGCAATGGGGTGGAGTAGGTGCATGGTGGGTTTGTCCTGTCCTTACCTACGAAAATTTCAATCTGCTCAGCCTCGTCTTCGTCTGGCATGACTTTTTTCTTTGATTTCAACTCGTGCAGCATAAATTCACTCTGCTACTGTGCTACGTATAAATATTTGTCTTCTTTTTTCTACTTAATTATTTACCTATGGTATTACTTTCCTTGCTAATAATTCAAAGTTAAAAATATTGCGGAGAACGAGACAATTAAATTGGACGCATTTTAAAGGTTATTTGAGTTATAAATGACTAATGCTACAATGCTTTCTGAAATCATATCTCTCCATTTTAGTGGTCATTTAAACATCAGATGATTTATCTTTAGCCCACATTATTTATGTTGATTGTCAAAAAATTTAAATTAGACACTGAAATATCAGTTGTACATTATTCGAAATCAATTAAGGAAAACATATTTTAATTATTATTGTTGAATGTTGATGAATTAATAAATTTGAATTGTTTGGAATATAGAGGGTAAAATGTTTGAAATATATTTGAACTTTGACCGAAATTATTGTTACAATATCAAATTGCAATAACCCAATGAAAAGATTTACAAAAATTATTTAACAACCATTAATTCAATAATCTATCGATAAATAAATAAAAATTTTTGTTTGGTTTTTGTACACCCTTATTAGCCGCCATAAAAAAAATATTAATCACCATTTAGCCATCCTTTTTATGATTTTATTTTTGGATAAAAACGACCCTACCTAAAACACGGAAACACTCCATGCTAAAGTTTGATGTTTTTTTTAAAGTAAAACCCTGGCATACTATGATAGAGTTGAAATACTCTCTTCAAGTGAAACTTCAATATAGTTAGTAATTTTATACTTATTTCTTGGGTAATAATAGGTATTATATATATATATATATAAAAGCTTAAGCATCTATTACATTAGTGATACTAGTGTTGCCAAACATGACTAGATTAAACAAGCCACTAAAAATACTTGTTTAGTAATAATGTATCCTGCTAATTAAACCTTCTGCCAGACATTGTGTTACCATAGTAGGACTACAAAAATATTACAAGGTTATCATTAGTACTACAACATTCTTGCTTGATTTGTCAAAACGCCAGGTACCTTATTGTCTTCCCTGAAGTTATGCTGGATTGTTGGATTCTGTGGTTTCCTCAGTCAGTAAATGCAGTTTGAGATAACAGAAGTAAATATTGAGTCTTGATTATCCATGAGTAAAGTGATTACCTCTTTGGAGTCAGTTTCAATTATGAGGGGGAGAAAATTGTGACGAGAAGCAATCTAAGGTTCCCTTGAGCAAGGAGGTGATCTCCATGGAAGTAAACCTCCAAGATTTTGATTATACTGTAGTTTCCAATTTCCAAGATCATCACATATAACTCCACCTATACTTCCTTTCATAGAGGTAATGGGGAAGGATCCATCAATATTTAGCTTGTAGTAGCCAGAAGAGGGGTTTCTAGCAAATTTGGATGAAGGTCTTATTAAAGGAATAATAGGAGGAATTGGTAGTATAAGTATATTCAATGGTGCGTGTAAAAACTTGAGAGAGGGTTGTGAAAAACTTTACTATTTTTATAGATATATGTCAAAAACACATTCAAACTATACCCTTTTTTTTTGTTTCATACCTAAACTATCACTTTTTAGTTTCAGAAATACACCTCTCTTTTATATTACTCTCATCGGTATGTGTAATACACTTGCTCTCTTTTATTTTAAAAAATTTCCACATCACACTCCACATGGATAAAATATCCAACCTTGATAAAAAATAAATAAATAATTTGTATTAGTTAAAATTAAAAATTTAAAAACTACTATAAAAATTAATATTTTGTTTATAAAATAAAATGTAAAATATTTTTCTTAACTCACACCATTTTTTAAAGTTTTTATTTTGCTTAAATTTCTTTTGTAAATGTATTTCATTTTTTACTTCATCTCCTCCCCCTTATCAAATACTAATTTAGATATTATTTTATTTTCTTAAAAATATAATTCTTCCCATCCCACTTAACCCTCTGCTTTCAATTTTTTCTCCCAGTATTTACATATACATATCGAAAATATTTTATATTTGCCGCCACAAGACTTTTTATATTCTTTTAGTTGTTTATGTTATATTCGGTACACTAGTAGAATTTTTTTAAAAGTATATGTACGTGCATATCTAACACAAAATAAGATAAACGTAAAAAAAATAAAAATTAGGAGCGAAAAATTAAATAGGATGGGGTAGAATTTTTTTAAATAAAATAATATCAATTTCTATGGGGGAGGGGGGAGGATGAAATATGAAATTTTTACAAATATTTTATAAATAATTTATTTTTTTAAAAAAAAGATGACGTTGACGCGGGGGTGGGGGTACATGGAGGAGGTGGTGGAGTGATATAAGAAAAATAATTTAAATTTTTATATGGATAATAATCTTTAATTTTTAATTAATATTAATTTTTTATCATTTAATATTTATCTAGATAAAATATTTTATCTATGTGGAATGTCAGCTGTCAAAGTTTTTTATATAAAAGAAAGAGTGCACTGTTGACACCCAATTTTGACCTAACATTTTTAAAATTCACAATTTTTAAGTTTAATTTATTTAATAGTTTAAAATGAATTTTTATATATAATTTTAATTAAGTTTATCAATAACTATCCTTAATTACTAAAATTTAATATTTTAATTTATTAATTATAAATTACGTTTTTATATGTCATTAATTTGGTTCATTATGTTTTTTTAAATATTCATTTTTTATTTGTTACGTCGATTATTGTTAATTTTGATATTTCACAGTTTAGAAATTCGTTTAAAATACGATACAATCTGCATATACAAGTATCTTTTAACCGACAATAAATTTTGGATCTTAATTTTGAGCCCATGATTTAGGTCCATTGTAAAATAATACTCTATTTAGGGCTCTCTTAGGTCAAAAATAGTGGGTGGGGAAATAAAATTAGGGTTAGTGTAAATTTTCAAATGAAATAAGGATATATTTCTCCTTTTTGGAGCCGCCACCAATCAAGACACCTTCATTTTCCCCTTTCTTTTTCACCAAACAGCCACCAATATCCTCCCTACTCTTTTCATTTCCTTACTCTTCTCATTTTCCGATGAATCCTCACCCATTTCCTCTTTCCAAATGACTAGCAGCAATCAACAAAAATCTACCTATAACAACTCACCCATTTCCTCTTTCCAAATGACTAGCAGCAATCAACAAAAATCTACCTAAAACAACCCACCCATTTCCTCTTTCCAAATGACTAGCAGCAATCAACAAAAATCTACCTATAACAACTCACCCATTTCCTCTTTCCAAATGACTAGCAGCAATCAACAAAAATCTACCTATAACAACTCACCCATTTCCTCTTTCCAAATGACTAGCAGCAATCAACAAAAATCTACCTATAACAACTCACCCATTTCCTCTTTCCAAATGACTAGCAGCAATCAACAAAAATCTACCTATAACAACTCACCCATTTCCTCTTTCNAATCGCTTCCAACATGACTCCGACGAGGAGTTTCAACCTTTGATGAATCGGAGCAAAATATTCACAAGACCATAAAAGATCAACTCTACCCCCTTTTTTCTATATGATCTTGTTCATTTTGCAGCCATTTTAGTAAGCTACAAACTCCAAAAATCGATGAGCTCGAAGCACAGGCGAGTCAACATGCTCGTAACAACGATGAACCAGCGAGCTAAAAGCTCCAAACTAGCAGACACTGCTTGCTCCATCTCCGGCGAAATTCATAATGCTCCGGCAAAGCTTCAAACTCCGGCTACCGTTGTATGGTATTGTTTGTTTTATTTTTTTATTCTGCATAGCGGTTTGCTGTGATAAGAACTTCAACAACATCTCATTATATTTGTTTGGTGTTTGTCCTTTTTTCTAAAAGAAAAAAAGTAATAATAATTCTAATAATAAAATAAATAAATACAGTAATATATATATATATATATATATATATATATATATATAACTTAACTTTTCATTGTTAACTATGTCATTTTTTTATTTTTTTTATTATTAAATAGATTATGTGCAATTTACAATGTTTTAGTAATAGGTCATATGTGTTGGTTTATACTGTTTTATTTTTAGTTTGTATTATTATTAATTTTATATATTTTACTTGGGTTTTTGTGTTGATAATAATGTGTATTTTTATTTGTTTTTGATCAATTTTTGTTGCTTTAAATGATTGCTACTCCATCATGCCACTTTTAACTTGTCGATTAGATTCTATTATTATTGTTATTATATTACATTTAGCTATCACTTAAATGATTATTAAGTTAACTTATTAGTTTTAGTTTGTTCTGATAGCCTTACTTTATTCTATTAGGTGTTATGATTTTTAATTATATGGTCATTTTATTCATCTATTGAATTTATTGGTTATTTGATCATTAGTTTATATTATTTATTGTTCATTATTTTGGATATCTTCATTTGTTGTTAAAAGCATTTTAAGGATTTTATTTTATTTTTGCTATAAAATAGTTATTGTTTCTCATCAAGTCACTATTGTTTTGCTTATATCTTTACTTAGTTTATTTTTTCTCTTTATTGGCCAATGAAAAAATATCTCCGTCGGTTTTAGAGATCTCCCCAATGTTTAAAAGACGGAAAATTTAGTTCAAAATTATATATATTGATGCGATAAAATTCGCCGATGAAGAAATTACCGTCGATTTCTAAGGCCTTCCATGTTTATAAGACGGATTTCTATTTTAAAGTTTTTATTTAAGTTATTCATAATTAATTTATCACTAACTCTTTTACTAAGTGTGTTTACAAGTACCCCTAAGTTGCTTCTCGTCGAAACTATTCCAATTGCATTCAAATGTATTTTATATTCATCATTGTCTATATAATTGACGTTAGGCAAACATTAGGTCGATACTTACATTATTATTTTATTTTATTATTTGTTTATATTACATGTTAGTTGACTTGTATATTATTTATTTGCTCCTCAATTTGAAAAAATAAATGAATTCAGTCGGGACCCATAATTGTGGATTTCGAAGGGTGCCTAATACCTTTCCTTCGAAATAACTTGAACAACTTATATAAAATTTCTCGGTTCGTAGATCACTTATTGGTTTCTTATTTTTTTCCCTAAAATTAGGTGGCGACTCCTTTTGAAAATTCATTTATTTTTTAAATTCTTTAAAAGTTGAATCAATTAATTATTTTCGAGTCACTGCAACATTTCGTCCTAATTTAAATAGAGTAGGGATGTAAACAGAATGGCGACTCCGCTGGGAAAGGAGGGGAATCTAACCAATATGAATTATTTTTCAATTTGAGGAAATTCTATTTTATTGTGTTATACTTTGTATTTTGTATATTTTTTGTGATTATTTTTATATTATATTTGTTGTTCATTCATTATTCATTTTATTGTACGTATATTGTTATTGCACTTCATGACATTTTTTTGATTTATGTATAGTATATTAAAGGATGTTTTGTGGAACCGCAACCGAACTTTTTTATTCTCAGCCCTTTTTTGGAATGATCGATAATTTATTGGTTCGTCATTCGTCCAAAAGTTGTCATGAATTCCAGCTTAAGTTGTCCACTTGGGTTCCCAATCTTTCAAAAGCCACTCTTAGTCAAACTAGCATAGAGCGCAAGCGCATTGACCTAAGATGACCCGAAAACTCAAGGCGTGTTGGGTCCATTAAAAAGACCACCTTCAGTCCATAATGGCCTCTGACCTAAATGAACAATCATAATTGTGTGTAATTTGAAGGATGTATACGACATTTGACAAATCATTGTCCATCCGATTAGAGAGTTATTTTAATAGTCTATTTTTGTCAAACTCGATTCTTTAAAAGCTATCATTCCATCCAAAAGTCTTGGCAATCGAAGATGACAACAAGTTCAAGAAGAAGTATCTTCCACAAAGGCTTAGTTTATGACTATTCTCCTGCGTGAGACTGATTATTTGTATCCTTTATTTTGTAATCATATTTGAATTATTCATAAAATTGTACTAAGAGTTTTGAGGGTACAATGGAAAGTTGTCAAATGGCGTAATACATCATTCAGATCGATAGGCCCACCCTTGGCATAAAAGGGTCACATATTTGTATAGGACGCATAATAATTGTTTGTATGCTATGTGATATAATTGAGTTTTTCTTTCATTAAAGATAGTGCTTATGTATTAATTAATTTTTGTTGTGATATTTGCATTGCCCATCATGAACTCAAGCTAACACTTTTACCTTTTGAGTTTTTCTTCCCTTTAAGTTAGAGGTTGATTTACGTCAGAATTTGAAGGTTATTGTTCGTCTAAAGTCGCAACGGATAAAAAGACTCACGAAATCTTAGCCTTTTTATTTCACAAGACATCAATATCAAGTCAAAAGACAAATCAGGGGAGTCATTGACTATGAAGCTATATTTCTTTATTTTGTTTATTATTATGGCCTTCCTTTCACACATTTTTTCATTTTTTTCCAGGAAAATCATCCCCGACGATAGTCGAGGATGGTCATAATAATGTCTGGATCTTGTGAAAATTGAGAGAAAACACAGTTCAAGAGACATTCAGAGTAAACAAGTGGTTATTGTAAAAACGTATATGATGATAAACCACATTTAACAGGCAATACAAAAGATTGATTGCTAAGTGGATACAAAACATATAGTGTAGGAAAAAAAGAGTCGAAAAACACTTCATGACTACAAATTTTAGTGGCGCTAGACATGGAAATTTTTTTAAATTTGTCTAAAACTTCAAATTATTATGCACCTTATCTGAACGAACTACGCGAACCTGATTCTCATTTTGGTGAGATACGTAGGTAACCCTTCTTAGGTTCGGTATTATTTTTTCCAAAGTAAAAATAAATAAATAAAATAAAGTAAAAATAAAATAGTTTGTTAATATTTTCAAAGCCATATCTGCATGAACTACGCCAGGGGCGGACCCACATGGTGTCCGCCGAGTGCTCGAGCACCCAATAACTTCGTTACGAAATATATATCTATGTAGAAATCGATAGGTATTTGTATAAAATTAACATAGAGCACCCAATGAATAAATCATATAGTTGGTCCAATGGTTTATTGGATGGGTATTTAAGACTCTTTTAATGTTGTTGTACCAAAGTTCGAATCTCATTGTTAACACATATTTTTTATAGTTTCACTTCAGAGCACCCACAACCTTAAAATCCTAGATCCGCCACTGAACTACGCACACGTGATTCTCATCTTAATGAGATACTTATGCAGTCCTTCTTGGGTTCGGTAATCATTATTTAAAAAAATAAAAAAACTTGTACATAATGTAAGAGTCATGTCTTCAGCTCGATTGGGATCTATGCAGTTAAGAGCATGTAAATATATTCGATATGATGGAAAAGACCGACCTTGTGGTAAACTATAGATTCTTGTGGTACCTCTTATATGTACTTTTGTGATGGTTGAAATTTCTTTTGCATGCAATCAAGTTAAGAATAAAACCAACCTTATGTTTCATGTGCATTGTGTGATGAGCTTTTGATCAAAGTGCAATTATATTACACTGTTGATCTAGAATTTGACGTGAATGTTTTTCGAGGCGAAATTCTGAGTAATGTTTGGTTTGAGAAAGGATTGTAGGCCTTTTTGACCCGATTGTGCCTTTCAAAGCTTACCAAATTACATTGATCCCTAGTTTTTCCACTTTAAGCCTGACACCTTTCTTTGGACAACCACATCTTAACCACTATCCTTTTGAGTTCTTACAAGCACCATCCTTTCTTGGCCCAACCTTCTTGAGTGCACCAAAAATGTGCAAATTATAAGAGAAGATCCATGTTTGAAATTTCCGAAAGCAAAGATATCGAGTCTCTCGAAATCAAGGAAGCAAAGACTTCTAGAGAAAAAGAAAGAAAGGAAGAAAGAAAAGGTGAAAAAATAAAGAAAGACAAAATATACCCTTACAGGGTCAATGAAAGGTGGAAAGGAAATACTCCAACAAAAAAGGAAAAAAATTATAATAAACAGGTGAAATATAAGAAAAGCTCGAAGAAATAAGGACTCAAAATAAGTCCAAAAAAAAAGAAGGAAAAAGCTCCAAAAAAATGAGAACTCAAAAGAAGTCGAAACAAAGAAAAAAAAGAATAAGGAAAAAGCTCCAAAAAATGAGAAATCAAAAGAAGTTGAAAGGGGGGAGAACAATAAAGAGGATCTAACGCCAAAGGCGTACCAATCATTAAGAGCACAAATTTTGTGTGACGCTCAAGGAGGAATTCAGTCACTTTTATCCCAAGTAAATATCCTATCCATCCCTAAGCCTACGTTACAAGCCAATGACAAGTCTTACATGATCTCATTCCAAATGTTCTCACATCAGTGGAGATTTACATAAGGGTCAAGCGTATGGTATCACAGTTGTGTGCATCGAACATCCTTGAGAGTGTGAGTGTGAGTGCACTTTGGAAAATTTCCTATAATCAAATGTTTCAAATATGTGTGAAATAACATCATTCTTTGTCGCGAGGGCACTTGAAACATGAGGATAGATACAATTCAAAACCTTTGTTTGAAGCAAGATGAACAGATCTTGTTGATCCTTAAGTATATTTGAGGCACCACCTGAAGCTGTAGGAATTACCTTGAATTCAATATTAAAAGAAAAAAAAAGGGGAATGAAAGATTTACCTGCAATCCTAGTTGTTGGTACCAATTGTAGTGAAGATTTGACTATTTCATCACATTCTTTATTTTTTTTTAAAAAAAAAGAAAAAAAAAGTGAGCAAGTACCTATTCTTTAATATTTTTAAATTTTTTTAGAGTCTTTTCATTTAAAAAAAAAAAAGAAAATTGCTTTTTGAGTTGTTTATTATAAAAGGTGTCATTAGGTTAATCTTGTATGTGTGAGTCTCATTTACGTCATAGGGTTATTCGTCTAAAAAATGTGGCATGTCTTTTATCTCTAGGTTTTGAATATCACATGGAATATTATTTTCCTATTTTATCATGTTCATATTGTGCATTTTCTACTGATGATCTTGTCTCAGATTCTTTGCAGTATACATCCGAGAAAATTGGAATTACATTTGACCTGATTTCTGGCTCAACAGGATATGTAAGCGTCACGACGGCTTGGTCATATACCCATTGTGATTATTATTTCTCCTTGCAATAAAAACTAGGAGAAAATTTTTGAGAATATCTCAAAAATTTACAATAAAGGTGTTATCTCCAACAAGTCAAGATTGAAGATCATTTTGAGATTTGTCAAAAGTTCTAACTGGGACAGAATTTTTGAGGAAGACCTAAAAAATTCTGATAAATACTATGAGAAGCTTGATAGCAACTTCAAAGATCATTTAGCGCTTGAAGCTCAACATCAACTTGCAAATCTTCAGCGTTGTCATGGCAAGCCAGCAGCTCCTCATATAAATCCTCAATAAAACTTGAGTCACAATAAACATAAAAGAGTCAGGAGTAAAATGTTGATTGCTCACATGATTTAAAGTTGTCAGACTTTTGTACATATTCTCTTTTAAAGAATCTTTTCTCAAGGTTTCTTGACTAAGTCGATAGCTAAAGGCGACATTGTGTCTACTATGTTTTTTTTCAAGTACAGAAACAGGTAAAAGCATTGGGGCGGTGAAACTTTCAAGATAATCATCGAGTCATCCACCTCGTTACAGTTGGACAATCATCGAGCCATCCACCTCGTTACAGTGGACAATCCCCAAGCCATCCACCTTGTTACAGTTGGACAATCATCGAGCCATCCACCTCGTTACAGTGGACAATCCCCAAGCCATCCACCTCGTTACAGTTGGACAATCATCGAACCATCCACCTCGTTACAGTGGACAATCATCGAGTCATCCACCTCGTTACAGTTGGACAATCATCGAGCCATCCACCTTGTCACAGTGAACAATCATCGAGCCATCCACCTCGTCACAGTGGACAATCATAGAGCCATCCACCTCATTACAGTTGGACAATCATCGAGCAATCCACCTCTTTACAGTGGAAAATCATCGAGCCATCCACCTCGTTACAATTGGACAATCATCGAGCCATCCACCTCGTAATAGTGGAAAATCATTGGGTCATCCATTATTTGCAATTTAATTATATATATATATTTTTATTTTATTTGTCGAGAGGGCCATTGCATTTTTTTTATTTACCAAAAAGTTCATTGCATTTTTATTTACCAAAAAGGTCATTGCATTTTTATTTACCAAAAAGGTCATTGCATTTTTATTTAGCAAGAGGGTCATTGCATTTTTTTATTTACCAAAAAGGTCATTGCATTTTTTTTATAATTTTGCCAAGAGGGCCATTGCATTTCTCATTCGCCGAGAAAGTCATTTGCATTTAAGTCGCATCTATTTGGAGGTGAAGGATGTGCACTCGATCTATTCCACGTTCAAGTTGAAGGGGACTTGCGTTGAAAGAATTTTTATTTGTCCTACCGATGGACATACATTCAAAATCCTACCAATGTATAATCTTTTAATTCGTCCTACCGATGGACATGCATTCAAAATCCAGCAATGGATAATATTTTCATTTGTCCTACCGATGGACATACATTTGAAATCCTACCGATGGACTATCTTTTTTTGATTCGTCCTACTGATGGACATACATTCAAAATCCTACCGATGGATCATCCTTTTCATTCGTCCTACCGATAGACATACATAGAATCTATCGATGGAGTACTTTTTTCATTCGTCCTAACGATAGACATACGATCATATCCTTCCAATGGATCATTTTACATAAGAGTCATGTGTTCGACCAAAATTGAGTTCGTCAAATTTCGTTGTCCACGATTTCTTTCATCAATCATAACCAACGAAAGGGACAATTGTTGACACCCAATTTTGGCATAAGATTTTTAAATTCACAATTTTTAAGTTTTATTTATTTAATAGTTTAAAATTAATTTTTATATATAATTTTAATTAAGTTTATCGATAACTATCCTTAATTATTAAAATTTAATATTTTAATTTGTTATTTTTAAAATTACGTTTTTTCCATGTCATTAGTTTCGTTTATTATATTTTTTTTAAATATTCTTTTTTTATTTGTTACATCGGTTAATGTTAATTTTGATATTTTCACAGTTTAAAAATTCATTCAAAATATGATACAATTTGCATATATAGATATCTTTTAACCGATAATAATTTTTGGGCCTTAATCTTGAGCCCATGATTTAGGCCCACTGTAAAACAATACCCTATTGGAAAAATTAGCAATTAAGACAACTTTAAGAACATAATTAATCAAAGTAACATTAATTTAAATTTTTTAGTGAAAATGACAAAATAGCAATATGTTATATGATTATACGTATTTTTATAAAATACGTGTATTTCGGATTTTAGTTTTTTTAGTATTATTAAATTAATATATAAATGGAAACAAATTGATTGTACCAAAACATGGTCCAATAACATTTAATGAAAAAAAAAATTAATGAATTAACCTTTCGTGTAAAGTCCAAGAAAGGTAAAAATTAAATTCAATCCAAGATTCTCAGCCTAAATTTTAAGTTCCTTGTTCAAAATTTCCAGAATCAAATCCATTGTTATCAAGGATTCAAGCATATTTTCGAGCTAGGTTCATTATTAAAGCAGATTTCGTGGTGAAAAGGTTAGTTTAAATTTCGGTTTCGATTTTTTTGAGCGTTTTTTGTTCATGTTCTGACATTGTTCAAATGTTCCAGAATCAAAGCCATTGTTATCAAGGATTCAAGCAGATTTTCGAGCTACGTTCATTATTAAAGCAGATTTCGTGGTGGAAAGGTTAGTTTAAAGTTCGGTTTCGATTTTTTGAGCGTTTTTTGTTCAAGTTCTGATTTTGTATATCAAGAATTTATGGACAGTTTATGTGATTTTTGTTTTAATATACATCATACATTTATGATTTTGTATTTTTTGTCTATCTCTTGTGTTTTTTTTTGGGAATTTTTTAATTTTTAAGATTAGGTAGATTATGAAAAGCCATTGATTATCAAGGATTTAAGAAGATTTTTGAGATACAATCATTATTAAAAGCAGATTTCGTGGTGGCAAGGTTAGGTCAAATTTTGATTTTTTATTTTTTAGCGTTTTTTGTTAAAGTTCTGATTTTGTATATCAACACTTTATGGACAATTTATGTGATTTTTGTTTTAATATACATTTATGATTTTGTATATTTTGTATATTTTTTGTGATTTTCTTTCAATTTGTAAGATTAGGTAGATTATGAAAATTCATATATATAGAATCATTGTTGTTTGATGTTCAATACGCAGTTGTTAAAAGATTTTTTTCTTCTTCAGATTTTTGAATTGTTGGCAAAAAAACAGTGTATTGTATGCAATGGCTGATTCAGTCAGAATTACTAGAGGTATAAACAACAACATTCAAAATTTTCCGGAATTTCCCTCATTTGATTTGTGCATTACTCAAGGATTGATCGAAAATGTAGGATCTGCGGCGAGAATGGCACAAGAGTATGAAATGGCAATTGATAGCTCTTCAAAAAAAAAGGAAAGTGTCGTGCGATAAAACCACTGTTGATCAACAAAAATATCCAAGTGATGAAGTATTACGTCATGACGTTGAAGAGGTAATCAATTATTAACAAAACTAACTTTTTTATGCTATTTCTATAGTTGGTTGTGTTTGAAATTTCATGTCTTTCAGATTGGAAACTTATAGTATAAATACATAAAAAAATATTGTATCCCTACATGTGTTGTGCTAAATATCAAAAGTAAGTACAAATCATATGATTGATATGTTAACATGAACCTGCCCCTATAGGTGTTTTTGTATTATAGTAGCCATTATTTTTGCCCATAATTTGAATTTGTAAAAAAAGAAACTCTCAACTTAAATACTATATTATTTGTTGTATACATATATATAGATTGTTGAATAATGTATACATATATATAGAGTGTTGAATAATGTAGATATATAATTTAATACTATATTATTTGTTGTATACATATATATAGATTGTTGAATAATGTAGATATGTTCTCTTCAGCATATTTATGTATTCAAATGTTGATAGACTTATAGTATCAGCTTAGTTGTTGTTTGTTATTTATTTTATTTTATTTTTTAAGTCATCAATATTCATGATTCTGAATTAACATTCACTATTTTGTATACAATGTAGTTTATCATATTCTATTTTTTAACTAGTAATAGATTTATATATCAGAAATTTTTTAAGTATGTATTCATTTAATTGTTGAACATGTGCAGGCAAATGAATTTTATGTCAAAAATAAACCAAAAAAAGCTCCCCATATTCATTGTTTCTTTAATCATGACATAAAAGCTGACTTGATGAAGCATTTACATGGACATGTATACAATGTATTCTGTGAAAGCACCTGCTTTGGTAAATATATGCAAATGCATCAATGTCGTGCTCGCGGACAAATACATAGGTGTTGCATGGCTTTAGAACTCAACTGTAGTTCTCGCCAAGCATTTGTAATGCGTGTAAATGGATCTACGTTGCGTTTCACTTTGAGAGAATTTGCTTTGATCAGTGGATTAAACTGTGTCAACGAAGAAACTGATTTCATCTTTGATCAGTCAGAACCAAATAGTTTCATGGAAAAATATTTTGAGGGTGTTAAGTTGATTAGAAAAATTGATATAATGAGGAGTTTTCATCGAAAAGTGTGGGGGAGAATGATCAGGATGGCCTGAAGTTTGCAATTTTATACTTCATTCAGACAGTGATTTTTTCCGGTGAAAGATCATCAAAAAAAGTTCCTAGACTATATTTTGATCTTGTTGAAAGTGGAATGTACAACCAGTTTCCATGGGGGAAAAAAGCTTTCTATTTGCTGATAAAGAGCCTGAGCAAAAGGTTAAATGGTAAAAAGCAATTTTACAGAATCGGGGGAATGCCTATTGTCACGACCCAAAACCGAGCCGCGACTGGCACCCACACTTACCCTTCTATGTGAGCGAACCAACCAATCTAAACCTTAACATTTCAATATAATATCAACAGAAAGTAATGCGGAAGACTTAAACTCATTAATAAAAACAAATCAATAA
>NC_028641.1:52335681-52335895 GCF_001406875.1 Solanum pennellii | reverse complement strand
TCTACCACTTCTTGGAAGGATTTCGCTGTAGCCGCTACCTATAAGGCTGAAATCCGCAAATCTGACCTCAACCCTTTCACAAAACGGCGAATCCTCTCTTGTAAACTGAAGCAAAGCTGGGTGGCATACCTAGTTAATGCACGAAACTTAGCCTCATACGCAGTGACCGTCATTCTGCCTTGCTCTAGGCTCAAGAACTCATCTCTCCTCCTAT
>NC_028641.1:52314430-52331961 GCF_001406875.1 Solanum pennellii | reverse complement strand
GACGGTCCGTCCTGCCATGTCGTCACGAAGTTCAGAGAGTCGATTTCAGTACTCAAATCTTAGAATTCTAAGTATTTTGGAACGAGACCCCCTCGACGGCCCGTTGTGCCCATGACGGTCCGTCGTGGGTTCCGTCGACTCAGACAGTTTTTCCAGAAATAAAATCTGCTGCTTAAAACGACTAAACAGGTCGTTACACCTATTGTATTCCAAGTATGGTTGTTTGAGTGCAGCTCGAGTATTGATTTCCAGGTCGCTCAAAAGGTGGATGACCATATTCCAAGGTTGCTCAACTGGCAGACGACCAATGAGAGTCGTAGATACAAGAAACTGATGAACACCATATTTAGTGATGTTAATAACAAGGTACTTAACTTGACATATATTTAACAATCACCAAGTTGTATGTTTTCTTATTGGTTTTATTTATAATAGTAACAATATGTTTGGAATTCAGATTAAATTCAGGAACATTACACCAAATCAAAGGGAACTTGCAGCATTGCAACTGCCACAGGAGGGTATCGAAAATCAAGCTCCACCTCAGTATTCAGATTCATCAGATGATGATATAGATGATGAAATAATTGATACAGATGATGATCAACGAGAGGGAAACTGTGACGATAAAGATTCTGAAGATGATTTTCAAGCACCTCCTCCACAAGCAGTAAAGGTCAAAAGGAAAGAAAATGTTGGTTCTTCAGCGTCGCCTCTTAGAAAAAGGACAAAGAAGCTGGTGACTGGTGGATCCAAACAGGTTGCAAAAAAATTGGAACCTCGAATTGCTCTTAAACAGCCGATGAAAAAGAATGCTGAGTCAAAAAAGGTACAAAAGAAACTTAAAGTTATTTTAAAACAAACTGAATGTCTACATGCATATCTAACAAATATACAACTTTCGAGTGATTATGATTTTTTTCAGAGAACAAGCGGATCTGAAGTGGAAGGCTGGGTGAAAGAGCTGTCAGATTTCAGAAAAGAAGTAATTACCATATAGTACATCCTTCATAATTATACACTTATTATAATTATAAATTTTTAATAATGTACATCATTATGTCATATTTCTAGGTTAAACAAGAGTTTGTTGAAATTCGCAATTTGATCAACGACAACTTCAAAACTGTTCTGGCAGCCATCAATTCAAAACGGGATGAGCAGGAGGTTTGTTATAAAAAATAAAATGATGTAACGTATTTAAAATTTACATTTTATTTAATGATTTACGTTGTAATACAACACAGGCAGAGCATTCTGATGATCATATTGTCCCTCCAAAATCAAATGACGAAGATGGGTATACACCACCATACACTTTCAATAAAGAATCTCCATCAAATCAAGTTCTTGTATCTCAGTGTGACAAATTGGAATCTGGAAATTCAGAGGTACTCATAGTTTTTTATTATTAATTTAGGTTGTATATATGATCCCTATTTTGGTGTTTTTTACGAAAATTTTGAATTTGTTCACTTTTTATGAAGTCGTAACTTTTAATATTTTGTTTACATGTGTACTGGATTTTTATATTTTTACAAGACACTCAAGGATTCAAATGACAGTAAATCAACAAATGTTGTGCCCCATGTAAGTCAAGAATTTGTGTATCATTTTTTAAACTCAATACTTGTGTAATAAATATCATTAATAAGCCTCCCATATTTTATATAATTATACATTTATATGATTATGATCAAACTGTATCAAGCAATCATAACTCGTTTTATGATTACATGTATTATAACTGTTATCATTTACATGTAGACTTGAAATGACTTTTCTGTATTTGTATCCATTAAAAAATTTTAATGTTCCTTGTTATTTTTATTTTTTTTAAAGACAATCAACAATCCAGATGGAATATATCCCAAATTCGATGATCATGAGGTAAGTCAGGTTTTAGACAAGTTTATATTTTTTTTCGTACATCCTAACGTGTGATCACAATATACAAATTTGCCTTAAATTCCAGTCTAAAAAAATGTTCATTATCATATCGACAATTTCATTTTATAAGTTTTTTTGTATCAACACCCCTGTTCGAAATCTGATTGAAGTGGATTATGAATTAAGTGCTCCAAGACCTACAATTCCTAGAGTATGTTATTTAATTTTATAAGTACATTTGTTATACCATTATTTGGGTCATTACTTTTTGAGGTGTTGTTATTTTTACGAAATTAATAGGTAAATCAACCAAGTTTTGTATTTGATATACCCCCACAAAAAGTGCTTGGAGTATTTGAAAAATCTCATGAGGATGATGTTGAACAAATGCCATGTCCAGTCCCTATCCGGATTTTGGATCACATGAAAGTGACAACCGATTCACAGTTTGAATTGGACGATCAATTCATGCCTAGTCTAAATTCTATAAAGAGTAGCATCGCACCACATTCAACTGTGATAAAAGGGCACACCGAACAGCTGCCAACAACAATTGCAGGATGCATTACAACAAAGGCAGATCAGACCACTATCGATGTCCAATGGGGTACGAACGGTGAAAATTTGATGATAGATCAACCTATCAGCAATAACGAACAGACGCCATTACCTACGCGTAGGAATAGACGTCCAGGTCCTTATAATACATCTCCGTATCTGACCAATTTTGGATCATCTGCTGGTACAGTATTCCATTATTTTAATACTTTTGTTAATGTAATCTTTTTTTTTATTGCTACTGTTAGTGTGTACTTAATTTATAGTTTTTTGAACCATTTCAGGTAGTTCATCAAGTCAGCCTCACATTTTTGAATTGAAACACCCTTTTATATTTGATTTGATATCTGGCGATTATGATATAACGTTGTGGGATGCGTTTCGTTCATGGATCCGAGATGGCTTACTTACAAAGCATGACAGAAAGTAAGTCATTGGTGAATAATTACAAGATTTTTTTAAAACATAAATGTTTAAATTTTTTATCCGGCTAAATGTTTGTTTGTGTTTCAACAACAATTATTGTTAGGTGCTGCTTATATATAGGTTTTCTTGATTTTTTTTGTATTTAAATGTTGATAATAATTACTTTACCTTTTTAATGAATGGTATACTGTTTATTTTTTTATTCTGTTTTTAGGAAGCATGATCAAGACCATTACAAGAAGAATCTAGCTGAAATTTCTGTGGCCATTAACCTTGGCGTTCTCATAGTAGACAATAAGAATTGGTTCTATAATCTGTTTTTCAAAGGACAGTTATTGAACGATTCGGCAAGAGTTGTTTAGCATTTATATTTACTAACATTGATTGATTAGTAGTTATAGTATTTATACATTTGTGTTTAAATTTGTCAGCATGTTGATGTGATTTTGTATTATCTACGGAAAAAAGCCAAGTATGATGTTGGAGGCAGCTATAAATACACAACTGTAGATTGTGTATTTAGTTCAAAGATCTCTGCTATTTGGGAAAAATATTTGGATTTAGATAGCGATGTTGGTTGTGCCGATGAAGAGCATGTCATTGGTGAATACATTAGAGGGTGCAAAATGCATGCTGCTACACCTTGGCATAAGATTGATTATGTTTTTGTTCCTGTCCACGTCAAGGAGAAATTTCATTGGGTGTTGGCTGTGATATCATTGAATGATAAGTGTATCAACGTGTATGACTCATATAGGGCAGCAGGTCACGATGCAGCTATCAGGGCAGAGATAGTTAAACTGTCTCAGTTGATCCCTTTGAAGTTATCAGTCAATGAATATTACAACAAAAAAGGAATTGATGTATCGCAAGCTCAACAAGAGAACGAGTTCTTTAATGTAGTATTCATAGATAATGTTCCTCAACAGGCGCATGGGTCTCTGTAAGTTTGTGTTTCTTTTGATTTTAATATCATCAAATTATCAATATTATATTGTGTACTAACTTTTAATTTCTTATATTATAGAGATTGTGGTATTTATATGCTAGCTTTTGCCGAATACTTGTCATACGGACAAGGTATTCCAGCGAATGTTTTGGATGCATCGCGTTTACGGTCAAGATATGCTACACTTCTTTGGAATTATGGCCAACAAAAGAATGATGCCGGAGCAATAAGTGACAATGAAGCACCTCCACGATATAGCAGATTCAATGTAGCAATGGAGGAAATTGATACAATTCAAATAGATTAGTTATTGTCCATTTTTTGATTTGTATTTGGACATTAGTTTTTGTATTCTATGAAACGTTTTTAAAGGGTTCCAGTTCTTTTGTGTTTATTAATGTATAAAATCTTGAAGTTATGGTTCAAAGGTTTTGGGTCAATATTAAAGTGTTCAAGCTTAAGTATTGCTTGTGGGGTACACAAAACTCATTTTTTTATTTTTTTATGTTTAAATGCAATACATATGATTCTATCAACATGCATACGATTCTATAAAAGGTATACCAATATATATAGAACAAATATAATGTAGATTAAAAGCATGGATACGAATACATTTCTTTATAAAAGGTATACCAAAACAATTACAATAATCTAACAAAATGTATGCATTCATATGTTTTCAAATGTATGTAAGACTTGATATTAAATTGTATATACAATTAATAATACTAACAACATAAAAAAAGATAGAATACGTATAGCAAATATGAATACTTTTAGAGAGAACACGTATACCAAAAAAAATAAAATTGTATGCTTTAAACTATTACAAAAACAATTTATAATATATTATAAATACAATTTAACTTGAATACAAGTAACTACACTGTTTTTGTTTCTTAATCATACAATTTTACGCATACATTATTAATAGAGGAAATACAATATAGATAAAAAAACATACATATGACACTTCCTCAAAAGATATTAGTACCCAGGATACAAATACATTTCAATAGAAAACGCAGAAAAAAAATTTGTATTCATTAAAATGTTACAAATACAATTCAACTGGAATACAAGTAACTGCAAAGGTTTTGTATTTGACACATACAAGTTCACTCAATAAATTTAGATAGGACAAATATAATATATATTGAAAACATGGATATGAATGAACACTTCTCGATAGAAAACGTATACACAAAAAAAATATTTGCCTAATTCAAAATAGACGAATCCAACAATTGTATTCATTCATATCCAATCAGGTTTCGAATACAAATAATATTATTCGAGAGAAGACGTAGAGCGATTACATTTAAAGATACAACCATGAACAAAGCATTCCATGTTATTTTATTACCTAGAAGGCATTAGAAGTCATGGATATGAAACATAACTCTATAAATATTCAAAATATGAAACATCATTAACTATACAATACGCGGTCCATTCCTACATGAACGCCTATTGTGCCCTTTAAACCCACACGTACTGCAAGAATTCTTTCTCTTCTTACCGTATAGCTCGCTATACGTCTTGTCACGATACTTCTTGGATGGCCTTCCAGGGAGCTTTTTGTGATTTGGAGGCTGCACTATCTGGTCCTTAATATACCCAGGTACATTCCACTCGTTTTGATCAGGTAACGGACGAATTGAAATGCTATATGTATTCAACAAGTTACTTGGCTTGTACACGTCGGAACAATATGGCCCAACATCAAAATGTTTCTTCTTTAAAACAGCCCAAGCATGCGAACATGGTATTTCATCTATTTGAAACCTCTTGCAAGTACAAGTTTTATTTTCCAAACAAACAACGTAGGTTCTACCTTCGTGATGAACACTAAACACATAGTTATTAGACGGAACAACCTACAAAAATAAAACAATTATGTCATATAATTTTGATGAACAGATAAATCGTAACAACATACCTTCATACGTAATTATGCTTCTTCATTAGCAACAACCATCTCTTGTGGTCTACCACAAAGTGTGGTGAATGTATGTGAAGCAGACGTATGATTTTTCAAATTCCATCTTGCAAACATCTGTCTTACTTCCTCAAGAAAATCGTATACCGGTAATTCCCTTGCTTCAAATAGACAAGCATTTATGCACTCAGCTATGTTTGATGTCATAACCATTCCTCGATCAACTGTTGCATATACCCTAGCCCATTTTTCATAACCTGCTGATTCCAAGTAATTTTTTACACGAACATCAACTTGTTCAACCTTTTCCATCAGTTCATCAAATTCATATTGTTTGTATGCCTTTGCCATCCCATAAAAAACTTTCGACAGACTGTTGTGCGACTTTTTAAATAGTGTTTTCACATTTTTCCACAAATGCCAAATACAGGCATAATGAGGAACTCCATCAAATACCCTCGAAACTGCCTTTATAATACTTTCGTTTCGATCAGACACAACGCACATGTTATATTTAACGCCATGCGCTTCTCTAAACTGTTCAAAAAACCAAGTCCAGGATGCATCATTTTCAGAATCAATAATTCCATACGCTAGCGGCAATATATTTCCTACACACAAAACATTTAATAAAGTTTTTATTTCATATAGAATAAATATAATAATCAACAAAACAAAGTGTATATATTGTCATTCCAATACCTGCTCCATCAACAGTACTTGCAGAAACAAATACTCCATTGTAAGTACCCCTGAGGTGGCTGCCATCAACTACGACAATTGATTTACAAAACTCAAAACCTTTTATGAACGGGAAGAACGAAATAAAAAGATAAAGAAATTGATTTTCATCGGTTTTCTTCATCCTTATATGAGATCCAGGGTAGGTAGCGTCCAATACGTATAAGTAGCTCGAAAGTTTACCATAAGAACCAGATGGGGTACCCCTTAAAGAAACTAAAGCCTTTTCTTTAGCATTCCACGCCACTGAGTATGATACATTTACTCCAAGAGCTAAGCTGACATCTTGTTGTATATCCTTTGGCGTCAACTTCCTTTTATGATCAACTAACTTGGGTTGTATCATACCTCCAATAAGACTGCTTGTTGCTTGACGTTGTTCATAAACCTTATCTTTCAATGGACACGTGTGATCATCTACGAATTTTCTAATTCTGAACATTCCAGATTTATTGATACTTGACGACTTCAACACCCACCCACAATTATCAGAGACACAAACAAGTGTATAACTGTTTGAATAACACCATATTAGAATTAGGTAAAATACAAATAAATATTTGATATAATGTAAAAAAACATAATGAAAAAAAAATTATAAGAGAATCCAACCCAAATACACATACCATGTTTGACTCGATCTGTCCGTTTTCCATTGGAATCTATGATCAATAGCGTATTGCGTCATCACAGCCTTTAAAGTTCCCTTGTCCTTATAAACTTGATCTTCCAACACTTCCTTATGTTTGACGTTTGTAATAATGTCGCAATTCATGTTATCGCTATTGTTCGGCACACTAAGCACTAATGATTCTATATCAACTATATCTATTCCACCAGGCCCACACATTTCGAATCCATCCTCAAACATATTTCTATCAGCTAATTGATAGTCATTCACAAATACGGATACACATATAGGATACTTTGACAATTCTTTGTTATCTTTTTTCAACGACACATACACTCTCACGCCCATGTCGTTGTGTATTTCCAGAGGTGCAGTACTCCCCTCTATCTTATATTTAAGTTTCACAATGTTGAAGCTCAAGTCAACACAAATTTGCTTTGAAACAAGAACCATTAGTTCTCTAAATGTCGCATGCTCTTTTAACACAATTGCTTCCGTACTGTAGTCAACATAGCAATTTTCATTGTTCCACCTCCCAGAATGCATGACCAATAAACTAATGCTTCCCATGGCTACAATAACAAATTCTATATAATCAACATTGCAATTTGCTAATGAATTCGTACTGTAATCAACATAGCAATTTGCTAACATCTCACTTGGAGACTTACAATACTAGTTAGCAAATTGTTAACAAATCAGCAATTTTCAGAAGAAAAAAAAATACTATAACTTTTAAAATAAAATCACCGACAAAGCAGCAAATTTGCAGGAAAAAACAGGAAAATCAGATATTTATATTGATATAAACGGAACATAACATGAGCTTAAAAAAAATTCAAATCATACAAACATTTAACGTATTCATATTAAAAAATTTAAAAAAAATACCTGATCTCCAAAGTATGAATAAAACCGAAAGGAATAAATTGTTGTTGTGGGATTCGAAAATTTCTGCTTTAAAATAATTTCCGTATTCGATTATATTGGCAGAATTCGATTTGTATAATAAAGATTCTTTACCAATTCAATAATAGAGAAGATAAATTTGTTTGTAATCTTTTTTAAATATGAAGAACAGGGGAGAAGAAAGAAAACGTTCAAATTAATATATGACAAAAATACAGCTTTTAAAAAGTAACTGAAGGATTATTAATGCTACTTACCTTTTTTATGTTTTAATTTCCATATTTTCTATAATTTTTTTTTATAAAAATACATACCATATTAAAAGAAAAAATACGGTATTCTTAATCTAAAGTAATTAAAACATGCTAGTATTACTAAATATTGAAATGTTGTTACTGTGTCACCAAAAAAACTAACATATTGCTGTTTTGATATATTTCTCCCTTTTGGAGCCGCCACCAACCAAGACACCTCCATTCTCCCCTTTCTTTTTCACCAAACAGCCACCAAGACCCTCCTACTCTTTCCATTTCCTTATTCTCCTCAACCCAAAAATCCACTTGTTTCTTCCCCTCCGACCACCAAGAACACCACCCCAAACGTACAACAACAAAACCCCATCTTCCTCTTCTCATTTTCCGATGAAACTTCACCCATTTCCTCTTTCCAAATGACTAGCAGCAACCAACAAAAATCTACCTGAAACAACCCCCAAAACCCATTATTTTCCCCCTTTAATTTCTGCCAACAGTGACTCCGACGAGGAGTTTCAATATCTAATGAATCGGAGTAAAATAATCACGAGACCATCAAGCACCATCCCTCCCCCCTTTTTTCTATATGATCTCGTTCATTTTGCAGCCATTTTAGCGAGCTACAAACTCCAAAACCAATGAGCTCGAAGCACAGGCGAGTCAACATGCTTGTAACAACGATGAACCATCGAGCTACAAGCTCCAAACCAGCAGCCACTACTTGCTCCATCTCCGGTGAAACTCAAAATGCTCCGGCGAAGCTTCAAACTCCGGCTACCATTGTATGGTATTGTTTGTTTTATTTTTTTTATTTTGCATAGCGGTTTGCTGTGATAAGAACTTCAACAATATCTCATTATATTTGTTTGGTGTTTGTCCTTTTTTCTAATTTTTTTAATAATAATAATAAAATAAATAAATACAGTAATATATATATATATATATATATATATATATGCACACACTTAACTTACCATGGTTCCACTGTTAACTATGTCATATTTTTTTTATTAAATAGATTATGTGCAATTTACAATGTTTCAGTAATAGGTCATATGTTTTGGTTTCTCTGCTTTATTAGTTTGTATTATTATTAATTTTATATATTTTAATTGGGTTTTTGTGTTGATAGTAATGTGTATTCTTATTTGTTTTTGATGAATTTTTGTGGCTTTAAATGATTGCTACTCCATCTTGCCACTTTTAACTTGTCGATTAGATTCTATTATTATTGTTATTATATTACATTTAGCTATCAGTTAAATAATTATTAAGTTACCTTATTAGTTTTAGTTTGTTCTAATAGCCTTGTTTTATTCTATTAGGTGTTATGATTTTTAATTATATGGTCATTTTATTTATCTGTTTAATTTGTTGCTTATTTGATCATTAGTTTATATTATTTATTGTTCATTATTTTGGATATCTTCATTAGTTATTTAAAGCATTTTTAGGATTTTATTTTATTTTTGCTATAAAATAGTTATTGTTTGTGGAATTTTGGTTCTGCCTCTCATCAAGTCACTATTGTTTTGCTTATATTTTTACTTAGTTTATTTTTTTCTCTTTATTAGCCAATGATGAAAATCTCTCTGTCGGTTTTGGAGGCCTCCCCATTGTTTAAAAGGCAGAATATTTAGTTCAAAATTATATATATTTATGTGATAAAATTGGCCGATGAAGATACCGTCGATTTCTAAGGTCTTCCATGTTTTCATGTTTATAAGACGAATTTTTATGTTTAAGTTATTATTTAAGTTATTCATTTTTATTCATAATTAATTTATCACTAACTCTTTTACTAAGTGTGTTTACAGGTATCCCTAAGTTGCTTCTCATAGAAGCTATTCCAATGGAATTCAAATGTATTTTATATTCATCATTGTGTATATAATTGGTGTTAGACAAACATTAGGCCGATACTTACATTATTATTTTATTTTATTATTCGTTTATATTACATGTTAGTTGACTTGTATATTATTTATTTGCTCCTCAATTTGAAAAAAAAATGAATTCACTCGGTACCCACAATTGTGGATTTTGAAGGGTGCCTAACACCTTCTATTCGAAATAACTTGAACCCCTTACCTAGAATTTCTCAGTTTCGTAGATCACTTATTGATTTCCTATTTTTTTCCCCCTAAAATTAGGTGGCGACTCCTTTTAAAACTCATTTATTTTTTAAATTCTTTAAAAATTGAATCAATTAATTAGTTTTGAATAACCGCGATGTTTCGCCCTATTTTGAATAGAGTAGGGATGTAAACATGAACTACACACACCACTGAGGTGTGTTTCTCAAACTAAAAAGTGATAGTTTAGGTATTAAATTTACACTTTCAATAGTTTAGATATGAAACTTAAAAAAGTGTATAGTTTAGGTGTGTTTTTTACACTCATCTCTTTTTTTATTTAGCCAAATATGTCAGATGACGAAGAGGAACAAGTTATCCCAGTAAATTAGATGGTTACTAGTTGAGTGATTGAGATTCTTTAAAGTTTAAAAGTCAGTTCTCATTATAAACTAGTTCATGGAATGTGCTTTGCACGTTTGTCTCATACAATTATTATAAAATTGAATTATTATATCGAAAATGTTGAACTTAAAATATTAGTTTTATCATTTATATTCTATTCATTAAATAAAATTCATAATAATTGAATATTACATTGCCCATCAAGCAAGAAATATGAAAAAATAATAATATTACTATAGCATCTAATAATATGAATATATCTATATGATTTATCCTTAATAATCTCTCATTATGCGCCATAGAGTAATAAGTACACAAATATGTATCTATTTAAAGAAACTATATCAATAAGGAAAGGATAAAAGAAAAATAATCTTAATAAAGTACATTTAAAAATGAATATAAAAGTCATAAATTAGTAATTTTAGCACTAAAAAAAATAGACTTGTAACATTCATTATTTCATAGAAGATTAAATTAGAGAAGTATAAATTGGTAAAGAATACAAAAAAATTAAACAAATAAGAACAAATACAACATTCATATCCTTCTTATGACTTTAATAATAACAATGTAACACTTTGAAAGTCTAAGATGTGTTCTAGAGCCTAAATATGTGTCAAAAGGTTTAGACACTGTATTAAGGTCTATTTTAATGAATATAAGTAATTTAGGAATTTTAGAAATCAAAACGTTAAAGAACGTCCATGACGTCCGGAAACTAGTTCAAGGAGGTGCTAGTGTGCCTTAGCTTTTGACTAAGTTTTAGGGGTCGAAAAATGATGAAAATCGGTGGAAGGGTGTCTAACACGTATTAGAGTTGACTCATAATCGAAACGTCCAGGAACGACTCCCCAAGGACCAACCATGGGCCCTTGAGGAGGACCCTTGCATTTTGGGGTCAAAGGCTGCCTAAGGCAGTGTCCACCAACGGATGCAACCCAGGATCTGTTGTCAAATCGACGGGGCGTGGACTGCTTCTATTCGATGGACACTTAGCCAAATTTTTGGAAGCCTGCAAATGGACAGTCTCTGAACTTATTGACGAGTGTGCAGCACGGAGGGGAACAGTGCCCGTGATGGACACACGACCATCGATCGTGGTCTCATATGTGGAGCCACTATTTTGCTGCACGTTTTTACTTAACTCATTTAATTAGTTGACATAGTTAGGAGGTTAATTAGGTTTTAGGGGAGGTCTAATTAAGTTGATTAACAACCTATATAAAGACCCTAACCTAATTAGACTAACCTAAGCTCTCGTAATTCCCAAAATCCAAACTTTCTTCCTTCTCTCTTCTTTCTCTCTCCCAAGTTGAAGAACACCATAGAAGACGAGGTCAAGGTAGGTTATAGGGATGCAATCACCAAGGTTTCTCCATCAATATTCATCAAACATTAAAGTATGGGATTCTTTCACCTTTGGGATTTGTTTCCCCAAAGGGTTCCATCAAATTAATTTCAAAAGTATGAAATTCAAGTGGGTCTTTTCCATTCTCGAAATTGATCTTGTGAATTATTTTATTTGCGATTTTCTTTAGATATTATGAATATATTAACATGTATTGTAACTCAATTATGTTATTTCTTGATGGATTGGTCTAGTTTGTAGGAGATGACCTATTCCCCTTAACCCTAGGTTGTGTTCTTGATAGGAATTGTGTAATGTTAGTTCAATTGAATTGATTATTGGTTGAAGTACTACTAGATGATGTTATTGTATCAATTATGAATAGTTTAAGATGAATTATAGTCCTATCAAGCTAGTTCTTGAGTAATTGATATAGATTATGACTTTGACCTAGGTCTCTTATCTTAAGCTATGAACTAGTAATGAATTGTGATGTAGTGATTCAATTGGCTTTGTTATTATGTTGATTATTATTGTGTGATGATATTGAACCCTTATTGGGTTGAGTTAAGAGTTGATGGTAAGACCTTGATGATGGAGTATGAAGGAGACTTGGTATGTCTTGTGATCTCAACTTTTTACTCCAATTGTGGTTAATTGTGATTTAAGTGATGATGTTGCATTGGAGTATACCTTGTATTAAAATTGATATGGTTGGTATGATGTTGAATTGAAATGTCTTGACGATGATTTTGTGAGGTGTTGGCTAAGATGTAATTATTATAAGGTGGTGATAACTTATCAATGTGTCTTATCAAGATGTGATTATGTAAATGTGCTAACCTTTTTTATATGATTTGTAATGAAAGGACTATACTAATACAATTCTTATTGAGCTATGATGATGATGACTATACAAGGGATAAACCCTATGACCTACATTAAGTTATGGTGATTATAAAAACATTAAGACATTTCAAAAGGGTCTCCAGCTTAGCACCGAGTGAACTAGAGTGAGGAGTGTCCCTTCCCACATAGGGAAGGTAGGATCAATAATGTACTCTTGAGATTGGAGACTAAAATGCATGTATCATAAAGATGGTCCCAACTATATCTCCTAGTTCTTGAACTATGTTTCCCCCATAGGAATACTAGCTAGTGGATCCACGTAGTTGCTATGTTCATGTTTTGGTACTACCTTGGCAAGTAGTCCACCTTCCTTCGATATAGGGTTCCATGACACCAGATTCCACATCAGTTCATGTGGTCTATGTCGGTTAAGGCAAGATGTTCCCAAAAGGTAAAATGGACTAAAGGAATGAACTCTAACAAGGATGACCTAAGGAGTTTAGCTTAGTCTAGGTAGGGGTATGGGACTCTACCTAAATATTGCACTAGTTAGCCTTGAGGGAAGTCTTAGGAGGATGTTCTTATATATGTATATGCTTATAATGGTACATGATATGTATATGATGATCTTGCACATTGATGATACTATATGATGATTGGTCTCACTTATGAACATGTGTTGGTCTCCATCGTTAAAGTATGATGATATGTACTTTTAATGATATGCTATGAGAAGTTGGATGTTTGTCATGATTCTTGTTGGGTTTATTTGATTGAGTGAGGTTATGGAGCTTTTCTTGGTCATTGCACTAGTTAACTTAATGAGGGTTCATGGGTAATTGTCTTGCTTTAGTTATGTTGTAATGAACTCTTAGTCATGCTTGTTGTTAGTATACTTGATGATAGGGTTGCCTTGACTATGTGTTCAATTATGTGATATGCATGTTGACTTGACTAGATTTAGTATTGTTGGTCTTGTGATGTACATGATTTTGACTTAATGTCATATTAATTGACATGGTCTTCTTGAATGTGCTTAAGACTTTTCAAAGTAAATTGCATACTTTAATGAATTGTCCCTTTTTAGCATGATTTCATGATATGTGTGCATATGGTCTCATACTTAGTATAAGTGGTGTACTAACCCCATTTTCTTCCCTTTTCCCCACATTTTAGATTCCGATTGTTGAAGGGTCTTTGAGAAGACTTTGAAGGAAGACTTGGAATTCTCATTCATCCAAGTTGGATAGGTTCTCACTTTTTGAGGGCAATGTCAATATCAAGCTTATGAAGTTGTTCTAGTTTTAAGACTTCTATGTTCTTTCCTTTTCATTTGAGTATTAAACATTGTATAGACTATATGTGGCCTTATTACTTTGATGTATGGGATATGCCCAAATTGAATTCTCGTGCTTAGATGGTTTATGAGATGAGACATCCAATTATGACTATGTTATATCTTATATATCTATGTGCAATAAAAGTAGAAGACTATGTAATCTTCCTATACGAAGGGTCTATGTATACTCGATATAAATATTATGTGTATGTAGAGTTCTGTGTAAACCTCAATGTAGAAGTAATGAAATTTTTTTAAAAATTTCCGCATTTTTAACCTATGAATGCAATGATGCCAGCTAAGAGGCTAGTCTTAGTCCTCAAAGAGGACAACGACGCCGGTTGCGTCTAGGGGGTGCTCCCCAGATGTGACAAACAATATATATCATAAAAAGAAATATATAAGAAGTAGAGTTCTTCATGATACCTTAATCTGTAACAAAAAAGAACTCATTTAAAATTGTAAAGATAAAACTATGATATAATATATCATTCTAATTAGGATCAAACAAATATTAATATTTAAAACAAAAAAAAAGTACATGAAAATTTCCTAATGATTCACATCAACAAGAGGCAAGTGATAAAGAAAAATTACCTTTTCATGATACATATATATAGTTAAAGATTTATAGGATAAGATAAAAAGGAGAAGAGTTGTTTAAGTTAATTCTCAGAAGTTAGTGATCCTAAACATGGAGAGAAAAAAGGTTGATTGTTTTTACTAATAATTCAATACATCTAATTATTCATCTGTTCTTGTTTCTTAGCGTTTAAAAATATAAATGTGTGTTGAGATATCAAGTTCATAGGATCAGGGGCATAGGTAGCCTTTGGTTAGGGTGTTCAATTGGACACCCTTCGTCAAAAAATTATATCGTATTTATAAAGAAATAATAATTTAAATGGTTAAATAACATATTTTGGACACCCTAGAAAAACAATAAAATTTTTAGCTTAGTGGTTTCAGTGGTTCAACTTTTTACTAAATTTGTTACAACTTGCATTGAACGTGTTTGATTTCCGTTATTTGACTTTGATTTTATCTTTTCATTAAAAATTTAAAAGATTTATTTAATTTTAAGTTAATAAGAAAATTCTATTTATTTATTTCATTAAGCTACTAATAGTGAAAATACTTTATATAATTTTTTTTTAATATAATTCGTTTGATTTTATTATTTATTTTTCATAACATGAATACTAAAGCTAAATATTATGTAGTTTGATTTTAAAATTTTTTGGTACATTTTAATTAAAAAATTAATCATTAATGTTATGTAGTTTGATTTACAAAATTTAAGTACACTCATTTTTTAAATTATTTTTACGAGCTATGAAATTTTGGGACACCCTTTATAAAATTTCTGGCTACGCCACTGCATAGGACTGAGTGTATGCTATGTTGTTCTTCACTTATCTGAATTGGTTTTGATGCGTTGAGGTCACTGCATATCTCAGTTTAAAGTCATCCTTTTCATGACTGCTTTATCTATTTCAAATGGATTAAACCTTAAGGGGTTGTTTGGTTAATGGTTAGAGTTATGCAGGTATTAACAATGCATTGTTTAGTTATGCAGGTATTAGTTATGGAGGGTTTAGTTATGCAAGTATTAGCTATGCAGGATTTAGTTATGCAGGGTTTAGTTAAGCAAGGTTTAGTTATGTTGGGTTTATTTATGCGGATATTAGCTATGTGGATATTAGTTATGTAGATATTATTTAGTTACATAGAGATTACAATACATGAATTATTAACTATTTAATATTAAAATTATTGTAAATTATTTATATATAATATTTACAAACTAATAATACATGCTAATAAAATGTTAAATATATTGAGTAATATAATGCTAATTTGATTAGCATATGTACCGTTAAAACTATACAATCAAGTTCTAATATTAAAAAATATTTATATTTGCATAAATCAATCAAAATGGTATGTATATAAAAAGAAATGAAAATAATCTATATAATAAGAAATAAAAACAACACATGTTGATAGGAAACAATAAAGTTTCCAATAAAAAAAATAAAATAAATTAAAAGAAATAAAAGTGGTCTAAATATAAAAAAGAAATAAAAACAACAAACATATATATAGGAAAACAATAAAGTTTCAATTAAAAACAATAAAATAAATTAATAGGGTAAATATGTAATTTATCACTTTAATACATGTATAACTAATACCCACATAACTTATCCACCTTCTACCTTGCATACTTTTATACATAGATTCCCTCATAAGTTATGTTGGTATTAATTATGTAGGATTACAAAAATGCAACTAAACATAGTATAAGTCATGTTGACTTTTCAACCTAATAATTTTTTTTTACCAAACATTGTAAAACTAATACAATATTTTATACAAGAATAACATGCCCTCTTATACCGTAACCAAACGGCCCTAACAATTTTTCTTGTATTAATTGTTTGCCTCAAGTGTAAGAATAACATTTAAGTCATTTCTTGTTCCCTTTACATGTGATAAATATGTTGTTGGTCATTAATTTATGAAATTTGGTGGAAAGTTAGGAAAATTATTCAGTTGTTATTGCTAGTGTAATAAGGGATATTAATGTATCAATTGCTAGATTTTCTAGTTAGTGTTTCACAAAAATTATCTTATTAAGCTCTATGGCTCTGTCATATGTTTAAAAGAAATCAGGTTGTTTGTTTTCTTTACAATGATGAGATACCTTCTACCTCATATTTCCTCTTTTTGTGTGCTTATCCTAAATCACAACATTGTCATCTTCGAATGTGTAGTAAATGTTGGTCAGGCTATTGTGAGGAAATTCATCTTATTACTATTTTACTTACTTAGCTACTTTAGTGAATGTCCAATTCTGATTAATTGCTAATTCTTATTATTTCTTTTTTTTTAATGCATGACCCTATCCTTCACTCCTTGCATCTCGAATTGGGTTGAAATCCAACATTCCTGTCACGACCCAAAACCGAGCCGCGACTGACACCCACACTTACCCTCCTATGTGAGCGAACCAACCAATCTAAACCCTAACATTTCAATATAATATCAACAGAAAGTAATGCGGAAGACTTAAACTCATTAATAAAAACCAATTCAATAACTTCTAAAATTCAACATCTATTATTCCCCAAAATCTGGAAGTCATCACCACAAGAACATCTATGATCAAATTACTAAACTAAGAGTATTCTAAGAAGCTAAAA
>NC_028641.1:52302297-52306954 GCF_001406875.1 Solanum pennellii | reverse complement strand
GCCTGTGACGGCCCGTCGTGCCTGCGACGGTCCGTCCTGCTGCTCCGTCACAGAGTTCAGAGAGTCAATTCCACTAAAGGGTCTGTGACGGTCCGTCGTGCCCACGACGATCCATCCTGCCATGTCGTCACGAAGTTCAGAGAGTCGATTTCAGTACCCAAATTTCAGAATTCTAAGTGTTTTGGAACGAGACCCCCTCGACGGCCCGTCGTGCCCATGACGGTCCGTCGTGGGTTCCGTCGACTCAGACAGTTTTTCCAGAAATAAAATCTGCTGCTTAAAACGACTAAACAGGTCGTTACAATTCCTCTTTTTATCAAATCTTATTTCATCATTTTTCAAGTTTTGGAGACTGATGAACAGGTGAAGGCAGGAGGCCAAACAACAGTTCTGGGAAGAGTCCGAAAGTGGATTGTATACCTTAAGTTTTACACTGATATACATTGGTATACAATAAATTTGTATATGATATACATGGGTGAAAATGGGCTAGAAAAGCCCAAGTGCTACAGCAGTACAAGAGGGCTAAAATGGACAGACTTCAAAGAAAAGTTCGGCCCAAAACAAGGTCGAACTATTGCATACTTTTTTGGGAAATTTATCAAAACAACAATATTTTAGTCTTTAGAGCGACTCCATAACAACATTTTAATTATTTAATAAAAATGACAATGTTTTAGTGTGTTAACATGAATAATGTATTTTTTATTTATTTATTTGAGTGAATATATATATACTTAATAATAAAAATTAGAGTAAAACATGGAACTTAAAACATCAAAAAAGGTAAAAACGACACCAATAATTCTTCAGTTACATTTTTAAAAGCTGAAATATTATCATTATTTGTGTTGAGCGTTTTTTTGCTCCTTTGTTCTTAATAATTCCAAAAAAAAATACAAAGAAAGTTGTATTCTTAATTAATAATGTACACTTATATTTTGTTAATTTGCAAGTGACGTAACTCGTAATTTAGTTGAAGTTCAGTTTTTGATTTTTAGTCATATGTTTAATAATTGATATAGTATGTATACATGACCAAAAGGAAAAAAAATTGAATCAATATTTTGATGTATAGTTCCTTTAATTTATTAATCATTACATTAGTATTAGTATGAATGATTTTTTTGGGGGGAAATTTTTTAAAAGAATAATATTTTAACTTTTAATAGGGTCTCATAACAGAACTTTTAATGTTTATTAAAAATAACAATATTTTGGTTTGTTATATTGTTGCTTTATGCATTTCTGTCATTTGTTTGATTTAAAAAAAAATACAATTAGTTATTAACAGAATGGAGAGAATTAAGGAAAATAATATTTCAAATAAGGTAATTTTTAAATTTAAACCAACAAAGTTACCATAATTACTAATCATAATTTTGATATAACTTTAAGTAGGCCTAGATTTTTCTTTCACTATTCTTATGCTCTTTTCATCTTTTACTAGTGGGAATAATATTTACAAAATTTCTTTCCTATTATACGTGTTTGGTTCCACAATTGACATTAGTTTTCTTTCCCTTAAACCTCAAATTTTCAATGTTAATTTTAACTCTCCATTGAAAATATTCAATCTATGTCGAATTGAAATCTATTGATTTAAGATTCTTCCTAGCAGTGAAGGAGATTTTAGAATGAATACAGAATAAAAAAATACAAAATTTGTTGACATACAACGTGAGATTGAAATACAAAGTGATCACAAAAAATCTAAAACTTATTGGCATACATTTAGAATTGATACAAAATAAAAAAATACAAAACTTGTTGGCATACAAAGTGAGATTGAATTACAAAGTGAGCACAAAAAATCTAAAACGTGTTGGCATACACATAGAATTAATACAAAAAAAAATACAACACTTGTTGGCATACAAAATGAGATTGAAATACAAAATGAACACAAAGTACAAAACTTGTTGGCATACATTTAGAATTAATACAAAAGTAAAAAAATACAAAACTTGTTGGCATACAAAGTGAGATTGAAATAAAAAATAATATTAAAATACAAAGTGAGCACAAAAAATCTAAAACTTGTTGGCATACACTTAGAATTAATACAAAATAAAAAAGAAATACAAAACTTGTTGGCATCACATATTTAAAATATATACAAAAAAAATTGTATGATACCTTATTTAAAATAACATATAAAATTCTGTAAAACTATTTATCTAATACAAAATTAAATATATACATAATTTGAAATGAATCCTACCTACAAAATAAATACAAGTTACACCTAAAAAACTCAAATTTAGCAAGATACACATGAATTTTGTAATGAATACAAAATGCAACAAATAATAAAAACTGTAAAGAAAATAATTTGATAGTTTAGATACAAAATGCAACACGCCATAAAGATGTTTTTCATCACCCTGATATTCAATAATTTTATCAATTTTTCAAATATTTATATTTGAAAATGTCACTTCTTCACATGACACATCTTCCAGATCAAATTCAATACTTTTGAGCGATTTATCTTAATATTGACACTTCAAAAATGACGCTTCTTCCCCTGATACTTCTTCCAGATTAGATCTGACATACAAAACACATAAAATACTTTTGTATCTCAATACTTCGACAAAATGTTGAAAATCTTTTGAATGATTTCTAAGAAAAATGGAGGATTTTGATTTAAGAAAAAGGACAAGGTTATATGAGGATATGAAATTATGAAAGAAATCTTTAGAGAGAAAAAGAGAAATGATAGAGTTTGGGTAAAAATATTTAGAGAATGAAAAGTGTGAATGGGGTCTGTTATTTTTAATCAAAAAGTGGGCCTAATTTGAGAAATAAAAGGAAGATAAATGAATTATATAAGGATACATTTTATTTGTTAAAATATTTTCATTCTAACATTTTAAATAAATATTTTAAAATGTTGTTATTTTGACTAAATATGTTATGTATTATGACTTAATTGCTAATTTTTTCTACTTTGATTTAGTGTCTAGGATAGATTTGGGTCAGACCCAACAATTTGAATTTGGTCAAGGAGCCCAAGTTTGAAGTATTTCCTTCCTTTACCTTTAATGAAAAAATTAACAATCAAGTCAAAATACATCATAATAAGTTAAAATAACAACACTTTAAATTATTTATTTAAAATGTCAAAATGACAATATTTTATAAAATATTTTTTACTCATATTTTATTATTTATATTTTCTTTTATTTTATCAAAACACTCTTACATTAGATCAAATTCTAAAATCAATAAACTTTTAAAAAGAAAAGAAATAATTAATCACTACTAATTAATCTTCTTTCTCCATATTTCACATTCTCTTCCCCCACCTTTCATGTTTTCTAATTCCTCTTTCATCAAGGTTCTTCTAAATTGTTCAACAAAATCTCTTGTTTAATTCAAGAGATAATTTTTATTGGCAAAGGTAATTTTGTTTATTTATTAAAATTTATTTTTATTTTTTCGGTTGTGAAGAGAGAAAATTTGAATTTCAACATGATCCTACTCACCCGACTAATGAAATTAACAATTCAATAAAAGAAAATTTATGGGTGCCTAAAAACTTGATGAAATTGTTGAAGATCAAAGTGATAAGAATAACTTTATGGCATGCTGCATTTTGTATTTAAATTATCATATTTAATCTTTATTGTTTTTATGGTCTATTGCATTTTGTATTCATTAAAAAACTCATGTGGCATCTTGCTAAAATTTGAGTTTTTAAAGTATAACTTGTATCTATTTTGTAGGTGGTATTCATTTCAAATTATTTATATGTTTAATTTTGTATTAAATTATAGGATAATATATAAATAGTTTTACAGAATTTTGTATATTTCTAAAGTAGGCTACATACAATTTTGTAATTTTTAAATTTTGTATTCATTCTAACTATATGACAAATTGTTTTGTATTTTTTTGTACTCACTCTGCATTTCAATATCATTTTTTTTATCTCACTTTATATTTCATTCTCACTTTCTATACCAACAATTTTTCTATTTTTTTGTGCTCACTTCATTTTGTATTTTAATCTCATTTTGTATTTCTTTCTCACTTTCTATGTCAACAAGTTTTGTATTTCTTTTTGTGCCCACTTTGTATTTCAATTCATTTTGTATTTCATTTTCACTGACAAGTTTTAGTATTTCTTTATTTATTTAATATCAATTTTAAATGTATGCCAACAAGTTTTAGATTTTTTGTGTTCACTTTATATTTCAATCTCACTTTATTTTTCAACAAATTTTGTATTTCTTTTTTATTTTTCATTCTAAAATCTTCTTCACTGTCCGCAAAATCTTAAATCAACCAACTTCATGTAACAACCTGTTTAGTAGGTTCGAGCAGTAAAATTATTTTGAAAATAACTGACTGGGTCGACGGATCAGGCGATGGACCGTCATGGTCACGACGGACCGTCGAGGGTCTTCGTTCCAAAACACTTCAACTCTGAAATCTGGGTACTGAGATCGACTCTTTGAACTTCACGACGGAACTGCAGCACGGACCGTCGTAGATACGACGGGCCGTCACAAACCCCTTTACTGAATTTAACTCTCTCAACTTTGTGACGGACCTGCAGGACGGACCGTCATAGACATGACGAGCCGTCACAGGTTGCGTAACCCCAACTGGGTCGGATTTCTGCTAAAGGTTTTAAAGGGGTGTT
>NC_028641.1:52280198-52292297 GCF_001406875.1 Solanum pennellii | reverse complement strand
AAAGCGACCGTGCTAGAACCACGGGACTCGAGGGGTGCCTAACACCTTCCCCTCGGTCAACAGTATTTCTTACCCGAATTTCTAGTTTGCAGACCAATAAAATAGAGTCAAATTTCCTTTTGATTAGGGATTTAAATAAGGTGACTTGGAACACCAAAACTCAATTCCAAGTGGAGATTCTAAATAATAATTATCCCTTTTCAAAACGTCACTTTAATTGGAAAAACTCTTTTTCTTTCAAACAATAAAAATCAAAAAAAAAATATTGAGAGAAAAAAAAAAGGGGCGTGACAGATGGCGACTCCACTGGGGATTAACTAGAATTCGAGCTTTAAATATTAATTTATGTATGACTATGACTTATTTGTTTACATTTTTGGATATTGTATTTATCGTCTTAATGTGCTAATTGTATATTTATTTTTATTTTAATATTATGTGAACGGTATATAAATTGTTTTCTTGCACACAACTATGAGTATCATTAATATAAGTATGGGAATTGCAACTGCGCACCCCAACTTTGTAAAGATAGCCAGTGGATCTTCGGTCCATGGTGAAGGATATTTAGTCACACCATTTTAGGATGGGGAGCACCCATGTACAAAGCCGGAAAGCGCTGCTACCGGTACGTTGCTACTCTCTAACTCGAGTTGTCCGCTCGTTTTACAGTCAGTCTAGATATCTTACCTTAGTAGAATTGAAACTTTCAGACATGATATCCTTACTAGGTTCCGATTTATTTGTATCATGTGCATGTAACTTAGCGAGATTTGGCATAGGGGCCCAATCTGACTAGGACGAATATTTTTTCGTGAGACCATCATGTGCATTTTTGTGCTACTTGTTGCATCATGTGAAGACTGTAACAAAATGTTAACCGGCTTTAGGATAATCGACTAAAGAGATAAATATCTATTTTCTACCCATTTTCAACCAATGATTCAAAATAAACAAATTAATACACATATATATACATACACACCTAATCCTCAATTTTATTTTCACTTTTATTAAAATAATACATAAATAATAAATATAATAATATTAATAATATATGTATACATGTCTTTTGAATTGTACATATACACATTCTTTTATTTTTCTTTCTCTTTTTTTTTTCAAAATTGTCTCTTTATCTGGTCATTCTTTTAAAAAACAACCTGAATCAATGATCACTTTAGACATTCCGAATCATTTTTATTTTTATTTTTTTAACTACTCCAATAAATAATTTTGAATTATAAAAATTTCACAATTATATTTGATTTTAAAATCTCGATTTTCTCTTTCTCAACCAGGTAATCATGAGATCTATGAGGTGTGATAAAAGACCAAGGGATGAACTGGTCGAAATCGTCAATGATCCCCAAAAGTTTATGATCACAGATAAAACCCCACAATTACTAATGGATTGGTGGAACGATATGCATGAATTTAGGCGGACTGAGATATTCAAACATCTTGGTTTCCTTACAGATAACATGAGATTTCGTCCTGACAGAGGTTTGATCGAGGCTTTGATTCCGTTTTGGGATTCCACAAATAATGTGTTTCGATTTAGTGATTTTGAGTTGACACCTACATTAGAAGAATTGGGTGGTTTCACAGGCTTAGGCCAGGATCTTTGAACTAAAACACTGATAGCCCCTAGGAGTGTCAGCAGAGGTAAATTTCTAGAACAGATGCACATCATCTATTCTCATAAGGAGTGTTTTGATAATGGGTTGGTTTCTTTGGAATTCTTGTACTCAAGATATGGAAAGAAGGAAGGATTTTCAAGCTATGGAAAACAACTTAAAAATGGAGAACACCTCCCTACTTGGGAAAAACATAGACAAGAAGCATTCATGGTAGCATTCTTGGGAGCTATGGTTTTTCCAAGGAAGGATAAAAAAATCGATATTCGTCTGTCAGGAATAGTCACTGTTATGATAAAGAAAAGAAAATACACTATATTGCCGATGATGTTGGCTGATATTTATCTTGCTTTGACTAAATGTAGAGAGGGGGGAGATTTTTTGAAGGTTGTAGCATTTTATTGCAAATGTGGTTTTTAGAGCACCTATATCGCCATCGTTTTGCGACAGATTTCAAATATGATTGGACGAATTATATTTTGAGCCACCCAGAAAGGATGAAAGAATTAGGAGACAAATTGCCAAAAGGTGTCAAAGCATGGAGACATTATATTCTTAAGTTGACGGCATCTAAAATTACATGGAACTATCATTGGTTTCCTGCTAGTGAGGTAATTGTTATGTCTTCCTATCGTCCATTCTTCGTTCTGACAGGCCTTCGCGGGTTCCAACCATACATACCCCTCCGAGTTCTACGCCAACTAGGACAAAAATATTTTTTACCTAAAGTCGAGGATACGCAGAATTTTGTGTGAGAAGTAGCATTAGAAGATAGAGATCGAGAATCAGAAGCTCAAAAGATTTGGGGTGGTAGTCAAACTTTAAGTTCGAAAGCTATGGTTGATGATCGTGTTGAAGGAGAAGTTGACCCCTTATACCTCCATTGGTTCTTTGATCAAGCCCCTCTCAAAATAATGCCCGATGGATCAGCGCGAGAAATCATAGATCGAAAAGAGGAAATTGAAGTAAGAATCAAGCAGGCCCGACTCGAGGTGGAAAGAAATTATAGGTCTACTTTAGATATCCTAAGCAATGACCTAAAAAATGTTAAAGAAGAGTTAGCTCGACGTGATGCAATATTCGAGGAAAGAGTTACATTGATTGAAAAAAGAGTTGAAAAGAAGCATCTGTCTACTATTCGAACCCTACATGAAGATTTGGGCATTGTCACAGGTGCTATGGAGCAAGAGGAGGAAGAATATAAGAAAGAAAAGAGCCTCTTAATACATGCGCAAGCTAGGTTACAAAATCAATTAAAAGCCTCTATGGGACGAGAAAGGGACATCGCAAACGGTTTCACATTGTACCAAGCAGAAGTGGCGACCGAAAGAAATCAATGGATGGAAGAGCGTGAAGAATTTCATAACCAAATTGAAGAGCTTCAAGCAATTGAAGAGCATCTGAGTGATGCAGTTGTCACTACTGAATAATGGTTGCAGAATTGTCACGAGAATAAGGAGGAGGCGAAAGGACAAGTGATTCAGTTGACAGAGAGCTTGAATGATGTTTATAGTGGTCATCTACATCGAAGTGATGAGATCCTGGGTCGAGAGGCGCGTGCATTAGCCCCACATCTGCCGAAAGCTTTGTTCAAGGTCTACTCTAGCCTAGCGGGCAATTGATGATCAAGAAATGTCGGATATTGATTTATTATTATTATTATTATTATTATTATTATTATTATTATTATTATTATTATTATTATTATTATTATTATTATTATTATTATTATTATTATTATTATTTTCCTCTTTTTAGTTCGTCAAATTTTGTTTTAATCTTAAGTACTTTGATGTTTTATTTTGGTCATTTTGATTTGAATGGTATTTTCAAGTTAAACAAATGTCGTATTTTTCTTTTGAAAGAAATTTATCCACATGAACTACGTAATGATCTGATTCATGTTCAAATATGATACGTAGGCAACCTTTAATTGGTTCAATAAAAATGCATTCAAATTATTCAAGAAAGTAAAGTAGGGGACCAAATGACATAAGCAAGTCATCCAAAGCCGGGATGAAACATAAAAGTCTTCCAAAACACATTATAGACATATGAAAATCTAGGTGCATAACATACAATGTGAATTTAATATCCTCAATATGTTGAATCCTAACACATGTTTTTTACTATATATGAGAATTTAAAGAGTTTAAAAGGTGGTTGGTTTTTGAGGGGAGATGACATCTCATCAATATAACACAAGATCAAAAGGTAAAGAAAAAATGACACGTAAAGACGGGACAGAGTCTAAAAACGAAGACGCACAAACCCAAATGGTTGCGCAAGAATCGGTACTTATAAAAGAGGTGAAAATGTTAAGACAACAGATGACCGAAATGTACGAAGCTTGGATGAATGGGAAAGCTCCTCCGCCTTCAATTCGAGAATATTTGAATTCGAATATGCCATTCCCCATCCAAGTCTCAACAAGTGACCCGGTTTATCCACCTGGGTTTGGACCCTACATTAACACATCTAATACTGCCGGAACTTCCTCAGTAAACCCGTTAAAACCATCAATGATGAACAATCCACTTTTCATGCCTATTGTCCAAACTAATACAATTCCTCAACCGACACTGGTACAAAAATCCAATAATGACCCTATACTCAAAGATCAATACAGCCAAGGTCATGCCCCTAAATTAACTTTCAATGTTCCTAACTCTTACCACCACCAATATAGTACTCCCTTTGAAGTTGAGAAAAACATTAAGAATAAGGAACATGAAGAAATTGCAAGGAAAATGAGGAGTTTGGAACAAAACATAAGGAATATGCAAGGTCTGGGAGGACACAAAAGTGTCTCATTTAAGGACTTATGCATGTTTCCAGATGTTCACTTGCCTCTAGGGTTCAAAACTCCAAAGTTTGATAAATATAATGGTCATGGCGATCCAGTGGCTCATTTGAGAAGATTCTGTAATAAGTTGAGAGGAGCCGGAGGAAAAGAAGAACTTCTTATGGCTTACTTTGGAGAGAGTTTATCGGGCGTAGCATCAGAATGGTTTATCGATCAGGACATTTGTTATTGGCACATTTGGGATGATATGGCACAAGATTTTTTCCAACAATTTTAATACAATATCGATATTATTCCCGATCGCAATTCCCTAGCTAATATGAAAAAAAAGCCATCAGAAAGTTTTAGGGAATATGCCATAAGATGGAGGGAGCAGGCGGCTAGATTCAAACCGACGATGAAAGACTATGAGTTAATTGATGTTTTTCTCCAGGCTCAAGAACCTGGATACTTTCATTATCTTCTCGCCGCAATGGACAAGCCTTTCACCGAAGCGATTAAGATCGGAGAACGGGTAGAGAATGGCATAAAGTCGGGTAAGATTGTGAGTCAAGCAGCCATTAGAGTTACCACACAAGCAATACAAAGTGGATCAGGTAATTTTACCAATCGAAAAAAGAAGAAGGAAGGGTCCATGACGGCATCTGGATCAAGAGGTGTTCAAATAGGCATGAACAATCCTTATGGTCAAGTCCAACAAGAACAATATAATTCTCCTCAGCATTATTACCCGTCCCAATATGCAGTTCTCAATACTCAGGCATATGTCCGACCTCCTTCGCGCCAACAGTGGCGGGGGCCTGCCCCACAAGTTTCTCGCCCACAACAACAAAATTTCCAGGCGCCATATAATCCACGTCCTCGGACAAACTATACGAGAGAACAAGGTCAAAAAGAAAATTTTACCCGAATTGGAGAATCATATACGAGTTTGTTACGGAAATTGATACAATTGAGACTGGTTGAACCTGTCAATCCATACGTTGTCAATCCAAATGCAAGAGGTTTTGATCCGACTGTTATATGCGAGTATCACGCCAACGCTCCAGGTCATAGCACGGAGAATTATTGGACCCTAAAAAGAGTCATTGAGAAGTTAATTGAGGATAAGGTAATCGAGGTACGCAATGAGGAAGCACCGAATGTTACCAATAACCCACTCCCTGCTCATAATAATGAGCGTGTTGTGGGGATGGTTGGCATTTTTAAAGATTATGAGCAAACAAGTAGAACAAAAGTGGAAAGAAAGGTTTCAAAAGAAGAGTCTAGTATGGTTTTAGAACCCATACAAAGGGCACCGATAATTGTTAAAGGTGCGCGTTCGAATTATGGGAACTCGAGAAAGCTAGTGTTGTATGTCCCTGAATCTATAAAAAGAGAAGACGTTGAATGGTCCAAAATGCTACATTCCTGGTAAATTTTCAACGTTTGATCAAAATCAAGAAAGTATAAAAGATCCAGTTGTGATACAAATTGCGGCACAACTTCCGATCACAAACACCAAGGCCGTTCGGTGGAACTACAACAAAGTCGTCGTTACTCACAAGGGAAAGGAGATTGTCAAAGAAACAAATGAAACAAGAGGCTTAACTCGTTCCGGAAGATGTTATGCTCCGGAAGAATTAAAGAGGGACAAACAAATCAAAGAAAATCAGTTGCCGATGAAAAAACCAGTCACTGAGGAAGATGCTGAAGAGTTTCTGAAAAAGGTGAAAGCTCAAGATTATTCTATTATAGATCAGTTGAGGAAAACGCCTGCTCAAATTTCTTTATTGTCATTACTCATACATTATAAAGAACATCGTGAAGTGTTGACCAGAATTTTGAATGAGGCACATATATCAGAAAATATTACAGTAGGTCACTTGGAAAAGATGGTCAATCAAATTTTTGAGGTAAATAGAATCACTTTCACTGATGATGAATTGCCCTTGGAAGGATCGGGACATAATAGGGCTCTACATTTAACCGTGAAATGTGAAGAACACTATGTGAAGAGAGTCATGGTCGATGGAGGATCAGGTGTAGACATATGCCCTCTTTCCACTCTACAAAGCTTGAAAATGAGCACTGATAGGATTCGTACTAACAATGTTTGTGTACGGGCATTTGATGGTGCAGAACGGCATACTCTTGGTGAAATATACTTAATTGTTACAATTGGAGCAGCGGAGTTTGGAATCACTTTCCAAGTTATGGACATGGACACGTCTTACAATCTGCTTTTAGGTAGGCCATGGATCCACATGGCTAGAGCTGTGCCGCCTACTCTACACCAAATGGTCATGTTTGAACATGACAAACAAGAAATCATTGTCCATGGTGAAGATGATCTCACAATCACCCGAGATCCTTCAATACCATGCATTGAGGCTAAAAGAGGTTGTGAATACCTCAACTATCAGGCTTTGGAGATAATGATGGTTAATCAGTTGTTAGAAGGAAAGCCTATCCTCCAACCTCGTCTGTCCTCTACTTCAGTCATGGTGGTGGCTCAAATGATACAAAACGGCTATGAACCCGGAAAGGGGTTAGGTTTGTCGTTGCAAGGAATTGTGAATCCTATCAGTCCAATGGGTAATCAAGATACATTCGGTTTGGGTTTCAATCCAACTAGATTTGATAGAAAATGGGCAAAAGATCGTAAAAGAAATGCTTGGAATCTGTCAAAGCCGATCCCCCATATTGCTCAATCTTTCATTAAATCTCGAGGTGAACCGTGTCCAGACTTACCAATCCAAAATGATGTGGATGAAATGTGTCAAGGTATCAAGGAAATGTTTTATGAGGTAAACATGACTCAGAGGGGTGAGGGCACTAGTCATATGGATGTGCAGTTTATCAGCCCGAATGTCCAACTCTATAACTGGAATCCCACTCCTCTCCCTACAAAAAAGGAGTCATGTTACGTTAACTTTAATAATATGACATGCATGCGGAGTTTACAATTAGATCCTAAAAAGTTGTCTGATCTCATAACAATGAATCCTAAGTCTAAGGAATATGATGAAGATGAAGCTGATGAAGAGATAAAAAGGGGTTTGGAACAATTTGAAAATAAGCCTAAACCTAAATTAAGTGAAACGGAGGTGTTTAATTTGGGAACTCCCGAAGAAGTGAAAGAAATAAAGATAAGTATTCATGTCAATCGAAATATTCGAGACGACATAATTCAAGTTTTAATTGAATACAAAGATGTCTTCGCTTGGTCATACGATGACATGCCGGGGTTAAGGGCTATTTGGTAGTTCATAAACTTCCCATACATCGTGATTTTCCACCTGTATAGCAAAAGCAGAGAAAATTTAAGACAGATATGAGCGAAAAAATCAAAGAGGAAATCATGAAGCAACTGAATGCAAAAGTGATCAGGGTCGTCCAATACACTACTTGGTTGGCTAATGTTGTGCCAGTACCAAAAAAGGATGGAAAGATCAGAGTTTGTGTTGATTATTGAGATTTAAACAAAGCAAGTCCAAAAGACAATTGTTCACTACCCAACATTCATATCTTGGTTTACAATTGTGCAAAACACGAGATTCAATCTTTCGTGGACTGCTACGCCGGATATCACCATATTCTCATGGATGAAAAAGACGCAGAAAAAGCTGCTTTCACTACCCCGTGGGGTAAATATTGTTATAGGGTCATTCCATTTGGTCTAAAAAATGCAGGGGTACCTACATGAGAGCTATGACTACAATATTCGATGACATGATGCATAAAGAAGTTGAGGTATATGTCGATGATGTCATCATTAAGTCTAGAACGCAAATTGACCATGTGCGTGATCTAAGAAAATTTTTCGAAATGTTGAGAAAGTACAATCTCAAGCTTAATCCGGCAAAATGTGCATTTGGGGTTCCATCTGGCAAGCTTTTGGGTTTTATAATTAGCCGAAGAGGCATTGAACTAGACCCCTCCAAGATAAAGTCCATTCGAGAATTGCCACCTCCAAAAACCAGAACTGAAGTCATGAGTTTTCTGGGAAGGTTAAACTATATCAGCCGATTCATCGCTCAACTCACTACTACATGCGAGCCGATATTCAAGTTATTGAAAAAGGATGCTGCTATTAAATGGACAAGTGAGTGTCAAAAGGCTTTTGACAAAATTAAGGAATATTTAGCAAATCCTCCGGTACTGGTCCCCCCCAGAGCCTGGTAGGCCTTTGTTTTTATACCTCTCGGTAACGGATAATTCCTTTGGTTGCGTTCTAGGACAACATGACGTCACGGGGAAAAAGGAACAAGCCATCTATTACTTGAGCAAAAAGTTCACATCCTATGAGGCAAAGTACACTCTATTAGAAAAAAACATGTTGTGCTTTAACTTGGGTCGCCCAAAAATTGAAGCACTATTTTTTGTCATACACCACTTACCTCATATCTCGAATGGATCCTCTGAAATATATTTTTCAAAAAGCCATGCCGACGGGTAGGTTGGCAAAATGGCAGATTTTGCTTACGGAATTTGATTTTGTGTATGTTACTCGCACCGCCATGAAAACACAAGTGTTGGCCGATCATCTGGCAGAGAATCCGATTGATGATAAATACGAACCCTTAAAGACATACTTCCCTGATGAAGAGATCAACTCTATCCAGGTAGAAATTCCTGATAATGACCCCGTATTGAAATTATATTTTGATGGGGCTGTCAACAAAAACGGAGTGGGAATTGGGGCAGTTCTTATCTCACCAAGCGGTTGTCATTATCCTGCCACAGCACGACTTCGATTCTTTTCTACCAGAAACACAACAGAATACGAAGTTTGCATCATGGGTTTGAATATGGCAATAAATCTGGATGTACATGAGCTCTTAATCTTAGGGGATTCCGACTTGCTCATTCGACAAGCTCGAGGCGAATGGGAAACTCGAGACATTAAGCTCATACCGTACAAACAATGTTTAGAAGATCTTATCAAAAAGTTCAAGTCCATTGAATTTAGATATATTCCCAGGTTTCACAATGAGTTGGCTGATGCTTTGGCCACCCTAGCATCGATGCTTCCATACCCAGGTAATACCTACATTGACCCGTTGGAAATCCAAGTTAGGGATCAACATGGTTATTGCAATATAATTGCGGTAGAGGCAGATGGTGAGCCTTGGTATCACGACATCAAACAGTTTATAAAAGCTAGAGAATATCCACTGCATGCTGATAGAGATCAAAAAAGAACTATTGGGCGACACGCCAATTTATTACGATGTGAATCAAGAGGCGGAAACAATTATGAATGAGGTACACTCAGGGGTATGTGTCCCACACATGAATGGTTTACGTCCTAGCAAAAAAGATTATTTGGGCAGGATACTATTGGTTGACCATGGAGCGAGATTGCTTCCAATTTGTTCGCAAGTGCCATCAGTGCCAAATTCATAGCGACTTGATACACTCACCCCCTTTAGAGTTGCATCCTATGTCTGCTCCATGACCTTTTGTTACATAAGGAATAGACGTTATTGGGCCAATAGAGACAAAAGCATCTAACGGTCATCGGTTTATTTTAGTTGCCATCGATTACTTTACCAAATGGGTAGAAGCTGTCACGTTCAAATCAGTTACCAAGAAACCGGTGGTGGACTTCATTCATTCCAACATCATATGTCGTTTTGGCTTACCAAAAATCATTATTACAGACAATGCAATGAATCTCAACAGCCACTTGATGAAGGAAGTTTGTGAGCAATTTAAAATTGTTCATCGTCATTCAACCCCTTATCGTCCCAAAGCAAATGAGGCTGTTGAAGCTACGAATAAGAACATCAAGAAGATTCTTAGGAAAATGGTGCAAGGATCTAGACAGTGGCATGAGAAATTACCCTTCGCTCTCATGAGATATCGCACGACTGTTCTACGTCAGTCGGTGCAACTCCTTACTTATTGGTTTATGGAACTGAGGCTGTCATACCCGCAGAAGTTGAAATCCTTTCTCTTCGAACCATTGTTGAAGCAGAAATCGAGGATACAGAATGGGTTAAATCGAGGTTAGAACAATTAGCACTGATAGAAGAAAAACGATTGACATCAATTTGTGTTGGTCAATTATATCAGCAGAGAATGGCTCGGGCATATAATAAGAAAGTACGTCCAAGAAATTATGAAGTGGGTCAACTTGTTGTGAAACGTATCCTTCCCCACCAAGACGAGGCCAAGGGAAAGTTTGCTCCAAATTGGCAAGGCCCTTATGTTATTAAGCAAGTGTTATCCAAAGGAGCTTTACAATTGGCGGATATGGAGGGAAAGGCAATTGACACGATTGTCAATGCAGATTCGATCAAGAGATACTACATTTAGTACTCCTTGTCATTTTTATGATGAGAATATAAAAATGTATCCTCTTTTATCTCAAACACCACTGGTCTGGTGCTCTTTTTTTTTTTTAAAAAAAATTAAATTAAAAAAAATTTAAAAAAATGAAAAAAAAACAAACACGAAAAGTTCATTGAACTATTTGACCTGATTCTTAAAAGGATACGTAGGCAGCCCTTCATTAGGGTTCAGTCTAATCACTCAATAAAAAGATAATCATGTTCTTCAGTTCTCTAAAGGTTGAGACATTATGTAGGCGAACTATGGAGAAAATGAAGAAGAGAGTGTTGTGAGTGAATACCCTTACGGGCACTATAAGACGATGGTTAGTTGAGTGACAAAGATTAGAATGTCTTATTGGTGAAAATCATGAAAGGCGCTACTGATCGAATGATGACATTTTGTCTTGACATGAGCACAATCATGATAAAAGTCAAGGTTAGACTGAAAGGTGCAACATTGTTTCCTGAGATTCAGACAACTCGAAAAAGATCAAACGTTCGGTCCAATTGCATGTCATGTTTCAAAGTTGTCACATACTTTCAAATAAGATTCTTTTCATTCATTTTAACATTTTATTATTTATCTACTACTTCTAAAGATACAATTTTTCCTTCATAACCCTTTCATTAGTGTCATTTGTGCTTGTGTTTCTTTGAGTTTTTATTTTTCTTTCTCAGCATCAACTCGTGTCAAGTGAGAAAATAAAATTAAATCCGCAAAATTGACTACGGTATTTCTAGTTGAATGTTGGGGACATGCACCATATTGGCTAGGGCTGTGAACCTATCGAGAAAATAAATATCATAAATCGATACCGTGTGAAAATATATAAAGCAAAAGAGTTGCTTGGGAACGAATGAACCACACAACATGCACAAAATGGTAATGAGTTAAAATGTCCATGAAAAGTGTTTCAAGGAAAGATAAGGACAGTTTTTAAAACATCTAATAGATATTCGCACAATCATCAATGGGATGAATCTTCCAAGCGGGGCGGATCCAGAAGTCAAGCTTTACAAGATACTCAAAGTCACGAACCAACCACCATGTAGGAAAATTAACAATACATTTCTCTGACTTAAAACAAATATAAGGCAAAATCATGTAAATAGTTTGCGAGAGACAAACGCCGCGATGGTAAGTTCTTGAATCTTTACTTTTTATATAATATGCGTGATAAAATAATAATAACAATTAAAATGATTTTTTAATTGAATCTGGGGCATTTTATTATATTTTTAGTTTGTTCAATGTACAAATAAAAATAAAATAAAATAACGATGAATAATAATATTAATAATGATAATAATATAAGTGAAAATAAGAAAT
>NC_028641.1:52270938-52278650 GCF_001406875.1 Solanum pennellii | reverse complement strand
ATGTCTTCACAGGGCACAATAACCCCTGGTTGCATATAGGGCACAATAACCCCTATCATTTTTTTTATATCTTCATAAGGCACAATAACCCCTGGTTGCATATATGGCACAATAACCCCTATCCTATTTTTCATGTCTTGACAGGGCACAATAACCCCTGGTTGCATATAGGGCACAATAACCCCTATCCTATTTTTCATGTCTTCAAAGGGCACAATAACCCCTGGATTGCATATAGGGCACAATAACCCCTATCATTTTTTTTTCATGTCTTCACAGGGCACAATAACTCCTGGTTGCATATAGGGCACAATAACCCCTATCCTATTTTTCATGTCTTCACAGGGCACAATAACCCCTGGATTGCATATAGGGCACAATAACCCCTATCTTTTTTTTTAAGTCTGCACAGGGCACAATAACCCCTGGTTGCATATATGGCCCAATAACCCCTATTTTATTTTTCATGTCTTTAGAGGGCACAATAACTCCTTGATTGCATGTAGAGCACAATAACCCCTATCATTTTTCTTCATAGGGCACAATAATCCCTGGTTGCATATAAGGCACAATAACCCATATTTGTATTTTAATCTCATTTTGCATTTCTTTCTCACTTTCTATGTCAACAAGTTTTGTATTTCTTTTTGTGCCCACTTTGTATTTCAATTCATTTTGTATTTCATTTTCACTGACAAGTTTTAGTATTTCTTTATTTATTTAATATTAATTTTAAATGTATGCCAACAAGTTTAGATTTTTTGTGTTCACTTTATATTTCAATCTCACTTTATTTTTCAACAAATTTTGTATTTCTTTTTTATTTTTCATTCTAAAATCTTCTTCACTGTCCGCAAAATCTTAAATCAACCAACTTCAACTATACATAGTGTGAACACCTAATTTTTACCAAAACATAATATATTTTACTCCAATTTCAAAAGGGTTATATTTAAAATAAAATAAAATAATAATAATAAATTGTAAATTAATAAAAATTATAAGATCAATTATAATTTAATAATAAAAAAATTGATAAATAGAAGTTGGGAATTTAAGTTATTTGTTAATTATCTAGTCTAAAAATAATAATAATATAGAAAATATTATGAAAAAATATACAAAAAGAAAAGAAAAGAGGAGTCCTAAAGATTTCAAATTTGTTTTACCTTATCCTAATTATTCCCAACTTCCTAACTTACTTTAGTAAAAAATCTCATCCCATTTATTTTTTTTATTTTTTATTTTTTTTCTCTCTTTGTTTTGGAGGTTCCTTTTTAAAAAAAAAAAAAAACCTTTACACATTTTTTAATTTTATTTTGTTATTATTATTAATTTATTTTATATCATTATCTCAACCCCAATTTTCTCAACTAATTTTCAAATTAAATCCTAATCTCACTCTATTACATTCCTTTTAAGTAGCACCAGATTCTCACCCAAAAAATATTATATAACCCACCTTCAGTTGAAAAAAAATATACAGAGAGAAATACAGAGAACACACAAAAAACTGAGATTGATAGACATAGAAAAGAAAAAACAAGCAAACACAAAGAGAAAAAATGAGTTATTTCTTGTGAGATTTAGGTTAGAGTTAGAGATTTGATCGTGATTCCGAATTCGTGGATAACAGCTCGCTTTTGTGGTATCAATTTTCGCAGCGAGGTAACTATAAATTCTCGCGTGATTTAAATAATATTACTTCTATGAAAAGTTGATTCCAATAGCATGAAATACTTCAAATCACATGTATTATATTGATTATTGTTACGTTATTATTATTATTATTATTATTATGTTTTTTAGATAGATTTTGCAATTTATGTCGCTTCATGATATTGAATTATTAAATTTAAATAGATCAATATATCTTTCCGTCTATTTTCACTTTGGAAGATTTTTGTTGAATTTATTGTAGACTTGTTAGATTAGGATATATAAATAATTAGTAATTTTTTATCTAAGTAGAATTGTAAATTTCATCTAGAGATTCATGATAAAATAGTGATAATTACTATTAATCATTATAAAAAAAGAGTAAAATTTGAGAAATTGTATAAAGAAAACAAAAGAATTAAAAAAATAATAAATAAATAAAAAAACAACAAGAAAGCATAAAACAACAACAACAAAAAAAAAACAACGAAATAAAAAGAAAGAACAAATAACAGATATTTTTTAAAAAAAGCAACAAAAAAGAAAAATAAAAAAAAGAAAAAAAACGAATGAAAAAATAAAAAAGGAAAAGAAAAAAGAGAGAGAGAGAAACAGAATTATAGAAAACAAAAAAACAAATATATAAAATCTAAAATAAAATAAAAACAAAAAAAATGAAGAAGAGAGAAGCAGAATGAAAAAAAATATAAAACAAGAAATTAAAAAAAAAATGAATGAAAAAAGAACGTAAAAAGAAAAGGTAACAAAAATTATTAAAAAATAAAAAAAGAGGAGAAGAAGACAAACTTTATAAAATAATAATAAAATAAAAATAATGATAAAATAAATTAAAAAAGAAAAAAAGAGAGAAACAAATTTTACAGAAAATTATAATATATATATATAAAATTTAAAATAAAACATTCCTAATTTATTTAGGATTTATTTTTTAAAACTAACTTCAAATCTTATAAAATTTATTTATTTTTCTTATTTTTATCTAGTAAATAAATAAATCTATATTCCTAAATTATCTTGAACTCAAGAAAAATATACAAATATAAGAATATATATATATATNAGACTCGAAGGGTGCCTAACACCTTCCCCTCGGTCAACAGAATTCCTTACCCAAATTTCTAGTTCGCAGACCAATAAAATAGAGTCAAATTTCCTTTTGATTAGGGATTTAAATAAGGTGACTTGGAACACAAAAACTCAATTCCAAGTGGCGACTCTAAATAATAATTATCCCTTTTCAAAACGTCACTTTAATTGGAAAAACTCTTTTTCTTTCAAACAATAAAAATAAAAAAAAAATATTGAGAGAAAAAAAAGGGGGCGTGACACATAGATTAAGTATTTTCAATGAAGTGTTAAAAATTAATATTGTAAATTTGTGGAATAAGGGAGAAAAAATCATGTCAATTATGGAACCAAACACGTATAATAGGAAAGAAATTTTATAAATTTTAATCCCAAAAATAATATATGAAAAGGCTTAAGTGTAATGGAACGCGAAGATGGTGATGAATCGTTCTCATATATTGCCAGAATCTTTTCGATTGTTCTCTGGTTACGCTAGATTTTGATAAAAGAAATATTTATGCCTACTTAAAGTTATACTAAAATTATGATTAGTAATTATGGTAATGTAACTTTGTTGGTTTAAATTAAAAAATTAACTTATTTTAAATATTATTTTCCTTGATTTTCTCCATTATGTTATTAATTAATTATATTTTATTAAATTTAAATCTTTTTGTTCCATGATTTTCTCGTTTCTGTTATTAATATTTATATTCTTTTCAAAATAATAATAAATGCATAACTAATCCCGTAACAAATTAAAATAATGACATTTTTTAATAAATAATGAAACTGTTGCTAAAGAGTCCCACTAAAAATTAAAATTTAGCTATTTTAAAATTTTTCCCTTATTTAATTATTATTTGTTTACTTGTATTGACCCCTCTAACCCTTTGTTTTAAGGTAAAATCACCCTACATATATATTTAAGGGGAAATATTATAGTTTTAAATCTACTTTAAAAATATTACTACTTGTAACATTTTAATTTCAAGTTATAATTGATCACTATTTATTTTTAAATAATCTTATTTTCAATGTAATAAATTATTCTTTTACATTTATTTTTAATTAATTAAGTGATGTAAAATGAAAAATCAATTATACTTATATGTTATCCAATTTTAGGGATTTACCTTGATTTTTTTTGTTTTACTGTTACACTCAATTTTAGGGATTTACCTCCATCACCACGTTTCTTCTATTCTTTTCACATGATATAATAGCACCTCAACATCCCCACATTCAAAAATTAAAAATTTTCTCTCACCTCTTCATTCAGCTTCAATAGAAACTGTAAATCACCTCTCCCATAATCAGAATTCTTCATCTCTCTATCACCATAATCACAAATCGTCTTCAAAATACTAAGAATCAATTTTTTTAGGATTTTTGGAAAAAACATGCAGCAGTAATCTAGGCATACTCTTAGAAAGAGCCCCAAATTAGTAGAAGCATGTAGAAATTGATGCTCCAAATTTGGCGACAAAGAGTGTTATCACTCAAAGAAAGAAAGAAATTCCAGAAAAGGAGAGGAGAAGGAAAGAAAATTGCATGTCCTCTAAATCAAAAGGGACAAAAGAGAAAACACGAAATGGGGGAACCCCCTTCAGATTCGAATTCAGATTTTGTAAGTGAATTTTTTTTCAAAACATATAAAAAAACCCAGCAATTGTCGTTATGGATGAGTCATCAAAACCCTCCAAAAGAAGAGCAACAACGAAGGATGACTCGAATACCAAGTGTATACAAAATAGGTGTCAATTGGATACAACATTAAGTTATTTTAGGTTGTCTAATTTGATTGAAGTATCAATTACATTCTTTTTTCCTTTTTCAAGGGGGATATCTGTTGGATACCATTTAGATAAAACATTAATTTATTTTAGGTTATCTAATTTGGTTGAATATCAATTACACGTTGATTTTTCAATTTTCTAATGGGATATCAGTTAGATATCAAATGTATATCAATTGGATATGACATTAACTTGTTTTAGGCTGGCTAATTTAGTTGAAATATCAAATACATGTTGGGTTTTCAATTTTCCAATTGGATATCAGTTCGATACCAAATGTATGCAAAAAATTAACCAGTTTTAGGTTTATTATTTTAGTTGAAATCTTAATTGCGTGTTTTTTGAATTTTTTCAATTGGATATCAGTTAGATACCAAAAGTATGCTAATTAAGTGCAACATAATTAGTTTTAGATTGGCTAATTCGTTTGGAATTTCTATTACATATTTTTTTTCAATTGTTCCATGACATATCAGTTCGGTACGAAATATATACAAAGTGGATACAAAATTAACTAGTTTAGGTTTACTAGTGCACATAATAAATGTTAAAAATTATATTCATTAACTTAAAAGAAAAAATAAATAAAAACATGAGTTTGTCACAATAAAACAACCAAATAAAAATAAAAATAAAAATAAAATATTTCTTTTTTAAGCATAATTTGAACATGTCTTCATGTTGTGTCCCTCTTGACGACGATATGCAATGCACGTAACCTTAGAACTCTTGAACTTCACATCAACAAACCCTTTCGAATGTTCAAGTTGTGGTCTAAATATCGTTCTTTTTGAACTAGGTGACAATAATTTATGCTCCGATACATTTTGAATTGCATATTTTTCTATTCCATCATAAATTATTGTGTTGGTATTACAGGATACAAAAGTACAAATACCTTTTATACATGTGTTATATTAGTATATGAATTTCACCCTTTTTATGCATACTTGTTATACCCATTTCATGTCAAAAGTTAGATTGATTCAAACAAAAAATAATACGAAATCACACAATTTATAACTTGTAACGATCTTTTATTAAATAAGCCATATATACTACAAAAGGAATCCCAATTACCAACAAAAAAATTACTTGGTAAATTAATCAAATTGGTTGGCAAAATTGAGTTACCAACCAAATGAAAACTTATATTAATCCGTTGTTAAAAAGCTCGTCGGTAAATATTGCCAACAGATTTTAATTTAGTGGTAAACTTACCTACCAAAAATCAATTGGTAAACACCTAAAGTTGTTGTTACAAAATTTTGAAACATTGCCCTGAAATTTCCGTTGGTAAATTCACCAACTATTTTTTTTGTTAGTATATCGTTAGTATATTTACTAACGAATTGAAAATGAGTTAATAACTTTTTTTGTTCATTATTCGATTCATACATTGTTAATTGGTCGGCAATTTTAACGACATAAAATTTATGTTGGTAAATTTACCTATAAATTTTAAATACTTTTTTTTATTTTCCATCCGGAGGTCGGCACCTATATTGGAGCCCGACTAAGTTTGAATTCACACCGAAAAGTCCCACATTGAGGGTAAAGTGCTCCCTAACAAAGACGATTCCGTACCAAGGGGAATCAAACCCAAGACCGCTTGGTTAAGGATGAAGGAGTACTTACCACTACACCACAACCCTTGTTGTTATTAAATTTTAAATACGTTAATATGATTATTTAAAAAAATAAATAAATTTATCAATTGATTATTAGTTTGTTGGTAATATATCATTTAAGTTCAATGTTAGATTAGTAATTTATTGACAATATGTTCAAAATAATTAACTAAATGATTATTTAGTAGTAAAATATTTATTAATTTATTGCATTTAAAAATCTAAGAGCACGAATAAAAATCCAAAAAATATTAATATCAATTTATAAATCATATTTGAATGAAGTATGCAAAATCTATGATAACAAGTTAAATTAATCTCACTATGATACATATCATTATATCAAAAATATTAATTTGAGCATGTTTATAAAAAATATTGACCAAATCTAAATTTTGGCCAAAAGCTAAAAGTTTAAGGGAAAATGCAGAGTTTTTGGGTATAATCATACCTCAACTATGACTCAAATCTAATGTACACCCTTATAGCATCTAAGTGACCAAAAACCATCCTTATACTATCAAAAAAATAACAAGAATCATCCTTCGGTCAATTTTTGTTAAAAAACTAATTGAACAAATAAAAAAGTATTATTTTTTAATTTGGTTATGTCTTAGCTACATCGAGAAGATCAATGTAATCTACAAAGAATAAGTATATGGATAAAAAATGAATATTTTATTCTCATAATTTGAATTTGTGTGTTGTTAGTTTATATGTTTTTTTTGGATAATCAAGTAAATTGACTTGCAATAATACATAAGCTTTGAAATATTTATACAGTTGGATCCAATGGTTTGAAAAATTATGCAAAAAAAAAAATCATTCTAAAAATATTGTGCGCAACTATTTAAAGATTCTCTACGTATATACTATATAGACAATGCATTTTATATTTTATACAATATATAAAAATACTGGTGATTTAGTGAATGTAGGCGTTTTTTTGTGAAAATTAAATAATAATTACTTTATTTGAAATTTTTGAAAATGGAGTTGTATTTGGACAATTTTTTTAAAAACAATATTTAGAATTTGAATACATTTTGTCTGAACATTTTAATCCTCATTTTCTAAAAATAAAAAAAATCACCCAACTTGACTAGCTTAATCGTGAATACATGTATTAATTTGACTGGACACATTTTTTGTTGGTGGCTTCGATTTCTTTAAAAATAGACAGAAGGATGAATCGTGCAACTTTTTGAATAGTGCAAGAATGATTTTTGATCACTTTATAATAGAAGGATGTACTTTACATTTAGTAATAATTGAGGGATGATTTTAGCCAAAAACTAGAAAATGCACAAGTACCCCCCTTAGACTATGACTAAAATTGATGAGACACAACTTAACTAAACTAAGGTCCTATTAACCCCTGAAACTTATTCTTTTATAATTTTATACACATTTTGTCTTATGTGGCACACTCCGTGACTCCACGCAATTGAGATGCATGTGAAAATATTTGGATGACACGTAGGCCAAAAAGGTACACAATATTACAAAAAGAAAAAGAAGTTAGCGGGGGGGG
>NC_028641.1:52265492-52270860 GCF_001406875.1 Solanum pennellii | reverse complement strand
GGGGGGGGGGGGGATAATAGGACCTTAGTTTAGTTAATTAAGGTGTGTCTCTGAAATTTTGGTCATAGTCCCAAAGTTTAAACATCTAACAACACAAACTAAAAATGGAAGCCTCAGTACATGAACCAACCACCCTATTAGATATAAATGTCTAAAACACAAAATTTATTGTAAAAATGAATTACCCAAGTATAAGGAGGATGATCGGGGGCAGTCTGAAGATCAGACATAAAACGTTCAACGTGCTGTTGAAGAATCAAATTCTGGGACTCTGGCAATGGCGCATTTGGTTCACTATTGAACATTTTCATAATTCCTTCTCTCAATTTTTCCATGGTTTTCTCCAAATTCTTCTTCTTCTACAAAAACTTAGGATTTTCACAAGTTGTTTTTGATGTGTTGACAAAGAAATCAGTGCTGGTGGTATTCCCTATTTATAGAAGCTTTTTGAGCGGTTGGGTTGAGAGATTTGAATATCATTTTTTCTGCTTTCGGGGATGATTTTTTTTTTAAAAAAATATGTATTTTAAAAAAATACTTTACGTATCATATCAAAATATCATTTATTTGAAAAAAAAAACCCAGAAGTATCTTCAATTTCCTATTAAAACAGACTAGAAATTTGTTTTTTTTTTGTGGTTTTGGGGGATGATATTTTTTAAAGAAAGATATCTGTTATTCAAGAATCATTTATTTGAAAAAAGACACTTTGTTATTTGAAAATCATTTATTTGAAATAAGACACTTCGTTATTTGGAAAAAGACATTTCGTTATTTCAGAATCATTGATTTGAAGAAAGACATTTCATTATTTGAAGATCATTATTCAAAAAAAATAATCTTCAATTTCTCATTAAAACAACTGAAAATTTCTCCAAATAATGTAATAACATCAGCCATTGATATGCCAACTCATTAAAATAGTGGCTAAAATTCTAATGTGCAATAGAAGTAACAAAATAAAAGAAGAATAAGGAGAAAGCCATGGAGAAATCGAGAGAAGGTATTGTGAAAATGTCCAACAATAATCCCAATCCGCCATTATCAAAGACCCAAAACTTGATTCTTCAACAACACCTTGATCATTTTATATCTGTGTCACATCCGGGTTAACCCCGTAGACGTAATCGTGTCGTCGTCCTCTTTGAGGACTAAGACTAGGCTCTTAGTTTACATCATTACATTCATAGGTCAAATCTAGTGAAAAATTCAAAACTTTTCATTACTTCTACTTGGAGGCTTACATAGACCTCTACATACACATAATATATATCCGTATCTAGTATACATAGACCCCTCGTATAGGAAGGTTACATAGTCTTCTACTTTTATTGCACATAAATATATATAGAAAATATCATAGTCATGATATTCTTCTTATCTCATAACCATCTAATAAGAATATATCAAATTTGGGCCTAGCCCATACATCAATCCTATAAGACCACATATAGGTCATACAAATGTATAGTACTCAATTGAAAAGAAAGAAACGAAAGAGTATTAAAACTAAAAACAACTCCATAAGCTATATAGTGGCGGCGTCTCAGAAATTGAGGACCTACCCTACTTGGATGAATAAGAGATTCAAGCCTTCTTCAAGTTGCATTCCAAAACACTTCAACGGTCAGAACCTAAAATATTGGGGAAAAAGAAGAAATGGGGTTAGTACGCCACTTGTACTAAGTATGAGACCATATGCACACATACATGAAAAACATTCTGAAAAAGGGACATTTCACAGAGTGTGCATTTTTCATTTAAAACCTTTATGCACATTTAACAAGACGATACCAATCAATATTGCATATTCATTAAGTCATCGACATGTACATTTCAAGAACTACAACATCAAGTCTAGTCAAGTCAAACACGCATATCATATAAGTAGATACATACTCAAATAACTCTATCATCAAGTCATATTAACAATAAGCATGAATAAGAGTAAATTCCATTATAAACAAAGCAAGTCAATTACCCATGAACCCCTATCTAGTCAACAAGTGCAATGACCAAGTAAAGCTCCATAACCTTACTCAATCAAGTAACCCAACAAGAATCATGACTAACATCCTACTTCACATAACATGACATTTAGGTATACATATCATCTTACTTTAACAATATAAATCAATACATATTCATAAGTGAACTAATCAACATATATTATCAATAATGTGCAAGTTCTTCATATACATATCCTATAGCATTATAAGCATAATCATACATAAGAACATCCCCCTAAGACTCCCTCAAGGATAACTAGTGCAATGCTTACGTAGAGTCCCATACCTCTACCTAGACTAAGTTAGACCCCTTAGATTATCTTAGTTAGAGTTTAATACTTCGGTTCATTTTACCTTTTGGGAACATGTTTCCCTAACCGACATATATGACATGAGCTAATGTGTAGTCTGGTGTCATAAAACCCTACACCGAAGGAAGGCGGACTACTTGCCAAGGTAGTACCAAAACATAAAACATAGCAACTACGTGGATCCACTAGATAGTATTCCTATGGGGGAAATATAGTTCAAGAAGTAGGAGATATAGTTGGGACCCTCTTTATGCTACATGCATTTTAGTCTCCAATCTCAAGAGTACTTTAGTGATCCTACCTTCCCTATGTGGGAAGGTACACTCCTCACTCTAGTTCACTCGGTGCTAAGCTAGAGTCCCTTTTAGAAATGTCTTTAAGCCTTTATTATCAATCATAGCTTAGTTTAGGTCATAGGGTCTAAACCTTGCATAACATCATCATAGCTCAATAATAACTGGATGAGTATAAGTCCTTTCATTACAATTCATATACATAAGGTTAGCGCATTCACATTTCATATCATGATTAGGCACATAGATAAATCATTCACCCTCCTTATAATATTTACATCTTAAGCCAACACCTCAATATCATAATTAAGACATTTAAATTCAACATCATACCATTCTATCAATCCTAATGCAAGGCATACTCCAATATAACATCATGACTTAATCATAATTAACCATAATTTGAAGTAAATAATAGAGATCATAAGACTTACCAAATCTTCTTCATAGTTCATCATCAAGGTCTTATCATAAACCCTCAATTCAACACAATTTGGGCATAAATCATCATAAGTCAATAATCAACACGATAACAAGGCTAGGAGAATCACTACATCACAATTCAATACTAGATCATAGCTTAAGACAAGATACTTAGGTCAATTCACTTCCTAACCTAGATCATCTTCTCAAGAACTAGCATGAAAGACTACAAATCACTCTAATTTGTTCATAATTAATGTAAAAAAATCATTTAACAGTAATTTAACCAATAACAAAGTCAATTTAACCAATTACAACCTAATTCATATCAAGATCAAACCTAGGTTAAGGCTTAATGGTCATCATGTACAAACTAGACCAAACCATCAAGATAAATTCATAATTAATTGGAATACATATTGATATATTCATATCATCCAATAGAAAACATAAACATACCAATTCATAACATAATTTTCAAGATTGAGAAGAACCCACATGAAAACCCAACTTTTGAAAATACTTTAAAGGAAACCTTTGACGAAAGCGGTCTCAAAGGTGAATTTTATCCCATACCTCAACGTTTAATGAAGAATTGATGGTGAAATATTCCCTTTTCAGACCCTAAATCCCTCGCCTAGCTTGTCTATAATGGTGTCTTCCAATAGAGAGAGAAAGAAGAGAGAAGGAAGAGAGTTTTGTTTTGAGAGTTGTAATTAGAATAATGGGGTTGGGGTCTTTATATGGGGGGAGGGGGGTTAATTAAGTTAATTAGTCTTCCCTTAATCCCTAACTAACCACCAAACCCCTTACTTAATTGTTTTAAACTAAATTAATACGTGCAGCAAAAATAGACCACTCACAGAAGGAACCCCGTCGACGCCTCATGGCTCAATCAACGAACCATCCCCCCTTCCGTGCTGCACGTCCATCGATGAGTTCAGAGAGTGTGAAAACTAGAACCTCTAACGAATTGGCTAAGTAACGGTTGTCATCGACGCTCCATCGATCAACACACGCCCTGTTTGTGACCTTTCATGGGTCGACACTGCCAAGGCAGTGTTGACTTAAACGTGTAAGGGTCCTCCTCAAGGGCCCTTGGTTGGTCCTTGGGAGTCGTACCCGTACGTTTCAACCATGAATCAACTTAAACACATGTTGGCTACCCTTCCACAAATTTTCATGAATTTCAGACTCCTAAAAGCTAGTCAAATAGGCTAAGGCACACTTGTACCTCCTAGAACTAGTTTTCGGACGTTATGAACGTTCTTGGACGTTTTGGTTCCTAGACTTACTAAATAACCTATATTAATTAAAATAGGCCTTAAAACAGTGTCTAGACCTCACGAAACTTATGTTATGATTTAAGACTCGTCTTGAATTTTCGAAGTGTTACATTATCCCCCCTTTAGGAACATTCGTTCCCGAATGACACTAAAATCTTTTGAAGGAAGGAAGAGACTCAAGACTAGCAGTCCAACCAACAACAATACATAACAACATCAACCATATATTTGATATACCGTTGTTTCATGGTATTATTAATACTTTTTCCTTAAGTTTAGTGTGTCCAAAAGCCTTTTTGTGCTAATTTTTATATAAGTTTTTCCTCATTTGCAGGAAATGTGTTCAAAGATGTATGCGGAGGTTCTTGAGCGAAGAAATGCAGAAGAGACCACCTACGGAGCTTGTGACGGTCCGTCATGCTTGTGACGGTCCGTAGGTGGCAGCGTAGTGCAGCTGCTGAAGGAAGATGGGGAAGTCTGACCAAGTGTGGGGTTACGGAGTCCATGACGGTCCGTCGTGTCTATGACGGTCCGTCCTGCAGGTTCGTCATGAAGTTCAGAGAAGTAATCCCAGTACCCATATTCCAAGAGTTGAAGTGTTTTGGAACGAAGGCCCTCGACGGACCGTTGTGCCTATGGCGGTCCGTCATACTTGCCGTCGAGGGTAATGAAGAGAGCAGCAGAAGAAATTGCACAAGTATGGACGACGAAGTCCATGACGGTCCGTCATGACCACGACGATCCGTCGCGAGGTCCTTCGACCTAGCCGCGTTTTGGCAGATTTCCAGCAAATAGAGTCCTTGTTTAATTAGGTTTTTATTTTCTATAAATAGTTCGAAAAACCTCATTTTTCAGGGGAGACTCCGTATTGTTAGACTCTAGACTCCGCATTGTTAGACGTTGGACTCCGTATTGTTAGACGCTGGATTATAGGTTAGACTCTGTATTATTAGGTTATCTTGAGACTTTTATCATTGAGTGTTGGTGATTTTTGTTGATTAATCAAGCGAACTTTCGGATTTTACTCTTTCTCATTGAAGTAAGTA
>NC_028641.1:52253556-52261734 GCF_001406875.1 Solanum pennellii | reverse complement strand
TCCAATTGGTATCTAGGTGATACAAATTGGTATCTGACCATCTTCACTCTATTTCGCAGATGGCCAAAACTAGAGCAACGACTACGTCAACACCAACACCGGCGGAACAGGGTGCGTCTGAGCCAGCCACTGGGGCTGTAGCTCGAGGAAGAACAGCGGCAAGAGGCCGTGGTAGAGGTCGTGGGAGGACGTCCTCTAGGGGAAGAGGACAAGCACCTGCCCCATCTGGTACTAGGGCGGTGACTCCTCCACCGACTGAGGAAGTAGTAATAGAGGGTGAGGAAGGGGAGAATGAACAAGTACAGAATGAGGGATTGCCACCCCAACCTACCCCAGAGATGATCAATCAGGTTCTGGCTTATCTTAGTGGGTTATCTGATCAAGGCCAGACACCTCCAGTGTTTTCTGCACCAACACCTCAGGTTCCAGAAGTACAACAGGCAACCGCTGCGGCTCCCCGCATGAATGTGCCATTAGAAATAGGCACGTTTCCTCGTCTGACTACAGGGCCTATAATGACAAGCGATCAGCATGAACTTTTCAGTAAGTTCTTGAAATTGAAACCTCCCGTCTTCAAAGGTGCTGAATCTGAGGATGCCTACGATTTTCTGGTTGATTGTCATGAGTTACTACACAAGATGGGCATAGTAGAACGGTTTGGTGTGGAGTTTGTGACTTATCAGTTTCAAGGGAACGCCAAAATGTGGTGGCGGTAACATGTTGAGTGTCAACCAACAGAGGCACCACCTATGACTTGGGCGTCATTCTCTAGCTTATTTATGGAGAAGTACATCCCCCGGACCTTGAGGGATAGGAGGAGAGATGAGTTCTTGAGCCTAGAGCAAGGCAGAATGACGGTTACTGCGTATGAGGCTATGTTTCGTGCATTATCTAGGTATCCCACTCAGCTTTTCTTCAGTTCACAAGAGCGGATTCGCCGTTTTGTGAAAGGGTTGAGGTCAGATTTGCGGATTTCAGCCTTATAGGAAGCGGCTACAGCGAAATCCTTCCAGGAAGTGGTAGACTTCGTGATAGAGGTGGAGGGAGTGAAGCCAGATGACTTCACCATGGCATCGACATCTAAAAGGTTTCGAAAGGGAGGTGAGTTTAAGGGTTCTTACTCTAGAGGACAGGGTTCAGGAGGTTACTTAGTCCGACCAATTTAGTCTTCACTACAGACTGTAGTAGAGGGTCCACCTCAGACCGGTCAACATTTCTCTGAGGTTGGAGGTTATTCCCACACCTCGTCATTCTCACAGAGACCTATGCTAGACTCCAGAGAATGTTATGGATGTGGGGAGACTGGACATATTAGGAGGAATTGTCCAAAACAGAGTTATAGACCCCCGATAGCTAGAGGTAGAGGTGGTCATGGTAGAGGCCGTTATTCTGGAGGACGTGGTGGCCGGGGTAATGGTGGTCACCAAAACGGCCGAGGTGACGGACAAACTGGAGCTATTACAACACCACATGGTAGGGGCAATGGGCAGAAAGGTGATAGGGCCCACTGTTACGCTTTCCCTGGGCAGTCTGAAGCGGAGACATCAGATGCTGTTATCACAGGTAATCTTTTGGTTTGTGATTGCATGGCTTCTGTATTATTTGACCCTGGCTCCACATTTTCATATGTATCTTCCTCATTTGCTACTGGTCTTAATTTACATTGTGAATTGCTTGACATGCCTATTCGTGTTTCTACTCCGGTGGGTGAGTCTGTGATAGTCGAAAAGGTATATAGGTCTTGTCTGGTGACTTTTATGGGTAGCAATACTCGTGTAGACTTGGTTATCTTAGAAATGGTTGATTTCGATGTAATTCTGGGTATGACTTGGCTTTCTCCAAATTTTGCAATCTTAGATTGTAATGCTAAAACTGTAACGTTGGCCAAGCCTGGGACAGATCCGTTAGTGTGGGAGGGTGACTACACTTCCACTCCAGTTCGTATCATCTCCTTTCTTCGTGCTAAGAAAATGGTTAGTAAAGGGTGTTTAGCGTTCTTGGCACACCTCAGGGATGATACTACCCAAGTACCTTCGATTGAGTCGGTTTCGGTAGTTCGTGAGTTTCTGGATGTGTTCCCTGCAGACCTTCCTGGTATGCCACCGGACAGGGATATCGACTTTTGCATTGATTTGGAGCCGGGTACTCGTCCCATTTCCATACCCCCTTATAGAATGGCTCCAGCAGAGTTAAGGGAATTAAAAGCCCAACTTCAAGAATTGTTAGGGAAAGGCTTTATTAGACCGAGTGCATCCCCTTGGGGTGCTCCTGTTTTGTTTGTGAAGAAGAAAGATGGGAGTCTTCGGATGTGCATAGATTACCGGCAACTGAATAAAGTAACTGTTAAGAACAGGTATCCTCTTCCTCGCATTGATGATTTGTTCGATCAGTTACAAGGTGCTTGTGTCTTCTCTAAGATTGACTTGAGGTCTGGTTATCATCAATTGAAAATACGGGCAGCAGATGTGCCAAAGACTGCTTTTCGAACCAGGTATGGGCATTATGAATTCTTGGTAATGTCCTTTGGACTAACGAATGCCCCTGCTGCTTTCATGAGCTTGATGAACGGGATTTTAAAGCCATATCTGGATCTCTTTGTGATCGTATTTATTGATGATATACTGATATACTCCAAGAGTAAGAAGGAACATGAGGAGCATTTGAGAATTGTGTTGGAAATGTTGAGGGAGAAAAAGCTTTATGCCAAATTCTCAAAGTGTGAGTTTTGGCTAGATTCAGTGTCCTTCTTGGGGCACGTGGTTTCTAAGGATGGGGTGATGGTGGATCCTTCTAAGATCGAAGTAGTGAAGAATTGGGTAAGACCTACTAATGTGTCAGAAATAAGAAGCTTTGTTGGTCTAGCCAGTTACTACCGTCGATTTGTCAAGGGATTCTCTTCTATTGCTTCCCAATTGACGAACTTGACTAAGCAGAATGTTCCATTTGTATGGTCGGATGAATGTGAGGAAAGCTTTCAGAAACTCAAGACCTTGTTGACTACCGCACCTATCCTTACCTTGCCAGTAGAGGGTAAGAACTTCATTGTGTATTGTGATGCATCCTATTCTGGTTTGGGTGCAGTGCTAATGCAAGAGAAGAACGTAATTGCGTATGCTTCGAGGCAACTAAAGGTGCATGAACGTAATTATCCGACCCACGATTTGGAGTTGGCTGCGGTAGTGTTTGCATTAAAGCAATGGAGGCACTATCTATATGGGGTTAAGTGTGAAGTCTATACGGATCATCGTAGCCTACAGTATGTCTTTACTCAGAAAGATTTGAATTTGAGACAGAGGAGATGGATGGAGCTACTGAAGGATTACGATGTCACCATCTTGTATCACCCAGGAAAGGCTAATGTGGTGGCAGACGCCTTAAGTAGAAAAGCAGGGAGCATGGGTAGTCTAGCTCACTTACAAGCTTCTAGACGCCCATTGGCTAGAGAGGTTCAGACTCTGGCTAATGACCTTATGAGGTTGGAAGTAAATGAGAAGGGAGGATTTTTGGCCAGTGTGGAGGCGAGATCTTCTTTTCTTGACAAGATCAAGGGAAAACAGTTTAATGATGAGAAATTGATCCGGATCCGAGATAAAGTGTTGCGAGGAGAGGCTAAAGAAGCAACAATCGATGAGGAAGGTGTTTTGAGAATCAAGGGAAGGGTATGTGTACCCCGTGTTGACGATTTGATCAACACTATTCTGACAGAGGCTCATAGTTCAAGGTATTCTATACATCCTGGTGCAACCAAGATGTATCGTGACCTAAAGCAACACTTTTGGTGGAGTAGAATGAAGCGCGACATTGTTGATTTTGTTGCCAAATGTCCAAATTGTCAACAAGTAAAGTATGAACACCAGAGGCCCGGAGGAACACTTCAGAGAATGCCCATTCCTGAATGGAAATGGGAGAGAATCGCAATGGATTTCGTGGTTGGTCTTCCAAAGACAATGGGTAAGTATGACTCTATTTGGGTAATTGTTGATAGGTTAACTAAGTCTGCTCATTTCATTCCGGTCAAGGTGACTTACAATGCAGAGAAGTTAGCCAAACTTTACATCTCAGAGATTGTTCGGTTGCATGGAGTTCCACTCTCCATCATATCAGATAGAGGTACGCAGTTTACTTCTAAGTTTTGGAGAACATTGCATGCCGAATTAGGTACTAGGTTGGACCTTAGTACTGCATTTCACCCTCAGACCGATGGACAGTCTGAGCGAACGATTCAAGTGTTGGAGGATATGCTTCGTGCATGTGTGATAGAATTTGGTGGCCATTGGGATAGCTTCTTACCCTTAGCGGAGTTTTCATACAATAATAGCTATCACTCAAGTATTGACATGGCCCCATTTGAAGCATTGTATGGGAGGAGATGTAGGTCTCCCATTGGGTGGTTTGATGCATTTGAGGTTAGACCTTGGGGTACTGACCTCTTGAGGGATTCATTAGAGAAGGTGAAATCTATTCAAGAAAAGCTTTTAGCGGCGCAAAGTAGGCAAAAGGAATATGCAGATCGAAAGGTTAGAGACTTGGAGTTTATGGAGGGTGAGCAAGTCTTGCTGAAGGTTTCGCCCATGAAAGGGGTGATGCGGTTTGGTAAAAGGGGTAAACTAAGCCCAAGGTATATTGGTCCCTTTGAAGTACTTAAGCGAGTAGGAGAGGTGGCTTATGAGTTAGCCTTGCCTCCAGGGCTGTCCGGAGTGCATCCGGTATTTCATGTGTCTATGTTAAAAAGATACCATGGGGATGGAAACTACATCATTCGTTGGGATTCAGTTCTGCTTGATGAGAATTTGACTTATGAGGAGGAGCCTGTTGCCATTCTAGATAGAGAAATTCGCAAGTTGAGATCAAGGGAGATTGCATCCATCAAGGTTCAATGGAAGAATCGACCAGTTGAAGAGGCCACTTGGGAGAAGGAGGCTGATATGCAAGAAAGATACCCACACCTGTTTACAGATTCAGGTACTCCTTTTTGCCCTTGTTTTTCTTCTTGTGATCGTTCGAGGACGAACGATGGGTAAATTGGTATCTATTGTAACGACCTGTTTAGTCGTTTTAAGCAGCAGATTTTATTTCTGGAAAAACTGTCTGAGTCGACGGAACCCACGACGGACCGTCATGGGCACGACGGACCGTCGAGGGGGTCTCGTTCCAAAACACTTAGAATTCTGAAATTTGGGTACTGAAATCGACTCTCTGAACTTCGTAACGGAATGGCAGGACGGACCGTCACAGGCGTGACGGGCCGTCACAGACTCTTGGTAAAAATCTAGTCTCTGAACTCTGTGACGGAGCAGCAGGACGGACCGTCGCAGGCGCGACGGGCCGTCACAGGCTGCGTAATCCCAGACTGGGTCGGATTTCTGCTTAGTAATTTAAGGGGCGTTTTGGACTATTCCTGCTTTAATTATAAAGTTAGTGGGTTAATGTTTATAAGTCTAATTACTTGGGGGTTAAAAGAGGTAACCTTGAGTTAATTAGTGGGATATTATTACCATCTTTATACTTAATTATATGCTAATTAGGGTAAAAGAAAGAGGGTTTGAATAAGAAAAAGAAAAAGAACAGAAAGAGAGGGAGAACGAGTAGAGAGAGAGAGAAACGAAGAGGACAACAAGATTTTGGGGAATTTGCTTGCTTGATCACGAATCTTCGGTGGAGGTAGGTTATGGTTTATGCTATTCGTAGTAAACTCTTAATAGCGAATGATATGTATTGGGTAGTATTGTAAACCCTTCTATATGCTTAATTGTATGCTTGTATGAATGTGATTATATAATTGTGATAAAATAAGCATGATGAAGCTATTGAATCCCAAATCTTGAAAAACCCTAATCTACTTTGTTAATGAGATTGATGATGCCTTGGTATAAAAGAAGGCTTGATGAACTAAAGTAATGGGGTTGATGATGCCTTGGTATAAAAGAAGGATTGATGAATTAATAGAATGAGATTAGTGGAGCGGGTGTCACGAACCGACACGTAGTATTAGGGGGACCGGGTGTCACGAACCGACACGTAGAATTAGGGGATCGGGTGTCACGAACCGACACGTAGAATTAGGGGATCGGGTGTCACGAACCGACACGTAGAATTAGGGGATCGGAGTGTCACGTACCGACACATAGTAGTAGGGGAGCGGAGTGTCACGTACCGACACAAGAGGAATAAAGATAAAGAATCTTGAAAGATGTTAATATACTCAATCTAATGAACCTAATTCCCAAAAGAGTATGGTATTGAGGCTTGAGTCCTCATGTGTGAACTTGGCGGTGTTTATTAATGATTATAGAACTTGTTGTTGCTACACGTTGAGTATTGTAGTTGATTTATGATATTATCTGATATATACTGTTTTCTATTTTGAGTTGGCCGATGATATCTACTCAGTACCCGTGTTTTGTACTGACCCCTACTTGTATTTGTTTTCCTTGTTATTTGTGGAATGCAACAAACATACCGTCGTCTTCAACTCAACCGCAACTCTAGCCAGTCTTCATTACACCGGATTTCAGGGTGAGCTAATGCTTCTAGCTTGGACTGGATCTTCTTCCTCATGTCTTGATGCCTTGAAGTTCCGGCATGGACTAGCTTTTGTTTATTTTAGTTTCTTAGAATACTCTTAGTTTAGTAATTTGATCATAGATGTTCTTGTGGTGATGACTTTTAGATTTTGGGGAATAATAGATGTTGAATTTTAGAAGTTATTGAATTGTCTCTTTATTAATGAGTTTAAGTCTTCCGCATTACTTTCTGTTGATATTAAATTGAAATGTTAAGGTTTAGATTGGTTGGTTCACTCACATAGGAGGGTAAGTGTGGGTGCGAGTCGCGGCCCGGTTTTGGGTCGTGACAGTTAGTTATTTTCATTCATTTAGAAATAGAAACCCCCCTTTTATTGTTTTTGCTTTCCAAGGAAGTAAATGACCGAACAATAGTAATAATAGGTTAAAGTTAAGTGTTAACTATTTTCCTCGTGGGAACGATCCCAACCTCACTAGTCGGGTTATTTACTTGACACGACCGCTTTACTTCTTATTTGAGAAGTAAGTTTGACCGTATCAAATTTTGGCGCCGTTGCCGGGGAAAGTAGATTTTAGATTAACTTAAACTTATTACTATTGTTTAGTTGATATTTTCTTGATTTTACTTTGTTTTAATGTTTTTGATTCTTGTAGAACCATCTTCCTTGTATGCCAAATACACGGAGAGGAAGAGAACCCTTGTTTCCCTATGATCACGAATTAGAGCGTACACTACACAATATGAATCGAAACTTGGGAATAAATGATGATGACCCAAACCAGAACATCCCAGCTCCGGTTGATGTTCATGGTCATTTGTTACCCGATGCTCCAGGTGAACACAAACAGAGGGGACAAAATCCTGTTCCACGACCCCAAGCATACTACAGAGGCTATGATAACATAGCAGACTCCGATGGGCCACTTTTCTTACCACCTCTACCCACAGGCCACACCTTTGTGGTAACTAGTAGCCTGATGCAAATGCTCACTACCAGAGGTTTGTTTTCAGGGCTACCTTCTGAGGATCCACATGCCCATATAGCTAAGGTAAGGGCAGTGTGTAAAAGCTGTGTAGGGAGGCCTGACTTGGACTTGGATGTAATAGGGCTTAGAGTGTTTCCTCTCTCACTGACGGGAGAGGCTGCTATATGGTTCACTGAGCTCCCTTACAACTCAATTTTCACTTGGAACCAACTAAGGGATGTTTTCTTAGCACGCTACTATCCGGTCTCCAAGAAACTAAACCACAAAGACAGAGTGAACAACTTTGTGGCACTACCAGGAGAGTCAGTTAGTAGTTCTTGGGATAGATTCACCTCGTTCTTGAGAAGTGTCCCAAATCACCGTATAGATGATGAGTCACTGAAGGAATACTTCTATCGGGGACAGGATGATAATAATAAAGCGGTGTTGGACACTATAGCAGGTGGATCTTATGCGGAATGTCCTTATGTTGAGATTGCCGAAAAATTAGAGAAAATCTCTCGGAATAATAAAGCTTGGAGTACTAGGAAGTCTGATACAGGGAGAAACACCTTCGTAGTACAGTCCACTCACAACCCAGCCACAGATGAGATTCGCGAAGAAATGGCTCAGATGAGAACTGAGCTTGGGTTGGTACTAAAACATGTCACTGGGGGTGCAGAAAAGA
>NC_028641.1:52253285-52253492 GCF_001406875.1 Solanum pennellii | reverse complement strand
GGGTTTCCGACCGAGCGCCCAAGGCTCAAATCAAGATAATTGGCGCCAAGGTCAAGGGAACCAAGGTCGGAACTATGGTAACTATAACCGTAAGGGTCATTATGTCCGAGATGGAAACTACAACCGCGATAATAACTTCAATAGGGGTAACTACGGTAACAGAAATGATAGGAATGGGCCCTATGTCCCTCCTCAAAATCGTGAAGT
>NC_028641.1:52208542-52248031 GCF_001406875.1 Solanum pennellii | reverse complement strand
GTCCATCATACTTGCCGTCGAGGGTAATGAAGAGAGCAGCAGAAGAAATTGCACAAGTATGGACGACGAAGTCCATGACGGTCCGTCGTGACCACGACGATCTGTCGCGAGGTCCGTCGACCCAGCCGCGTTTTGGAAGATTTCCAGCAAATAGAGTCCTTGTTTAATTAGGTTTTTATTTTCTATAAATAGTTCGAAAAACCTCGTTTTTGAGGGGAGACTCCGTATTGTTACACTCTAGACTCCGCATTGTTAGACGTTGGACTCCGTATTGTTAGACACTGGATTATAGGTTAGACTCTATATTATTAGGTTATCTTGAGACTTTTATCATTGAGTGTTGGTGATTTTTGTTGATTAATCAAGCGAACTTTCGGATTTTACTCTTTCTCATTGAAGTAAGTAGATGAATTCTTATATAATATATTTGAATATTGTGATTATGACTATGGGTAACTAAACTCCATAACTAGGGTTGTGGGAACCATAGGCAAATAATGAGATAAAACCTAACGAAAATAACAATTCTAGAATAGTGTCTTACATGTATTAATAATTCTTTTGCTTAGAAGTCTTTTTAACGGATGGCCAACGTTAGAACTCGCCTTAATGCTACTTGCCGGACCAAGGAGGTAGATAATAGGAAAAGAATTATCAACATAGATTTAGTGTATACTACCTAATAGGCTAGTATTGATTGGTACGAGGTAATAACTTAGTCAAATATCGAATACAATGCTTAATATGAAGTAAAGATAAGGGTTAGGATAGCAACACACGTAGCCGGACCAAGGTGCGGAGTGAGATTTTCTAGATGCCGGACCAAGGATTTAGAAATATATAACTTATCACTTTGCATGCAAGATACTAGGAAAGAATTGTTATAGTTAGAATTATCAAGTTATGAACCTGTGGGGAACACGTAAACCCTAGTTACTTTGATTAATTGATTAAACTCCAACATTCAAAGCTGTTAAGTGTCACTTTCAATTTCGTTAGTTATTTTCATTCATTTAGAAATAGAAACCCCCCTTTTATTGTTTTTGCTTTCCAAGGAAGTAATTGACCGAAAATAGTAATAATAGGTTAAAGTTAAGTCTAAACTGTTTTCCTCGTGGGAACGATCCAACCTCACTAGTTGGGTTATTTACTTGACACGACCGCTTTACTTCTTATTTGAGAAGTAAGTTTGAGCGTATCAATATTTTACACAAGGCAATTCACAACTTCAATGACCACACATAAGGCTCAACATTACATTATGAGGAATATCCTTCTCACAACAACAAGAGCTCAACATAGCATTTATGAGTCAATTATGTCAAAGTCCAACTTACCGACATGCTACATATCATTTTATAAAGACTCACTATATCAAAACGCACAAGTTCACTGTAGGTCACTGTAAAGCTATTCAAAAGTGCATATTTTGCAAGACTTCACCAAAATCTAAGCAACTTCAATTTTTAGTCATTATTTTCATTATTAGTAAGAATTACTAACCTTAGTTATCAAATAGATGAGGGTAACGGGACTTCATATCGGCCTCGGCCTCCCGTGTTACACCATCAACTAGGTGATTCTTTCATAACACCTTTACGGAAGCCACCTCTTTATTCCTTAACTTCTTGACTTGCCTATCAAGAATTTGAACCAGAACTTCCTCATAAGAGAGGTTATCCTTCACACCAAGACCTTAAATAGGAATAATAGACTCGGGATCACCAATACACTTTTTGCAATTCATAGGCAACCTTACCAACTCTTTGCAAGATTTCATAGGGACCCACATAATGAGGACTCAACTCCCTTTTCTTGTCAAATCTAACCACCCCTTTCATAGGTGAAATTTTAAAATACACCTTATCACCTTCTTCAAACTCCAAATCCCTTCTCCTATATCGGCATAATATTTTTATCGACTATAGGCCGTTTGCAACTGGTTCCTTATGATATGAACTTTCTCCAAAGTCTGATAAATCAAATCGGGACCAAGAAGAGAAGGCTCACCCACTTCAAACCATCCAATAGGAGACCTACACCTCCTACCATACAAGTTTGCATAGGGATCCGTGGAAATGGATGAATGAAAACTATTATTATAAGCAAACTCCACCAAAGGCAAATGCTTATCCCAATTTCCCTTGAAATCATTAATACAAGCCCTAAGCATATCCTCAAGGGTTTTAATAGTATGATCTTTTTGACCATCTGTTTGGGGATGTAAAACGGTACTCAACTTCACCTTAGTACCCAACCCTTCTTGGAATGACCTCCAAAACCTAGATGTAAATTGTGCACCCGATCTGATATGATGGATAATGGAATACCACGACACACATCTCATCTATGAAGTTCCTAGCATAATCTTCCGCCGAATAAGTAGACTTGACGGGAATAAAGTGAGAACGTTCTTAGTCAACCTATCCACAACCACCCATATGGAGTCATATTACCTTTGAGTCCGAGGTAAACCCACTACAAAATCCATATTTATGTCTTCCCACTTCCAAGTAGGAACTTGGATTTCTTGTAGTAAGCAACCCGAATTTAGATGTTCGACTTTTACTTGTTCGAAATTTGGACACTTAGCAACAAACTCCGCTATGTCCTTCTTCATATCTTCCCACCAATATATTTTCCTAAGGTAATGGTACATTTTTGTCGAACCACTATGAATAGAGTAGCGGGACCCATGGGCTCCCTCAAGGATCTGGTTCCTCAACTGATCTACCTTGGGAACACTAATCTAGGTACTGATGTACCGTGGTTTCACGGTATTTTTAATGTTTTTTTCTTAAGTTTAGTGTGTGTCCAAAAGCCTTTTCGTATTGATTTTTATGTAAGTTTCTCCTTATTTACAGGAAATCTGTCCAAAGATGAACATGGAAGTTCTTGAGCGAGAAATGCAGAAGAAACCACCTACGGAGCTTAGGACTTTCCGTCGAGTCTGTGACGGTCCGTAGGTGGCATCATAGTGAAGAGAGAAGCTGCTGAAGGAAGATGGGGAACTCTGACCTAGTGTGGGATTACGGAAGTCCATGACGGACCGTCATAGCCAAGACGATCGGTCCTGCTGGTTCATCGTAATGATCAGAGAGTAGTCCTAGTACCCAAATTCCAAGAAGTTAAAGTATTATGGAACGGAGAACCTCGACGAACCGTCGTGCTTGGAATGGTCCGTCATACCTGTTCGTTGAGGGTAATGAAGAAAGCAGCAGAAGAATTTGTGAAGTATGGGACGACGGAGGCCATGACGGCCCGTCGTGACCACTACAGTCCATCATGAGGTCTGTCAACTTAGACGCGTTTGGACAGATTTTCAGTAATTAGAATCCTTCTTTTATTAGATTTTTGTTTTTATAAATAGTTCGAAAAAACCTCGTTTTTTGGGGTGAGACTTTTCGGGAGACTTTTCGATAATTTTTAGTTCTTTTGTCCAAGTATTAGAACTCTCCTTTGTACGAGGTAATAACTTAGTCAAATATCGAATACAATGCTTAATATGAGGTAAGTGTAAGGGTTAGTATAGCAACACATGTAGCCGGACCAAGGCGCAGAGTGAAATTTTCTAGATGCCGGACCAAGGATTTAGAGATACATAACTTATCACTTTACATGCAAGATACTAGGAAATAATTGTTATAGTTAGAATTATCAAGTTAGGAACCTGTGGGGAACCCTTAAGCCCTAGTTACTTTTATTAATTGATTAAGCTCTGAGATTTGAATCTGTTAGTTGTTTACTTTAATTTAGTTAATTATGTTCATTAATTTAGAAATAAAACTCTTTTTTTTTGTCTTTTATTTTCTAGGGAAATAGTTGACTAAATAATCGTAATGATAGAATAAAGTTAGGTCTGAACTATTTTCCTCGTGGGATCGATCCCAACCTCATTAGTTGGGTTCTTTACTTGATACCACCGCTTTACTTCTTATTTGAAAAGTAAGTTTGAGCGTATCAAATTTTGGCGCCGCTGCCGGGGAAATTAGCTTTTAGATTAACTTAAACTTATTATTAAAGTTTAGTCAATATTTTCTTAATTTTACTTTTCTATTGTTTTTTATTCTTGCAGAACTAACTTCCTTGTATGCCAAATACACGGAGAGGAAGAGAACCCTTGTTTCCCTACGATCACGAATTAGAGCGTACCTACACAATATGAATCGAAACTTGGGCATTAACGATGATGATCCAAACCAGAACATTCCAGCTCCAGTTGATGCTCATGGTCAGTTATTACCCGATGATCCTGGTGAAAATCAACAAAAGGAAAAAAATCCCGCTCCACGTCCTCAAGAATACTACAGAGGTTATGATAATATTGCAGACTCTGATGGGCCACTTGTCTTGCACCCTCTACCACAAGGCCAGACCTTTGTGGTAACTAGTAGTCTGATGCAAATGCTCACTGTTAGAGGTTTGTTTTCAGGGCTACCTTCTGAGGACCCACATGCCCATACAGCTAAGGTAAGGGCAGTGTGTAAAAGCTGTGTAGAGAGGCCTGATTTGGATTTAGATGTAATAGGGCTAAAAGTATTTCCTCTCTCACTGACGGGAGAGGCTGCTATTGGTTCTCTAAGATCCCTTATAACTCAATTTTCACTTGGAACCAACTAAGGGACGTTTTATTATCACGTTACTACCCGGTCTCCAAGAAACTACATCACAAAGACAGAGAGAACAACTTTGTGGCACTACCAGGAGAGTCAGTTAGCAGTTCTTGGGATAGATTCACTTCATTTTTTAGAAGTGTTCCCAATCACCGATAGATGATTAGTCACTAAAGGAATACTTCTATCGGGTACAGGATGATAATAATAAAGCGGTATTGGATACTATAGCGGGTGGTTCTTATGGGGAGTGTCCTTACGCCGACATTGCCAAAAAGTTAGAGAAAATCTCCCGGAATAATAAAGCTTAGAGTACTAGGAAGTCAGATACTAGAAGAAATACCTTCGTAGTGCAATCCACACATAACCCATCCACAGATGAGATTCGTGAAGAGATGGCTCAGATAAGAACTGAGCTTGGGTTGGTACTAAAACATGTCACTGGGAGTGCAGAAAAGATAAATACAGTGAACTACTTGTCTAAACCACCACCACCAAATGATGAATATTATTCTGAGAAGGATTCCTATGCGGTAAATAAGCAGACGGGGAGTTTCCGACTGAATGCCCAAGTCTCAAATCAGGAGAATTGGCGCTAAGGTCAAGGAAACCAAGGTCGGAACTATGGTAACTATAACCGTGAGGATAATTATGTCCGATATGGAAATTACAACCGCGACAACAACTTCAACAGGGGTAACTATGGTAACAGAAATGATAAGAATGGGCCCTATGTTCCTCCTCAAAATCGTGAAGTTGCTCCTAGGGATGGTGGAGGTAGTATGGCGCGAGTTGAGGATATGTTGCACAAAATAATGAGGAGGTTCGATGCTAGTGATGAGCACATTAAAGAGTTAAGGAGTGATTTAGCGGGTATCGGGCAGAAAGTCGATACACATGCGATATCGATTAAGCAGCTTGAGTTGCAAATGGCCCACTTATCTGCGACTGTGAACACATGGCAACCGGGCACTCTTCCTAGCAACACTGTCCAAAATCCAAAAAATGATGGACACTGTATGGCAATCACTACTCGGGGTGGTAAGCAAACCATTGACCCACCTATGCCATCTAATGAGGAAAAGGTGATAAAAGATAATGATAAAGTGGTAGAGGTTAGTGGCGAAGTAGAAGATAATACTGTAAAAGATGCTGAAGTGCCTAAAAAGGTAACTCTCATGCCTAGACCACCACTCCTTTCCTCAAAGATTAGTTAAAATAATTGAGGATGGTAAATATCAGCGTTTTATAACAATGTTGAAGCAACTTTCTATCAATGTCCCTTTGGTAGAATCTGTAGAACAAATGCCCGGTTATGCCAAGTTTATGAAAGATCTGGTTACAAAGAAAAGATCGGTCACTTTTGAGGATGATGATAGAATTCAGCATTGTAGTGATATTGCTACAAGATCTCTAGTACAAAAGAAAGAAGATCCGGGTGTGTTCACTATTCCTTGTACAATCGGGTTATTACATTTTGAGAAAGCATTATGTGATCTGGGGGAAAGCATAAATCTCATGCCCCTCTCGATTTACAAAAAGTTGGGTTTGGGTGATCGAAAGCCCACTGCAATGCGGCTACTGATGGCCGATCGAACAGTAAAAAAGGCCTATAGGGTTACTCCACGATGTGCTAGTAAACGTGGAGTTGTTCATATTTTCGGCAGATTTTGTTATTCTTTATTGTGAAGTCGATTTGGAAGTGCCTATCATTCTTGGGAGGCCATTCCTTGCTACGGGTAGAGCCTTAGTTGATATGAAAAGGGGCAGATGAAATTTCGGTTGAACAATGAAAAAGTGACCTTCAACATTTATAGGTCCATGAGGAAGAGTGGTGAGCTCCAATCGGTATCTGCTATATCCTACATAGTTGGTAAGTCATCCGAGACACAAATAGAAGAACATCTAGGTGTAGAAGCATTAGCGACAGTGATAATGAATTTTTATAACGATTGCATTGAAGAGTATGGGTCATTAGTCGCCGCTGTTGATCGTGGTGAGGTTCGGTTTAAACCGAAGAAATATGAGTTTGACATGAAGAATCGCTAGTCTCCACCCGCGAAACCATCTATAGAGGAGGCTCCAAAGTTAGAACTAAAAGCTCTCCCACCTCACCTCAGGTATGAATTCTTAGGAAATGATGAAACTCTGCCGGTAATCATTGCATCAGACCTGAATGAACAACAAGTTGAGAGTTTGGTGAAAGTGCTAAAAAGGTTCAAAAGAACTACTGGGTGGACTTTTTGATAGTTAGACTTTTGGATGATCTTTAGTTCTCTTGTTCAAGTATTGAAGGATTAATTTCAGCAATTGTTACACTTTTTTTGGAATTGATTGTTGGTGTTTTTGTTGATTAATCAAGTGAATTTCTGGATTTTATTCTTTCTCATTAAAGTAAGTGAATGAATTCTTATATTAAATATATGAATAGTGTGATTATGACTATGGGTAACTAATCTCCACAACTAGGGTTGTGGGAACCATGGGTGAATAATGAGGTAAAATCTAACTAAAATAACAATTCTAGAATAGTGTCTTCCATGTATTAAAATTCTTTCCTTTAGAAGTCTTTTAACGGATGACCAACGGTAGAACTCGCCTTAATGCTACTTTCTGGACCAAGGAGGTAGATAATAGGATAAAAATTATCAACATAGATTTAGTATACAGTATCTAATAGGATAGTGTCGGTTGGTACGAGGTAATAACTTAGTCAAATATCGAATAGAATGCTTAATATGAGGTAAATGTAAGGGTTAGTATAGCAAAACACGTAGCCGGAGAAAGGTGCGGAGTGAAATTTTCTAGATGCCGGACCAAGGATTTAGAGATACATAACGTATCACTTTACATGCAAGATACTAGGAAAGAATTGTTATAGTTAGAATTATCAAGTTAGGAACATGTGGGGAACACTTAAGCCCTAGTTACTTTTATTAATTGATTAAGCTCTGAGATTTGAATCTGTTAGTTGATTACTTTAATTTAGTTAATTATTTTCATTAATTTAGAAATAAAACCCCCTTTTTTGTCTTATATTTTCTAAGGAAATAGTTGACTAAATAATAGTAATAATAGAACAAAGTTAAGTGGGTTCTTTACTTGATACGACCACTTTACTTCTTATTTGAGAAGTAAGTTTGAGCGTATCAGGTACCTCAAAATACCATCCCCCATCAAGAGAATGTCTCATTAAGCTTGCCAAGGACCGATTCCTTCAACTCCATCAATGATTTATCAAGGTGCTGTTTGGACTTCACCTCAACTACCAATGATGACTCGGAGTTATGGTGGACGATGAATCCACCATTTAGAGAATCTTACAACCTCACACCCAACCTAGCCGACCTATGAACATCCTTTACTACGTCTTTATTGGCTTCCTCTACGTGTGACACACTACCCATAGTCATACGACTTAGAGCATCCGCAACCACATTGACCTTGTCGGGGTGATAGAGGACACTCATGTCTTAATCAACTCCTTTTGGGTAAACACATATTGGAGACTCTTATGGTCGATATAGACATCAAGATGGACACCTTACAAGTAATGCCTTCATATTTTCAATGCAAATACCACGACCGCTAACTCAAGGTCATGAGTTGGATAGTTTCGCTCATGTACCTTAAGTTGCCTAGAAGAATAGGCTATCACCTTCCCATGTTACATGATAACATAACCTAAACCCACTCAGGATGCATCACAATACACAATAAAACCCTTTGTACCCTTCGGTAAAGTCAACACCGGAGCGGAAGTAAGCCTATCTTTCAACATTTGAAATTATCTCTCACATGTCTTCGACCACTCAAATTTCTTACACTTTTGGGTCAAAGTAGTCAAGGGAGATGCAATGGACGCAAAACCATCCACGAACCTCTGATAATAACCCGCTAAACCTAAGAAACTCTTAATGACGGTTGGATTCAATGGTCTAGGCCAACTTTTCACAGCCTTCGTTTTCCTTGGATCAACCTCAACTCCCTCACTAGAGATGATATGACCAACAAATGTCACCTACCTCAACCAAAACTCACATTTGCTATACTTGGAAAACAATTGATGTTCTTTAAGTACTTGCAACAACACCCTCAAATGGTTCATGTGATCACCCTCATTTTTCGAATATGCCAAGATGTCTTCAATGAAGACAATGACAAATAAATCTGGGTAACTTCGAAACACCCTATTCATTAGGTCCATAAATGCCACCGAAGACTTAGTGTGCAAAGGACATTACTAAAAACTCATAATGATTATATCTAGTCCAAATTGCCATCTTTGGTATATCCTCACCTCTCACCCTAAGTTGGTGATACCCCAACCTCAAGTCAATCTTAGAAAAGTAACTTGCCCCTTGGAATTGATCAAACAAGTCATCAATCCTAGGGAAAGGATAATTGTTCTTGATTGTTACTTTATTGAGTTTGCGGTAATCAATACACATTCTTAAGGAACCATCCTTCTTCTTCACAAACAAAATTGGAGCACCCTATGGAGAAATACTAGGTCTAATAAAGCCTTTGTCTAATAAATCTTTGAGTTGTGCCTTTAACTCTTTCAATTTGGCCGGAGACATACGATAAGGAGGAATTGAAATGGGATTTTTGTTCGATAGCAAATCGATATCAAAATCAATTTTTCGTTCTATAGGAATACAAGGAAGATCATTAGGAAATACCTCCAAAAATTCACTCACTACGGGACCGACTCAATTGGAGGAATTTTGGGGTCTAGATCTTGGACTCTTACAATATGGTATAGACAAACTTTAGAGATCATTTTGCATGCTTTTAGACAAGAGAAGATACGACCTCTAGGAATAGAATTTCCCCCCTTCCACTCTACAATGGGTTCATTTCGAAAGTTAAATTTCACCACCTTTGTTCTACAATCAATAGAGGCAAAGCAAGCATGCGACCAATCCATACCCAAAATAATATCAAAATCAAGCATATCAGGTTCTACTAGTTCAACATAAGTAACTCTATTGAGCAACATTATAGGACAATTTCTATACACCCTTTTTGCAACAACCAACTCACCCACCAGAGTAGGCACTATAAAAGGTTCATGCAAAATATCGAGATTAAATGTCAAACTTTTTGTCTACTAGAGGGGTAACAAATGATAAAGTAGAATTGGGATCAAGTAAGACATATACATCAATAAAGATTACTTTCAACATACCGGTCACCACGTCGGGAGAAGTCTCTTGCTCACCCCTAGAGCGGAGAGCATAGTAGCGGTTCATCTTTGGAGCTTTATTGGAACCACTTGCTTGATCTTGACCACTACCATTGTATTACCACAACAAAAACAATTGTCCATCCCCTTAAGGCAATCACCATAGTGTTTCTTGCCACACTCTCCACAAGTTGGCTTCTCGGTTGGTGAACTAGTACCTTTTCCCTTCTTAGGCTTAGGTTAGCCACCCTATAACCACTATCCTTAGGGAACTTGTAAGGAACTTGATAAGAAACCCGCTTCTTAAATCTACGTTTGTCTTGTATCTCAAGCCTATTCTTTGAAGAACCTCCATCAAAAGATCTTGCCCTTTTTGCATCTCTACTCTTCCTCTTAGACCTTGCCTCTTCCACATGTTTGACATGCACCATAAGACGAGAAATGTTCATGTTCTCATATAGCATAGCCAAATGAAACTCCTCTTGCAAATTATCCCAAACCCCAATCACAAAGCGGCTCATTTCATCTCTAGGATCGAAAACCAAAGAAGGAGCATATTTCGACAATTTAGTAAATTTCAAGGAGTATTCATGAACACTCATACCGCCTTGGCGAAGGTTGATGAACTCCACCACATTAGCTTCATAAATCTCCCTAGGAAAGAACCGATTAAGAAAAGCCTTATTGAAGATATCCCAAGTCACCTGACCACCTCTTAATAGACTAGTATCTCTCTATTGCACATACCATGCTTGAACCACATCCTTGAGTTGATAGGTGGCTAACTGGGCCTTTTCACTAGTGGATAACCCCATAACCAAGAGTATCTTATAGACTTCATCAATGAACTCTTGGGGGTCTTCTTCAACCTTAGACCTGTAGAAAGTAGGAGGGATCATCCTAGTAAAGTCCGTTAGATGGGAGGCCATGGTAGCAACTTATTGATTTAGACGGGGTACAACCTCTCGGTTAGCTTGGGCCGTCATAGCTTGGGATTGACCAGTGGCGGCTTGCGCTTAGGTAGTGATGGCTTGGGCCATTTAAAAATGAGTGGCCCTTATATTCTCATCCATCAAAGGAGGAGGATTTACCGAGGCTTGGTCATCATTCTCACCTTCCTCAAAAGGAGGAACTTGATCACCATGGAAAGTAGCTCCCGCATTGGAAATCTCCTCTCAAGACTTCGTGCCGCATTCCTTCGAGTGTTCATTACTTAAAATCACAACAATAGGATTATATGCAAAAACACACCATAAGTATACTCTAATGACACGATAGTGGATTTCCAAGAAAGTGAGAGTTTCCTAGGCATCACGTAGGTTCCTATCCATAAGTGTGGCGCGCTTTACAATTATGAAAACAAAGTTAAATAGACATGGTTGAGAGAGAAATTGACTCTAATATAATTCAACCTTATGCTCTGATACCAAGTTTGTCACATCCGGGTTAACCCCATAGACATAATCGGTGTCGTCGTCCTCTTTGAGGAGTAAGACTAGCTCTTAGTTTACATCATTACATTCATAGGTCAAATCTAGTGAAAAATTCAAAACTTTTCATTACTTCTACTTGGAGGTTTACATAGACCTCTACATACACATAATATATATCCATATCGAGTATACATAGACCCCTCGTATAGGAAGGTTACATAGTCTTCTACTTTTATTGCACATAAATATATATAGAAATTATCATAGTTAATATTCTTCTTATCTCATAACCATCTAATAAGAATATATCAAATTTGGGCCTAGCCCATACATCAATCAAATAAGACCACATATAGGTCATAAAAATGTATAGTACTCAATTGAAAATAAAGAAACGAAAGAGTATTAAAACTAAAAACAACTCCATAAGCTATATAGTGGCGGCGTCTCAGAAATTGAGGACATACCCTACTTGGATGAATAAGAGATTCAAGCCTTCTTCAAGATTCCTTCCAAAACACTTCAACGATCGGAACCTAAAATATTGGGGAAAAAGAAGAAATGGGGTTAGTACGCCACTTGTACTAAGTATGAGACCATATGCACACATACATGAAAAACATTCTAAGAAAAAGGGACATTTCATAGAGTGTGCATTTTTCATTTAAAACCTTTATGCACATTTAACAAGACAATACCAATCAATATTGCATATTCATTAAGTCATCGACATGTACATTTCAAGAACTACAACATCAAGTCTAGTCAAGTCAAACATGCATATCATATAAGTAGATACATACTCAAATAACTCTATCATCAAGTCATATTAACAATAAGCATGAATAAGAGTAAATCCATTATAAACAAAGCAAGTCAATTACCCATGAACCCCTATCAAGTCAACAAGTGCAATGACCAAGTAAAGCTCCATAACCTTACTCAATCAAGTAACCCAACAGGAATCATGAGTAACATCCTACTTCACATAACATGACATTTAGGTGTACATATCATCTTACTTTAACAATATAAATCAATACATATTCATAAGTGAACTAATCAACATATATTATCAATAATGTGCAAGTTCTTCATATACATATCCTATAGCACTATAAGCATAATCATACATAAGAACATCCCCCTAAGACTCCCCTCAAGGATAACTAGTGCAATGCTTACGTAGAGTCCCATACCTCTACCTAGACTAAGTTAGACCCCTTAGATTATCTTAGTTAGAGTTTAATCCTTCAGTTCATTTTACCTTTTGGGAACATGTTGCCCTAACCGACACAGACGACATGAGCTAATGTGTAATGCGGTGTCATAAAACCCTACACCGAAGGAAGGTGGACTACTTGCCAAGGTAGTACCAAAACATAAAACATAGCAACTACGTGGATCCACTAGCTAGTATTCCTATGGGGGAAATATAGTTCAAGAAGTAGGAGATATAGTTGGGACCCTCTTTATGCTACATGCAATTTAGTCTCCAATCTCAAGAGTACTTTAGTGATCCTACCTTCCCTATGTGGGACGGTACACTCCTCACTCTAGTTCACTCGGTGCTAAGCTAGAGTCTCTTTTAGAAATGTCTTTAAGACTTTATTATCAATCATAGCTTAGATTAGGTCATAGGGTCTAACCCTTGAATAACATCATCATACCTCAATAATAATTGGATGAGTATAAGTCCTTTCATTACAATTCATATACATAAGGTTAGCACATTCGTATTTCATATCATGATAAGCCACATAGATAAATCATTCACCCTCCTTATAATATTTACATCTTAAGCCAACACATCAATATCCTAACTAAGTCATTTAAATTCAACATCATACCATTCCATCAATCCTAATACAAGGCATACTCCAATATAACATCATGACTTAATCATAATTAACCATAATTTGAAGTAAATAATAGAGATCATAAGACTTACCAAATCTTCTTCATAGTTCATCATCAAGGTCTTACCATAAACCCGCAATTCAACACAATTTGGGCATAAATCATCATAAGTGAATAATCAACACGATACAAGGCTAGGAGAATCACTACATCACAATTCAATACTAGATCATAGCTTAAGACAAGATACATAGGTCAATTCACTTCCTAACCTAGATCATCTTCTCAAGAACTAGCATGAAAGACTACAAATCACTCTAATTTGTTCATAATTAATGTAAAAACATCATTTAACAGTAATTCAACCAATAACAAAGTCAATTGAACCAATTACAACCTAATTCATATCAAGATCAAACCTAGGTTAAGGCTTAATGGTCATCATCTACAAACTAGACCAAAACATCAAGATATATTCATAATTAAGTTAGAATACATGTTATTATATTAATATTATCCAATAGAAAACATAAACAAATCAATTCATAACATAATTTTTGATATTGAGAAGAACCCACATGAAAACCCAACTTTTTAAAATACTTTGAAGGAACTCTTTGAGGAAAAAGGTCTCAAAGGTGAATTTGATATCATACCTCAACGTTTGATGAAGAATTGATTGTGAAATCGTCCCTTTTCAGACTCCAAATCCCTCCCCTAGCTTGTATTTAATGGTGTCTTCCAATAAGAGAGAAAGAAGAGAAAAGGAAGAGAGTTTTGTTTTGAGAGTTGTAATTAGACTAATGGGGTTGGGGTCTTTCTATGTGGGGTTAATTAAGTTAATTAGTCTTCACTTAATCCCTAAATAAACACCAAACCCCTTAATTAATTGTTTTAAACTAAGTTAAAACGTGCAGCAAAAACAGACCACTCATAGACGAAACCCTGTCGACGTCTCGTGGCTCAATCGATGGACCAGCCTCTTTCCATGCGGCACGTACGTCGATGAGTTCAGGGAGTGTGAAAACTAGCCCCTCCAACGAATTGGATAACTGTTGTTGGACAATTGGCATCGACGCCCCGTCGATCAACACACTCCCCGTCTGTTCCCTTTCATGGGTGCACACTGCCCAGGCAGTGTTGACTTCAACGTGCAAGGGTCCTCCTCAAGGGCCCTTGGTTGGTCCTTGTGGATTCGTACCCAGAAGTTTCAACCATTAATCGAGTCAAAAACATGTTAGCTACCCTACAACTAATTTTCATGGATTTCTGACTCCTAAAAGCTAATCAAATAGGCTAAGTCACGGAAGTACCTTCTAGAACTAGTTTCTGGACGTCATGAACGTACTTGGATGTTTTTGTTCCTACACTTCCTAAATGACCTATATTCATTAAAATAGGCCTTAAAAAGTGTCTAGATCTCATGACACTTGTGTTAATCTTTAAGACACGTCTTGAATTTTTGAAGTGTTACAATCTGGTCTTCAGACTTCCCCTGATCATCCTGCTTACGCTTAGATATTTTATTTTTACACAAAAGTTTGTGTTTTTTTTTAACTTACTGATTTGTAAAAAGCTTTAACTAATTTCTTTTATCTTTTTTTGATTTTTTTTACAAAATTAGAGTTGATTATTGCATAAAATTAGTTCTTTGGTTATAGATTTCATTTTGAGGAGGGTTTAACTCTTCAAAATTCTGTTGGTTAACGATGTAACTTAAGTTCCTTGTGGTTAGGTCTTGTGAGGCTATAATCTAATCCAATCCTTTATTTTTATTATAGATGATTGAAAAGGCATTGCAGGAATAAGATGAAGAAATTGGGTTCAAATGAAGACTCGATATCTAGATTTTCAAGAAAGAGTATGATAGTTTGCCAAGGGCTCGTATGACCCTCTACTAAAACATCATTCACAGAAGATGTGGGTGAGAAGGGAAAGTACTTATGACTGAAGGATGACGGTTTTTGATTTTAGCTAACAATTGAAAACTTGCAAAAGAATTGGGGAATTCATCAATTTTACAAAACAAATTCTTGTCCTATAAAAAATAGGATTAATTGTAGTTTGAACATTAAGCTTGAACTTGAGATGAGTGTCATGATTCAAAGAATGGTAACATGAGGGTGATGTCGTTACTCTTGAAATTTTATCTAGAATACTTGTTATAGAATAGGTGAGAAATTGAGGTATTTAGTTGCAATAGATATGAGTGATGCAATTGAGACCCTGACCATTAGATAAGGGCAAGGAAGTGTGGCTAAGTCACAAGAGTATCAAGAGCATAATTAAGTGTACAAGAGGGTATGTAATAAAAAAAGATTAAGAGAAACCTCTTAGAAAGAGGTCTTAGTACCTGATTATAGAGAGTTCGGCTGCCATGAGATAAACTTCTCCAAGTGTTAGTTTAAAAGAGGATGTATACCAGTTTAGAGATGTGAAATAGGTCCATAACATTCAGCAAGTGTTGATAATTTATTACTGAGCTGGTTAGTAGGAGTCCATGAAGTTGTTAGAGTACTAGGCTTGAATGTGGTGTTGCTAAACATTACGTGGATTCTTGAGATGAGCAATGTGGTGGTAAAGAGTAATAGTGTTGGGATGAGATTCCAATAGAGAGGTATAAAACCCGAACCTAAGGAATTCGTTTAAGCTTTAATAATTGAAAGTGTACTCTTAGAATCAGATCTTGTTAAGAGTAACCCCATTCCATATCTAGTTCAATTGTCATTCGAGGACGAATAATCCCAAGGGGGAGATAATGTAACACCCCGAAATTTTTTTGAGCTAAGACTTGAACCATTCTTCGTAGTGAGTGAGATTTACCAAAGAATTAAAATTTCTTATGTGTTAAGGTCACTAGATGTAGCACCTTGAGTCCTAAAATAACTTAATTGGAAATAACAAAAATCTGAAATTTGGAGAGTTAAGTTAAATATGAGTTTTGGGTCAACTTTAAACAACCACAACTCCTAACACAGGATAAGTTAGGTGTGATAAAACATACCTTAGGAAATATCTTTGAATTATATTTCCAACGCCATCGAGTTTGCTAAGCTTTGAGTTCGAATGAGTGAGATATGACCTTTTAAAATTAGGTTGTCTAGTTAAGGAAAGTTAGCCAAAAATAGAGAGGGGTAATTTGGTATTTTCCTTATCCAACTAAATTTAATTCATTTTTAGTAATATTTTAGGGGTAAAATACTATTAGGTTCAGTTTTATAATTCTAATATAAACATAGGGTTTTAGTTGAGAGTTCAAGAAAAGAAAAGAGGAGAAAGAGGGGAGGATCAAGCGTTCATCGAGATTGTTGCGTGATGTCGTGGATTTATTCCATGGTTTTGAACTCTAAGAGGTATGTAATCTTCCATAATGTTGGCTTAATTCACCGACACTCCAATCTTGTTATTTCAGCGAAATTCCATTCTTCAAGTTGAAAGATTAGAGTTCTTGATGAGTTCTTGATAGGTGTTCTTGAAGTTCATTCTAAATCTTTTTGTGTTGGGATTTTGATAATTTCTTGAGATGAAATTTAGTTATTTGAGTTTTTTTATTAGGTTAGAGTTTAATTAAGTTAATTAATTGAATCCATGTGATTGGGGAAAAACTGTTCGATTCTAGGCTAATTAGGGTGAGAAACGAGCAAAGATACTCGTCAGATTTTCTAGGTTAGGGCCTCACCCGATGCACCAGCTAGAGCTCCCCAAACCCACTTTTGAACTTTAGGGGATGGCACCCCGCACAACCCATAGTTCCAGGGTCGCCTGCCCCATCTTGTTTGCCTCTGGTTGCTCCATTTGAGTTCGTTTAAAGTGTACCTTAACTCCTTTATTAATTTTAACTACTCTAAGGTACTTATAAATACCTAAAATCATTCCTAACATGATCATAACCTTTAATTCATAACTCAAATTCAAGGTAGAGTTAAGGGTTAAGTTTGAGAATTCTTTCCAACATTCTAAGAAAGCCCTTTTAAGTCCTTTTGTAAACTCTTCTACAACTTCTAGTAACTTGTTTCAAGACTCGAGCAAGTGAATATGAGAATGAAGAGAATGTATTAATGAGTATAAATTGTAATCATGAGATTTTCAATGTCATGAACCAAAACTCTTGAATTTATAATTCACATTCAAGAGGGAGTTAAGAGAAGAGTTCAAGAAAACCTTTTGAGTTCAATTGTGGATCCTTTGAGGTAAACTATTAATTTGAACTATGTTTTGAGGAATTAAGTAAGAGAATAAGAAGATTTTTATACATGAGTTACATCTACTCATTTAGACCTTCTAGTCGAGTTGTTCATTCCCATAACTTCCGCATGAATTCCATAAATTGAGTATATTGAGAGGAGTAGTATCTCCAAGTTTTAAGTCTTGAATATTCAATTTCTTATTTCTTTTGAAATTAAATTACTAATCATGGTAATATTACATTTTACCTATGAAGTCCTTGAGATGAGTAGTGCATGCCCATAATTTTGCATGAACCCTACTATCTTGAGACAGGAAGTGACTTCAAGTCCTTGAGTTGAGTAGTTAATGCTCATAATTCTGCATGAACCCTCCAAGTTGAACATCATGAAATCATCCATAAATATGATATCATGAACCTTGTATCCATAACCAATTCAAAGAAAGTTAAGATTAAAGTCAAAGAAGTTACGAGTCAAGTCTAGAAGTTAAGAAGCAAGTCAAAGCAAAGTTCTTAAAGTTTTCAAGAATCTTTTGTAATGTTTTAACTTTGTTTTTAAGACTCAAGTTTCAAGTTAAGTAAAGAGTAAAGATTTGATTTCATCTCTTAAATGTTATAAGGGAACTAAGTATTCCCTAAGAGTTTATAAATATTTTCACATTTAAGATAAGAGGAAACTAAGATTTCCAAAAGAGTTTTGAACAAGAGAAGTTAACATCGATTCCAAGACAGATTTTAAAGCTAAGTGTCGAGAAATTACCTCAACCCAAAGAACGAAGTTGTTTTAAAAACATATGAGCTAAGTATATTTTGGGAGTAGTGTTGAACAAGGATATGGGGATGTGAGTTCCTAATAAATCAAGTCTCCATAAACCATGTATCCTTCATGGGTATTAATGGATCATACTTTTTAGATGATCTTATAGGTTAAGATAGTGGATCTGATCTTAGGCGTATTTATATGCCTAACAACCATTCTTATCCCATACATATAGCCGAGTGAGGACATTTTTGGTGGTTAAGTCTAGTATTTAGATTCGTTTTGATTCCGCATCTTCTAACCAATACAATTAGATGTTTCAGGCAGAAGATCATTGGAAAAGAAGCTGAATTTGGGCACCGGAGCACAGGTTGGAAAGTGGAATAAGAAGCATGAAAAAAGAAAAACCAAGAAGCTTGAAATGGTACTAGCAAGAATCACCCCTGTGTGCGGAGACACTCCACCCAAGTAGTGAAGGAGTCCGTGTTGAAGTTGCGTCGCAGAGACCAGTCCATCAGAGAAGAAAAGAAACTCCCTTTAACAGAGGAGTCCGCAATGGAGTAACATCGCGTAAGGCGTTCCTCCTAAGAGAAGAACTCAGCGAGGGAACACCTCCGCGTCTCAGACCTGTATAGTAAAATCATCCCACATGTTTAATTCTTGGACTATAAATAGTTTAAGTGTCTCTTATTACACACTACACTTTCTAAGAAATGGGAGCTGAAGTTTAGGGCGATTTTGGTGCTAAATTCTAGGGTTTTTCTTCTCCCTCTTTATCTTAGTAAAGGCTTGTATGATTCTAATACATTTTATCTTATTATTTTGTATTATGGGTAGCTAAAATCACTTGTCATAGGGTTGTCGCTATGAATGAAGGGTTAATGTGAATTTGTTCCTTGTGTGAGAAGGGTTGTGTCTATTTTGTGCTTGCATTCTCATTTCGATATTTTAATGCCTGATGAACATTAATTTATACTAAGTGTCCATTCTTTAACTCGGAAGATGAATGGAGGATAGACCAAAGAATGCAAGAGGTGTGTCATTCTAGAGGAAGCTCTAGATTTTTTTGGGTATAGGAAGGTTTTATACCTATGCACCACATTTGGTTAAAATGAAAGATGAGTATTCATGTTGTTGATTCATACCTAAACTCGCTCGATGATGTATTTAGGTTGTCAATAGTGGTAGGCAATTAGAAGTAGAAGGATTATGATCGTAAATTGAACCTTTGCCAACCCAAAATAAATAAACCCCGTGCAGCTTGGAACAGAAACACATTGAACCGGAATTCAGGTTATGCTACAACCCTGGGATGTCTCTCCATCATGTGAAGTTTCTGTTAAAATCGTTCAGTTATAGTATAAAGTTCTTATTAAGGTTGAAATAATAGTTAATCAAACTTATCAATCTAATTAACGCTTGTGTGAACTTAGATAGTCATTTTAAATTGGTATACTCTGATTTAAAGTCCCTAGGGTACGAAAATTAGATTCGAAAGAGTCTATTTACTACTTGAGTGACCACGTGCACGTGCGTGCAATTTTGAACACAACATGATCCACTAAGTTTTCAATATGATGACAAAGTATACGACAGTTCTGGCAGTGTGAGCAAGACTCTGCATCACCACTTAGACTCATAGTGGTGGTTGTTGGTTAGAGAAACTCTTACAGTAGTAACTGCATGGTTCCTCAAGGGGTTCTGCTTAGTATGAATGGGGGTATGGGACTTTATTCATGCATTTCACAAGTAGACTTTGAAAGGAAACATGGCATGTATTTTATGATAAACTATATTACTTTATTATATAATTAAAGTTGAGTTTGTTATTGCATTTTTTCTTTAACAAAATAAGTTGCTTTTATTGTTTAATAAAGTATTTATATATTGCATGTGATTGTTGCTTTATCATGAGTTTAGTATCCAAAGTTGAGCATCCATAGTCGAGTATCATATCTTTGAGTTGAGTATCTAATCTCTAACTTTAGTATTTTATCCTTGAGTATTCTGAGTTGAACAAATTGAATAGTTTTGAGTATTCCTTGAGTTATCAAGCTTATGTTATGCTTTAAAATTCCCCTTACATGCTCGTACATTCCACGTACTGAGCCATTTGACCTGCATCTTCTCATGATGCAAACACAGATATTCAGGATCATCAACTTGAGCTTCGTAAATACATCTGTTTGAGTTAGCTATGGTGATCCTCTTTGATTCTGGAGGATTTCATTTACTTTTCGGTTTAGTCAATAGGTCATGGGTCTTATCCCAACTTCCATAATTATTAGTTAGAGGCTTCATAGATGATCAATATAGTTGAGAAGTCTGTATTAATCATTTATTTTATTAAATATTTTAAAGACTTAAGTTGCCTATTTTATGGCAAATTGAATATATTATATTATTCAGAGTTTTCTATTGAGTTAAAGTTTTGTATTTCAGTTTCATAAAAATGTTATTCTTTTTTAAGCTTTTGCATGCTTAAGTTAGTCTTCCGCTTGTAGTCAGCCAGGATGAGGGTTCGCTTGGGGACCAACAATGGTTCTTGAGTGTCGACCACGTCCACGATGTAGACTCGGGTCGTGATACTCAGCCCCGACACAACCATAACCTACTCGTAGATTTATCTTGGGTCAGATATCTTGATTTGGTCCTAGATTATATTCTGTTTTTTAGGGTAAACAATAGAAATTCATTAGTTTATCACCCGAAAAGGGCCAAAAATATATTTTATCTTTAAGCCTTAGTGACATATTTTTGTTGCGTAATATATTATAGGTGAACCTTTAGTTCATCCACCTTATTCCAATACGGTGAGTGATGTCATCGTCAATCAACCTGTGTCCTTAAATAATAGACGGAAGATATTTAAAATCTTGAGTATGACTAGTGAATCAATCTTTCACTTTCATTTCCACCTCAAAAGTTATCACTGAACTTGCACTCCATATACAATCAATTCGGTGCAATTTAATTCCAAATATCTAATAGAAAAATCAAAAAATAAAACAAGAATACGAAAATAACTAGGCAAGAGGAACAAAATATCAAAATAAAATGTCAAAACAAGAACGATAGAACCTAAATGTAATCGAGGGTCGTCAAGATGATAAGGAATGATCGGACGATATCAAAATCATCAAAGTTCATCAAGCTGGTGGATCAAAGGAACTAGGTCACCCAAAAATTCATCGTCAAAAGGGTGTCATTTTACCGTTCATGTTGCTTCACAGATGCAAAACACACACACACAAAATGATAGAATACAAAATCGTAATAGATTGAAAGAAGTAAAGGAGGGATAGATATAAAGAGAGGGTGAGAGGGATCGAAGAAAAGGAGGGATAATATATAAAGAGAGGGTGCGAGAAATAGATGAAAAGGAGGGATAGATATAAAGAGAGGGTGAGAGGGATAGATATTCAGTGAAGTGATTGTTCTTGAAGACTGATATTCGAGAGACCCCTGCATATCAAGCACACTAATATTATGTGTACCTCTTTTTGATTATCTAAAGTCTTTTGTAAGCAATAGGTTTAGACCTATGCATATCAATTTGAACACATTTACAGCTTTCCTTAATGAGGTGTAAGCAAAGTTGTGCAGACTCTTCACTTTTGATGCCTTATCTTTGTTGGATTATCAAAAAATACACTACTTATGGAGAATCTTTCATGAAGCTGTTGACATATTTTAGGAGTCTGACTAACATAGAGTGCAAGCATAAAGGGAAAGTTGTAACCTTTCTCTTCTCTTGATTTTCATTTTTGTTCTTCTCCTGTGCTGAAAATGTGAACTCAATAAATGTTATTGTTCTCACAACCGTTCGAGATTTTTAATAGTGTACTTGGTAGTTAGTTAAAGATATTCATTAATTTGAATTTTGAATTATCAAGGTTTGGTATACAGTTTGTATCGTATAGGACTCTTCTAGGTATAGCTTTTGTATTCGCGTAGGAGTTAACCACATCAGTTCCTGTATTTTGTATCTATAAAAGAGCATGTTGTCTTTCATTATCATAGTAAGATCGATTTATCATGGTATCAGAGCGTTAGTAAACAATAACAAAATAATGACAGGAAAACAATAACGAAGCTGCCATTTCTCCATACACACTGCAAACAAGTGATAGCCCTGGAGTGTCTCTGGTCATATGTTTGCTCACACAAGATAACTATTCGATGTGGAGGAGGGCATGAGGAATTCCTTGTTGGATAAATCAAAGTTAGGCTTCGTTGATAGCAGTCTTCAGCGACCCATAGCAAACTCTGCAAACCAAGCTGCTTGGATTAAGGGAAATTCCATGGTAATATCTTGGCTTTTCAACTCTCTTCATCCCTCCTTTCAAAGTAGTGTAGCTTTTTTTTGATACGGCATGTGAACTTTGGAAAGATTTGGAGGAGCGATTTTCACAAGGGAATGCTACTCAAGTTCACTAGTTGAAGATGGAGATAGTAAAAACACAACAAGATGATCAAATAATGAGTGTTTACTACACAAGATTGAAGGGATTATGGGATGAGTATGGATCATATTCACAATTACCGAACTGCAGTTGTGGTGCTATTAAGGAATACATAGCAAAAGGGGAAAAAGAGAAGGTTCATTAATTTCTTATGGGATTGAATGACAAGTTTAATGTTGTTGGATCTCAAATTTTAAATATTGAACCATTACCAACTCTTGCTCATGTGTATGGATTAGTTACATAGGAAGAACGACAACAACAACTCACTACAAGCAAAGGAAATAATTTACTGGAGGGGGCGACATTTGCTTCAAAGAGGAACACCAAGAATTTCAACTCTCGCCAGTTGCCAAGTAATCGTGACTTCTCAAAACTATTTTGTGATAACTGCAAACTGTGAATGCACACCAAAGAAAAATGTTTTGAACTACATCGATATCCAGATTGGTGGGAAAACAATAGAAAAGGAAAGGGTATGTCAGCTAATTCCAGTTGAACATTAGAAGTTGAACGTGTCGAATCCTCCCCAATAAGTGGTTTATCAAAAGAACAATATAAACAACTCATGTTGCTTTTAAGCTGGATAACTCCAAGGGCATTTATTCAATGGCTAACTTTGCTTGTAAGGCTGTTACTTTTCCTGCCGCTAATTATGAATGGATATTAGATTCAAAAGCGTCAGATCGTATGACTTGTCAGAAGAATTTTTTGTCTCATGAAAGAAAGCTCTACAATTAGTACTCTTTTAGTCGTTGCAGTTGCGAGTAATTGGGATCTCCATCACCTGGATGTGCATAATGCTTTTATTCATGGAGATTTACATGAAGAAGTTTGCATGCAACCACCACCTGGATATTTGTCGGCTGAAGATAATAGAGTTTGTCGCCTTCGTCGGTCACTTTATGGATTAAATCAAGCCTTAAGGTAGTGGTTTGCTAAGTTTTCTACGGCAATTTTAAGGTTTGGCTTTACACAATCCAAGGCTGACACTTCTTTATTTTTTTATCGACGAGGAAATTCTTTTGCAGGTACTCTTGTATGTGTAGATGATGTTATTGTTGCCACCAATGATTCGTTCGATTCGAAATATTTGAAAGGCTACTTAGCATCCTGGTTTCCTATAAAAGATTTGGGTCCTCTTAAGTATTTTCTTGGTCTAGAAGTAGCTTGCAGTTCAAATGGAATAGTTCTTTCACGGAGAAAGTACACGCTGGATATTTTAAAAGAAATGGGCATGCTGGCATCTAGACCAATAAAATTTCCCATGGAGCATCATCAACGTTTATCTTTGGATGAAAGTCTTATCTTCTAGACCCTGAGCCTTTTTGCAGATAGTTGGGAGGCTGATTTTTTTTATTTGAACGACCCTTGTGGTGGGTCAGGGGCTAAGCAACACCCCCAGGCCCTATCATTAATAAAAGAAATTTTTACAAGAAGGGGGGCATAAACCTTACCTTCTATCCTATGGTGAGTATAGAGATGGCTTACCTACTAAGGTTAGTCAACTCAACCTCTTACATTGAGATGAAATCTATAGAAACTCTAACATAAATTTTCTAAGAAAACATAAATAAGGAGACTCTCCCTTTACATATAAAGAAAACCTATTAGAATAATTGACTATATTCTATGAATATGATTAATCTAATTGTCCAATTGTAAGCTGGATATATTTTCCTCATCTTTGCTAAATCTGATCATCTTCAGTTGCTGGCTTTTCTGTGTCTCTCACCTTCCTTGCTAGCTGTAGTTGTAGTAATACAAAACTACTACTTGATATTGCATCTTCTTATTGCCTGCTACCTTTTAACCTGCATCAACATATACCATACAATACAAATATATGATATACTCTATAGACTGGACAGTCAAGGAGGTTGTTTAATCCTCCTCATTTTCCTGTGTCTGAAGTTTGGCACACCCATTTTCTCCAGAAAATAACTTCCTTTTGCATTCTGTGGAAGCTGGTTATAAGTGTAATAATGTTGTATGATGTCCTGATTATGACTATGTTTGGCTAGTATATCTGTTGTGTCCTGATTATGACTATGTTTGGCTAGTATATCTGTTGTATTGTTAGCTTTCCTGTAAACATGTATACAAGAAAATACAGTACATTGATTAGTAAGTAATTGAAGGTGTTTAACTAACCTTTGTATTCTCCAAGGAGGCTTATCCTTTTGTAATAACAACTTTGTCAATAACCCTGAATCAACTTCAAGAATAATATTTCTAAAACCATGATGAATACACCAATTCAGTCCATATGTAGCAGCTTGTACCTCTGCCTGATTGTTTGAGCCTTCTCCAAAGGGAATAGAGAAGGCATATATGATATTACCATAATCATTCCTAAGAATGCCACCTCCTCCAATCTTCCCTAGATTATTCAGAGCACTACCATCTGTATTCAATTTATATTTGGTAGTAGGAGGTGGTTTCCAGGTGACTATTTTAACCTTTATATCATGTTTGCATTTTTCAAGTAAATCTACCAGATCAGTCCATTTCCCTGGCCATTGAATATTTGGATAAACAGAATATAGAAACATAAGAACATCCTTATGAATAAAGTATTTGACTTTAAAGCTACTGGAACTATTTCCTCCATATTTAACAGAACATCTATTTTTCCACAGGTTCCAGCAAATCACAATAGGAAAATTCTGATAATATCTCTATGTGCCTCATTTTTCCCTTTGGTGCTACACCAATGAATTAACCTATTACTCAAAGTAGTCTGTTGAATATTGATTCCCATAGTATTGGAAAAGTAATTCCATATATGTTGTGCAAAATGTCCTTGCATGAAAATATGTTCTACATCATCCCAACCTTGATTCCTATAACAGTAGCACTTAACAGGTTCCACTCGAAAGTTTGCCATATTTTCATTCGTTGGTAACTTTAGTTTTAAAGCTCTCCAAAGAAGAAATGACATTTTAAAAGGCACCTTTTGTGCCAAATAAGCTTATTAACAACATCATCATTCCCTCTAAATCTGCAAATTTCCAAGGCTGATGTACAAGTGAAATTACCAGATTCAGTAGGTTTCCATACTACTATATCCTTGTCTTCATTATGGTATTGAAATCTGATGTTCAAGATCATAGGAATTATTAAAGGATGAACTTGCTGTCTCAATTTCCTTTCATTCCAATTACCATTGATCAGAAACTTTTTAACAGTGTCATTATTGAAACAAGAGATATTATTATTGTACTTAGGCAAAGCTCCAATTCCTAACCAATCATCCTAACAGAATGAACAACTGCCAGAGTTAATTTTCCACTTAATATGTTCTTCCACTTTATGTTTATTCTTCATCATATATTTCCAAATCAATGATTGAACATTCTCAAACTTCCTTGCAACTGGATTAGCTCTTGGACAATATTTAGCTTGAAGAAATGTTGTCCAAATGGAATTTTTGGATCTAAAGAGCCACCATTGTTTGTATTGTAAAGCAGTACATATATCAGTAAGCCTTCTAATCCCTACTCCCCTTGGGAGGCTGATTTATCTCTCTGTTACTGGGCCTGATATTTGTTATTCAGTTCATTTGTTATCTCAATTCATGTGTTGGCCTCGACAGAATCACTGGTTAGCTGCTCTTCGAATATTGCGTTATTTAAAGCTTGCACCAGGACAATGCATTTTATTTTCAATATCAAGTCCTCTGTATATTAAAGGATTTTGTGATTCAGATTGGGCAAGTTGTCCACTCACGCGTCGCTCAACCAATGGGTATATCATATTTCTTGGTCATTCACCTATTTCATGGAAGAGCAAGAAACAAGTTACAATGTCACGTTCTTCCGCTGAAGCAGAATATCGTTCCATGGCAACAACTGCTTGTGGGATTATTTTGTTACAATAATTACTATCAGACTTACTTAGATGTCCTCATCTGGATCAAGTTCCTTGATATTGTTATAGTAAAACGTCACATCATATTGTCAATAATCAAGTTTATCATGAACAGACTAAAAATATTGAGGTGGACTGTCATTTTGTTCGGGACTGTATTCAACGTGGTTTGTTGGTCTGTCATCACATTTCAACACAACATCAACTTGATGATGTTTTTACTAAAGCTTTAGGTGCACACCATTTCAAAATATTGATTGCCAAGTTGGGCATTCGGGACCTCCATGCTCCAACTTGAGGGGGCGTAATAGTATACTTGGTAGTTAGTAATAGATATGCATTAATTTGAATGTTGAATTATCAAGATTTGGTATACATTTTGTATCATATAGGACTCTTCTAGGTATAGAGTTTGTATCTCGTAGGAGTTAACCACATCAGTTCCTATATTTTGTATCTATAAAAGAGCACCTTGCTCTTTAATTATAATAATAAGATCGATTCTCTGTTTTACCACGTTTATTAATTTTCTTTCTTTTTTCCTCGGTCCTTGAAGTTTGCATCTCCCGGACTGCTTCTATCACTTACTGTTGTTGGAAATCACTAGTTATTTTTCTTTTAGAAGTCAAAGGTGATCACCATTTTGTCTGGACCTCTTTTTGCATCCTGTCATTTCCATTCTTCACTTCTTTTTTGTTCTCTGTTATTGCTTGTTGTGGTTCCTAGTTGTTGATTTTTGTCATTGTGATCGGAAACCATTCTACATTATGCGTCCCATTTAGAGAAGTGCCAGTTTCCTCTAGGATGACCTTTTTTTATTTTGAAAACGTCACAAGTGCTCTGCTCACCTTCCTCTTACTTCCATTACCATTCGTAACTCCTATATACAGTGCAAGAGAAATTCAAAGAGGGATCCAGAAAAGTATTCTACTCTCCAAAAGGGGCATTTATTCTTAATGTGAGATTTCTTGATTCAGATATGAATTTAATCGACCCCCAACAGATATCGAACACCAGGTGAGAGAAAAAATTAAAAAAATTGCAACGTCTTTGACCACACACCATTTTCAGGCATTATATCTTTAATTATATTCCATTGAAAAAGAAAAAATGCAGAGATATTCAGTGCAAAGCTCGTGGCGAAATTAGTTGAATTCCTTGAATAGACATTGAACTCAAGCATCAAAATCACAGTAGACAAATAAATATATCAATCAATCAACTACATATTTTGATACTGAAACATATAGGCTCCTGAAAAGATTGAGAACAAGAACAAAATATACATAACACAGACAAGTTTAGTATTCTACCAATCCAAAATGAAATTTTACACTATTGAGTCATTTAGAAGGTAGCAAATTATATATAATCTATGTTCTTGATATGACTTGCATGAACTTAATTAAAAGGCAAAACTAGACTCCTTTAATTTCCTTTATATACACCATACAAGGATGAAGTTGAAAAGACTGTGCAAATGGAAGATTCATTTGATGTTCATACCATAAACCTTTTCGAAGTGAACCAGCATGAGAGGGACAATGAAGATGGTATTTTTTTCGATGCGTATAGCAGTGGTAAATATATAGCACAAACATGTTGCCCTAAGGCCTTCTGAGGACTTAACTGGGATATCTGTGGAGACTCTAAGATATAATATGAAGACAAGCCACTAAACTGGACACCACTGGAATTTGGTAATAAAAAAAGATGTATACAACTAGAAGACAAAGAATTAAAGGCGATGGTCAGACTACAACATTTTATAAATAGGCAAAGCCTGTAGAGAGTACACAATTTTTATTGTATAGAACATATATAACCTACAGAAAAGAAAACTACAATCGACTACTAAATAATAATATAGCTTCTTTCTAATAACTAGCACTACCAGTTCGAATTACAATATTGTATATAGAGAAATACAAACAACTAAGATGTATCCTCCAATACTTGAACTTTCGGGAATGCTACTTTACTGTATTTTCCTAGTCCTTGCTTGTTTTGATTCTAGACAGTCTCAAGTCCTTCACAAGTACAACATCTAGATCAGCCTTGTCTTCCTAGCCCTTGAGATCCCTCTCACGCTGATCATCTGGTTCCATTGTTGCCAATGCTGAAGTTGTGCCATCACCTTTTTTTGCCTTGTGTTCCTTGTACTTAGTAGGCCTCCGACGACCCTGTTTTTTTGGATGCTCCAAATCCTCCTCTTTTTCCTTGTGTTGCTGCTTCTTTTGTGTATTTGACGAACTCCCCCTTCTTTTGATCTTTCCTTTCCTCTTTGAATTTGAGTTTTCGTTGTCACCAGAAAGCAAAAATCGTCCTCCATCAATTAAAACAATTTTCCCCCTTTCACACATCTTTTCCAGATGATGTTTCAGCACTTCCGTATGAGCCATTGGCAAACTATCATTATTTTTCATAATAAACTCAGATATCAAGTCTTCATTTTAGAACCCTCTTCTTCATCCAATTCTTGCAATTCCTTTTCAATCATCTACACAAAACAAAACATTCAATTAGACTATAAACATCTGACTTACATCGTTAATTAACCAAATACAGAAGAGTTAATCCCTCCATAAAATTTAAATCAATAAGCAAAGAACTAATTCTTATTCAATAATCAGCTATAGGTTTTTCAAAACATAGAAAAAAAATAAATGGGATTAGTTAAAACTTTCTGCAAATCAGTTAATTCTAACCCAAAAAAACACATACACAAACTTTGGAGTAAAAATGAACTACCCAAGCATAAGGAGGATGATCGGGGTTAGTATGAAGATGAGACATAAAACGATCAACGTGTTGTTGAAGAATCGAATTATGGGTCTTTGATAATGGCGCATTTGGTTCACAGTTGAACATTTTAACAATTCCTTCTCTCAATTTGTCCATGGCTTTCTCCAGATTCTTCTTCTACAACAACTTAGGATTTTCACAAGTTTTTTTTGGTGTGTTGACTTGGCTGGTAGTATTCCCTATTTATAAAAGTTTTTTGGGCGGTTGGGTTGGAAAATTTGAATATTTTTTGGGGAGTTTGGGGGATGATTTTATTTTTTTTAAATATGTATTTTCAAAAAGATACTTCATGTATCATCTCAAAATAAAATCATTTATTGAAAAATAAACAGAATTATACTCAAATTCCCGTTAAAACAGTCCAGAAATTTGAATTTTTTAGTGGTTTTGGATGATGGTATTTTTTTTATAAAAGACACCCGTTATTCGAAAATCATTTATTTGAAAAAAGACACTTCGTTATTTGAAAATCATTTGTTTGAAAAATGACATTTCATTATTTGAAAAAAAAATCTTCGATTTGTCATTAAAACTACTGAAAATTTCTCCAAATAATGAAATAACACCATTCATTTCGTCTTTCAAAAATTCTAATGTGCAATAGAAGTAACAAAAATAGAAGAATATAAGGAGAAAACCATGGAAAAATTGAGAGAAAGGACTATGAAAATGTCCAATAGAGATCCCAATGCGCCATTACTAGAGACCCAGACTTCGATTTTTCAACAACACCTTGATCATTTTATGTATGGTCTTCAGACTACACCTGATCATCATCCTTACGCTTGCATAATTCATTTTTACTCTAAAGTTTGCATTTTTTTTGTAAGAACTAACTGATCTGTAGAAAGTTTTAACTAATCCTATTTATTTTTTTGAATTTTTGAATAAAAAAATTAAAGTTGACTATTAGATAAAAATGAGTTCTTTTGTTATTGTTTTCATTTTTGAGGAGGGGTTACCTCTTCTAAATTTGGTTGATTAGCGATGTAACTTAAGACCCTTGTGGCCAGGCCTTGTGTGGCTATAGTCTAATCCAATCCTTTCTTTTGTTATAGATGATTGAAAAGGCGTTTCAGGAATTAGATGAAGAAATGGGGTTCCAATGATGAGTCGATATCTAGTTTATCAAGAAAGAGTATGATAGTTTGTCAAGGGCTCATAGAACCCTCTGCAGAAACATCATTTGCAGAAGATGTGTGAGAAGGGAGAAGTACTTATGATTGATGGAGGATGGTTTTTTGCTTTTAGCTAACAACAAAAACCAGAACCCAAAGAGAAAAGGAAAGACCAGAAGAATGGGGGAATTCATCAATTACACAAAAAAAGGGCAACAAAAGGAAAAGGATCCTCGACGTGAGGTGCATTTGGAGCAACCAATAAAGTAGTGTCGTGGGAAGCTTTCTAAGTACAAGGAGGATGGGGACAAAATAGATTACGGCACAATTTCATCTTTTGCAACAAAGGAACCAGAATATCAATGTCGTGAGAAGGCTCTCAAGGGCCAGGAGGAGGAGTTGATCCAGATATCACACTTATGAAGGACTTGAGATCATCTTAGAAGAAACAAAACCATCTAGGGCTAGGAAGACATAGGAAGGGACAGAAAAGTGATGATTGTAGTTCCTTGTATTTTTATTTATGATTAATTGTTGTAAGTGGTTTGTATGATGTTTTACTTCATCCATTAATTCTTTTACCATAAAAAATAGGATTAATTCTAGTTTATCACATAGGTTTGCTGCAAAAAAAAGTATTCTTTTATAGTAGTTTCATTTTGAGTGCTTACAATTAAATCTTTCATTATGATAAATTGTTGTAAGTGAATTGAATGAAACTTTGCTTCATCCTTAATCTTATTTTGAAAAAATTAGGGTTGATTGAGGAAATCATACATGCATCTTAGCTAGAACAATCAATGTAACCCCACAAGTAGGGTCTACTGATGACATAATATATCACTCGTTGCCTCTATCATTGAGGGGTATAGAGGTTAGATAACCTCTCGTCAAAAAAAATGTAACCAACACATGAAAGTAAGAAAGAAAAAGAGACAATAGAATAAAAATGTATAAATAAGTGTAACAATATATATAAGTGTACATTGAAGAAAAATAAACTACTCAATACTTAAATCAAGAAGTAGGACAACACTAACATATCTACTAGCTTTCTATCTTAATCATCTACCATCATATCTCTTTATATAAGGTCATATCCTTAGTTAGTTGAATTTGTATCATGTCCTTCCAAATCAACTCCCTTAATTCCTTCAACTATACTACATATACCCACCTAACTCCTACTACGTACAACCAATTTGTCATACATCCTCACAATTCTTATTCTCACAGAGGCTAGCCCCTTCTGTAATATAACTTCATTCATAATCATATCTCTCCTAGTATGTCTACATATTCATTCGAGCATTTTCATTTCCATTGCCTTCATCATCCTAATACAATAGTTTTAGTCAAACCGCCACACTATCTAACTTATATTTAAGCCTTAGTAACATATCCTTATCGCATAGTATACTAGCGGTGAACCCTCATTTTATCCATCTAATTCCAATATGGTGTGTGACATCTTCGCCAATCAAACCGTCTCCTTAAACCGTCTCCTTGATTATGACTAGTGCATCAATCTTCACTTTTATTTCCACCTCCCGAGTATTACTGAAATTGCACGCCATGTACAATCAATTCATTGCAATTTAATTCTGAATATCTAATAGAAACTTCAAACACTAAAATAACTAGGCAAGAATAATATAATATCTAAATAAGGTATCAAACCAAGAATGATAGAACCTGGGTGTAATCGAGAGCCATCCAGATGATTAAGGAATAATCAGAAGATGTCAAAATCATCGAAGTTCATCAAGCGGGTAGATTAGAGGAACTAGGTCACCCCAAAAATTCATCGTCAAAAAGGGTTTCATTTTACCATACATGTTGATTCGCATATGCAAAACATGCACATACACAAAGCGATAGAAGAGGAAAGTGTATATATTGAATGAAGTAAAGGGGCGATCTACGATACTTGACTCCAACCAAAAAGTAGAAGAAGATGAGGGAAAAATATAGATAGAGAGAGAGAGAGAGAGAGAGATGGGCTGATAGAGATAAAGAGAGAGAGGGGGTGCGATAGGGAGAGAAATAAAGAGAACAAGGAGCCCTTATTACGTGAAATTAACTTTATTGTTGTACATTCTAATTTTTTTAATAAAATTCACTTTATTGTCGTACATTCTAATTCTAATTCCCTCATATCTCTGTGTATCTATATGTAAATTCATTCATTTTAAAGATATTAATAAATAATGATCATTTAAATAACGATATATGTTTTGGGTAGATAGATATAGACCATGTTGTGGTATTAATTGCAATTTGTCAATTAATTTTAGAGATATGAAGAAAAATAATTTATGAAGTGATAATATATACAGTTGGCCAATCTATAAGAATATTTATATCTAATAGTGGTATTGAATAGAATATTGAACAATAACCAAAAGCCCCGACAACACCATAAGGGATGAATACAAGGCATTCAAGATGAGTTTTTCAGCGAATACACAATCATAGTACCAAAATTTGCATAAGTCATGTACTCAGCCCTGACAATACCATTACCCACTCATAGCTTTATCTTGGGCCAGTTATCTTAATTTGGGACTAGTTTGTATTCTCTTTTCAGGGTAAACTTTAGAAATCCATTAGTTTATACTCGGAAAAGGGCCAAAGATATATTTTTATCTTTAAGCCATAGTGACATACATCACATAATAAACTAGAGGTGAAGCCTTGTTTTATCCACCTCATTCTAGTACGGTGTGTGTCATCGTCATCAATCAACTAGTCTCCTTAAATTATAGACTGAAGATATTTAAAATCACGAGTACAACTAGTGATTAATCTTCACTTTTATTTCCACCTCATGAGTTATCCCTGAACTTGTACTACATTTCCAATCAACTCGATGCAATTTAATTCAGAATATCTAATAGAAACATAAAACAATAAAACATGAATACTAAAATAACTAGGCAAGACAAACAAAATATCAAAACAAGAACGTTAGAACCAGGGTGTAATAGAGAACTGTCCAAAGTATAAGGAATGATTAGACGATGTCAAAATCATCAAAGTTCATCAAGCGAGTGGACCAAAGAAACTAGGTCATCCCAAAATTCATCAAGAAGGATTTAGTTTTACAGTTTATGTTGCTTCGCAGATGAAAACACACACATACACAAAGCGATAGAAGAGGACAAAATTTTTGTGGCCCTAATAGTTAAACATTATTTGATAACAATATCCCTTTTGGCTGTTCTTGCATGCTCTTCATTTTTGATTTTTCAACAACCACTCACAAATTAAACAAGAACAAACTAGTTAGGTTCAATCATTTTTTTTCCTTTAAAAAATATCTACATTTGTCATCGTCATCAATCAACTAGTCTCCTTAAATTATAGACTGAAGATATTTAAAATCACGAGTACAACTAGTGATTAATCTTCACTTTTATTTCCACCTCATGAGTTATCCCTGAACTTGTACTACATTTCCAATCAACTCGATGCAATTTAATTCAGAATATCTAATAGAAACATAAAACAATAAAACATGAATACTAAAATAACTAGGCAAGACAAACAAAATATCAAAACAAGAACGTTAGAACCAGGGTGTAATAGAGAACTGTCCAAAGTATAAGGAATGATTAGACGATGTCAAAATCATCAAAGTTCATCAAGCGAGTGGACCAAAGAAACTAGGTCATCCCAAAATTCATCAAGAAGGATTTAGTTTTACAGTTTATGTTGCTTCGCAGATGAAAACACACACATACACAAAGCGATAGAAGAGGACAAAATTTTTGTGGCCTTAATAGTTAAACATTATTTGATAACAATATCCCTTTTGGCTGTTCTTGCATGCTCTTCATTTTTGATTTTTCAACAACCACTCACAAATTAAACAAGAACAAACTAGTTAGGTTCAATCATTTTTTTTCCTTTAAAAAATATCTACATTTGTGAAATATTAATATTCCCTCCAATTGATATTATCCACCTTTATATAATTTTAATACATTTTTAAAAAAAAAATATACCTTGTACTTCCTCATATTTATTTTATTTATCAAATTGATAGATCGAAAGAAGAAGAGGAGGGATAAATATATAGAGGGGAGGAGAGGTGAGAGAGAGGGAGGGTGTGTGTGTGATAGGTAACAAATGAAATCACTTAATTATCGTATATTCTAATTTTAATGCCATCATATCTCTACGTATGTAAATTCATTGTTAAAATATTAATAAATAATGATCATTCAAATTACAATATATGTTCTGGGTAGATGGATATAGACCATGTTGTGGTATTAATTGCAATTCCTTAATTACTTCTAGAGTTATGAAGAGAAATAATCTATGAAGATATAATATATACAATCGGCTGATCTGATAAGAATAATATATGTAATAGTGGTATTTAATAGAATATTGACGTCAGTGTATACAAAATATTAAAGGGTGAAAATCATTTTCACACCCCAACTTCGCTTTAAAAATAAAACTCACCTCTCAACTTTGATCAATAATCAAACTCCTTGGCAACAACATTAGGGATGAATATAAGGTTTCAGGACGAGTGTTTCACCAAATACACTGTAATACCAAAATATGCACAAGTCATGTACTAAGCCCCGATAGCACCATAACCCACTCGTAGACTTATCTTGGGTCACATATCTTGATTTGGGCCTAGACCGGTTCTCTTTTTAGGGTAAACAACAAAAATTCATTAGTTTATTACCTAATTACTTTATCTTTTCCCTTCAATTTTCATTATTATGAATCCTATCATAAATTGAACATCAAATATATGTATCTCTTGCGTGATCAGATACATATTAGATAGATGGATATCATTTAGTGTGTCTAATAAAGAAAGCATAACCATTAATAAGAAAGCAATATAAAGTCTACAAGAAAGAAACAAAAACAACAATAAACACAATAAGTGACCTATGGCAAGAACTACAAATCAGTACTATGACATATTCGGAAGGCATGATAACACACTACCCCTAAACTTTTTAAGCAGTCAAAATGAAAACTATATAATCCAAGAATTCATTTTTCCCGTGTTATTATCCGCCCGATAAGAAGCTCTACTTCTGTATCTAGTATTATGTTCTTGATAAATTGACTTGATAAAATGAGCATTACTATTCAAGGAGTTATTTTTTGTTAATTAAATTACACATACTGATAGGTCTCATTTCAGAAAAATGTTGAGGGGAATATACTTTAGGATTCATAGCAATGTTAGTATGAGTTAACCATGACGACTTATACCACAAAAAAGGGTTGTAACCTGTAAGGCATAAGTAGATTAAGGATACAATCTATCGTATTTGGGAATTCATGCTTAGCATGATCGTGGAACTTGTAAAAGATTTTATTTGCATATTAACATACTTGGAATTTATTAATTTAATGTTTGAGGTTCATTTTACATTAAACGTTTACGATCGTAATACTTTGGGAAGAATTTCATTCATATTCATGATATTAGACATCTCGAACTAACTATAGAATCAGATTCAACAATATCTAAATCAAAAATGACTCGACTTTAAGACAAACATATACAAGTAAGGGACATACCAAACGCCTCAATCATTAGAAGTAGAGTATTTACAAGCCTGATAGAACTTTGTTGTGAGTACATCACACCCCGGGGCACTATGAGGATCCATAGTCATGAGATTGCTCTTGATATTATTCTCTGTTGGAAGATCACTCAAAATATCCTCTTCCACTTTCAGATATAAAACATGGTCTTAGCTTAGCTTTATTGAGATTAGCTCTTTTTTCAGGACTGTTGTTGGTCTTCATAGCATGTTCCTCCGGAGTGATGACATTATGTCCATAGGTACTTACAGATCATCTGTTAAAATGAGTTGTAGCCAAATGAGTCACACATGTTCATAGTGAAGTGATTGTTCTATAACACTAATATTAGATAGACGCCTGCATATCAAGCATCCTAATATAATTTTTAATTTAAACATAATTGACAAAATGTTTTTGAAGACTGATCATAGAATTATTGTATGCTTTTTGATTAGCTTAAGTCTTCCGAAAGAAATAGAGTTATACCCATGCATATCAGTTTAAACTCATTTATAGCTTTCCTCAAATGAGGTGCAAGCTAAGTTGTGCGGACTCTTCACTTTTGATGCCTTATCTGTGTCGGATTCTCCAAAAATACACTACTTATGGAGAATCCGTCATGCACCTGTTGACATTTTTTTAAGATACCGAGCAACATAGAGAGCAAGCATAACATGAACTGTTACCAAGATTGGGATAGATCTAACCTTTTTTCTTCTCTTGCTCTTCATTTTTGTTCTTCTACTGTGCTGAAAATGTACTGATCCCAAAAATGTTGTTGTTCTCACAACCATTCGAGATTTATTTTCCTTTTTCCTCACTTCTTGAACTTTGTATCTCCCCGACTGCTTCTATCACTTAGTGTTGATGGGAATCACTAGTTATTTTCTTCTAGCAGCCAAAGGTGATCACCCTTGTATCTGGACCTCTTTTTGTGTCCTGTCATTTCCATTCTTCACTTCTTTTTTGTTCTCCGATATTGCTTGTTGAGGTTCCTGGTTATTGTGTCTTTTCATTGTGATCGGAAACCATTTTTCATTATGCGTCCGATAAAGAAGTGCCAGTAACTTCTAGGATGTCATTCTTTTCTTTTGAAAATGTCACAAGTACTCTGCTCACCTTCCTCTTACTTCCATTACCATTCGCGACTCCTATATACAATGCTAGGGATCCACACAAGTACTCTACTCTCCAAAAGGGGCATTTATTCTTAATGTGAGATTTCCTGATTCAGATATGAATTTAATTGACCCCCAACAGATATCGAACACAAGGTGAGAGAACAAATTAAAAAAATGGAACATCTTTGACCATACACCTTTTTCAGGCATTATATCTATGATTATATTCCATTGAAAAAGAAAAACTGCATAGATATTCAGTGCAAAGCTCTTGGACAAATTAGTTGAATTCCTTGAATAGACATAGAACTCAAGCATCAATATCACAGTAGACAAGTAAATATATCAATCGATCAACTACATATTTTGATACTGAAACATGTAGGCTCCTGAAAAGATTGAGAACAAGAACAAAATATACATACAAGGACAAGTTTAGTATATTAACAATCCAAAATTAAGTTTTGCACAATCGAGTCATTTAGAAGGTAACAAACTACATATAATCTATGTTCTTGATATGACCTGCATGAACTTATTAAACAAGAAAAACTACACTCCTTTATTTTCCTATATATACATCATACAAATGGAAGGTTCATTTGATGTTTTTACCATAAAGTTTTTTGAAGTGAACTAGCATGAGAGGGACAATGAAGATGGTATTTTTTTCGATGCGTATAGCAGTGGTAAACACATTGCACAACATGTTGCCCCAAGACCTTCTAAGGACTTAACTAGGATATCTATGGAGACTCTAAGATATAGTATGGAGAATAGCCACTAAATTGGACACCACTGGAATTTGGTATTTAAAAGATGTACACAACTACAAGACAGAGAATTAAAGGCGATGGTTCAGACTACAAGATTTTATATATAGGCAAAGCCTGTAGAGAGTACCCAATTTTTATTGTATAGACCATATATAACTTACATAAAAGAAAACTACAATCGACTAGTAAATAATAATATAGTTTCTTTCTAATAACTAACACTACTAGTTCGAATTTCAATATTGTATATAGAGAAATACAAACAACTATGATGTATCCTCCAACACTTGAACTTCCGGGAATGCTACTTCACTGTGCCTTCCTAGTCCTTGCTCGTTTTGCTTCTTCTAGACAGTCTCAAGTCCTTCACAAGTACAAAATATAGATCAACATTGTCTTCCTGGCCCTTGAGAGTCCTCTCACGCTGAACATCTGGTTCCGTTGTTGCCAATGCTGAAGTTGTACCATCACCTTTTCAGGCCCCGTCTTCCTTGTTCTTAACAGACCTCCCACGACCCTGTTTTCTTGGATGCTCCAAATCCACCTCTTTTTCCTTTTACTTCTGTTTTTTTGTGTATTTGACAAACTCCCCCTTCTCTTTCTCTTTCCTTTTCTCTTTGGATTTGAGTTTTCGCTGTCATCGGGAAGCGAAAATCGTCCTCCGTCAATCATAACAATTTCCCCCCTTTCACACATCTTCTCAGTATTGTCATATGAGCCTTGGCAAACTGTCATTATTTTTCATGATAAACTTAGATATTGAATCTTCATTAGAACCCTCTTCTTCGTCCATTTTCTGCAACGCCTTTTCAATCATCTATCACTAAACAAAACATTCGATTAGACTATAACCATTTGTACATCATTAATTAACAAAATTAAGAAGAGCTAACTCCTAAAAATTGAAATATATTACCAAAGAACTCATATTAATCCAAATAATCAACTATAATATTTTCAAAATTTTGAAAAAACAGATAAATGAGATTAGTTAAAACTTTCTAAAAATCAGTTAATTCTAAAAAAAAAACGCATACTTTAGTGAAAAAATGAACTACCCAAGCATAAGGAGGATGATCAAGGGTAGTCTGAAGACCAGACATAAAACAATCAACTTGCAGTTGAAGAATCAAATTCTGGGTATCTGATAATGGCGCATTTGGTTCAATGCTGGACATTTTAACAATTCCTTCTCTAAATTTGTCCATGGCTTCTCCAAATTCTTCTTCTTATAGAACAACTTAGTGATTTCACAATTTTTTTTTGTGTGTTGACAAATAAATCATTACCGGTAGTATTCCCTATTTATACAAGTTTTGGGCGGTTGGGTTGAGAAATTTGAACTTTTTTTTACTGTTCTTGGGGATGATTTTATTTTTAAGAAAATATTTATATGTATTTTTAAAAAGAACTTAATGTATTATTTCAAAATAAAATCATTTATTTGAAAACGCAAGACAAAAATATCTAAAAATTCTTGTTAAAACAGTTGAAAATTTCTCCAAATTAAAAATGAAATAACACCAATCAATGATCTATCAAATCATTAAAATAATTTCGAAAATTCTAATGTGCAATAGAAGTAACAAAAATAGAAGAAGAAGAAGAAGAAGAAGAAGAAGAAGAAGAAGAAGAAGCAGAAGAAGAAGAAGAAGAAGAAGAAGAAGAAGAAGAAGAAGAAGAAGAAGAAGAAGAAGAAGAAGAAGA
>NC_028641.1:52190203-52207957 GCF_001406875.1 Solanum pennellii | reverse complement strand
AGGAGGAGGAGGAGGAGGAGGAGGAGGAGGAGGAGAAAGTCATGGAGAAATGAGAGAAGGGATTGTGAAAATGTCCAACGGTAATCCCAATCCACCATTTTCAAAGACCCAGAACTCTATTCTTCAACAACACCTTAATCGTTTTTATGTCTGGTCTTTAGACTACCCCCATCATCCTCCTTACACTTTGATAATTCATTTTTACTCTAAAGTTTGAGTTTTTTTTTCTTGTTAGAACTAACTAACTTGTAAAAAGTGTAAACTAAACCCATTTATCATCTTTTTTTTGAATTTTTGAAAAAATTCGAGATGATTATTGGATAAAAATGAGTTCTTTGGTTGTAGATTCATTCTGAGGAGGGGTTAAATCTTCAAAATTTGGTTGATTAACGATGTAACTTAAGATCCTTGTGGCCAGAGTTGAATGACGATAGAGATCCAAAACAATTAGAGATAATAGAATTATCATATGTTTTTTTGAATAATAAAAATGTAGAATTTACAAGATATTTATACAAGTAATAGAGTCCAAATCATCTACTGGTTTTAAGATAATGACTGTTAGCCGGGAGATCCTTGATTTGGGGAAGATCCCTGATTTAGGGTCAATAAAGGTATAGTCAACACCCTCCATCAAACTAATGTTGTGTATCACAAAATATGAGTTTGGACGACACATAATTGTTTTTACTTCTTGACACAGCCTTTGTAAATAAGTCAGACCGTTGATCTTTAGAGTATAAATACTTCAGGCTAATACTCCAATCTTCAATCAGTTCTCTAATGTCGTGAGAGTCAATATCTATGTGCTTGGTGTTTTCATGATGGGCGGGGTTTGTTGCTATTCTGATTGCACTAGTGTTTCTCCATACAACGTGGTTGATCCTTTCATTTTGATGCATGTTTTGATAGCAACCTTCGCAGCCAAATGATTTCAGAGCATGCAGCAAACATACTTTAATATTATGCCTCTATGGATGAATTTGATGTTCAAGATTGTTTCTTGCACTTCCAAGAAATCATGCATAAGCCAAGCATCATGCACCAACCTGTAGTGGGTCATCTTGAATACGGGAATCCTGCCCAATCTGCGTCAGCGTATCCCACCATCTCCAGTGATAAAGATAATGGGAATAAGTAGTAAATATCATGTATCTAATAAACCTGAGCAAAGCAATGTAGTGCATCTTGTAAGGGTTGGTAAAAAATTGGCTTAAGATATATAAGTGATCCAACTAGACGATTATATAAGCCCTTCCTTTTTAATGAGGAGTGGAAAAGATCTTTCAAATGAGAGATTCCAACTTAATCGTTTCATGTGATAATCATGTCATCCACATAAAGAAGGAGAAGAGTAATACTTGAGGTAATCCGACATAAGAATAATGAATAATCTCAGCTAGTTTGAGTAAAACCAGCACCTAATTAAGATTGTGGAGCGAAAATTTTCAAACCGAGAGCGAGGAGCTTGCTTTGATCCATCGAGAGATTTCTTAAGACGACAAACCTGATTTTGTTTAATATATTTATAACTTGCTGGTGGATTCATGTAGACCAATTCTTGCAGGTTTCCATGCAGGAAAGCGTTCTTGACGTCCAGCTGATGTAACTTACAACCTTTTATTGATGTTAAGCAAGCAATATACGTACGGTTGTCATATAAGCTACTGGAGCTAATATTTCATCATAGTCGATTCCATATTCTTGTTTGTATCCTTGAGCTACTAATTTTGCTTTGTATCGATCTAGGTATCCATCATCTTTCATCTTGATTGAGTACACCCATATACTTCCAATAGTTGTTGCATTTGTTGGTCTATCCACCATATCCCATGTATCATTCTCCTCAAGGGAAACTAATTCTTCATGCATTGCATCCTCTCATCATTTCATACCACTAGCCTGCATGTAAGAGTTTTGTACAACAATAGAATTCAAGGTTGTTAGTAAGGCATAAGATCAAGAATATTCACTTGTTGACCATATCGTTCTGGAGGGGAAGCATGCCGAGATGATCGTCTAATGGGTTCAATGCTATTTTGACGAGTGGGAGAAGGTTGGTTGTTAAGATTTAATAAAGCATTATGTAAGTGAGCTAAAGAGTTAGTATTAGCCAAAGTAGTATCATCATAAAAAGAAACGATCAAAGTCATAAGTAGTACATGATGTGGTAGAGGACATGGTCAATGAAGGACCAATAACAAGGTGGCTATGGAAAGCACCATCATGAGAAGAAAGTTTATTCAGGAAAGACATAGTAGAGAATTGTGAGTCTTTGTTACTATAAATAAAAGAATTATCAAAGAAGATAACATGTCGTGAGATTCGTGATGAACGACGTGTTGAATCATAACACAAATACCATTTTGGATATCATTGTATCCTAAGAAAACACATTTAACAGCTTTTTAAGATAATTTATGACGTTCATGATCCGGAAAAAGAATAAAGCACACAAAACCAAATACTATAAGATGTGAATAGTCAGGCAATTTTTTGAAAATAATAAAATAAGGACAATTTGTTTCATGATCGAGAATGATTGTCTATTTATGAGATAAATAGATTCTTGGATTTCTTCAACCCAAAATATTTTTGGAACATTTGAAGTATCAAGAAGGGCTAAGGCAGTTTCAACAACATGTCTATTCTTACGTTCCACCACACCATTTTGTTCTGGTGCATACGGACAAGAACGCTGGTGAATTATGCCTTTTTGTTGAAAAAAATTAGTGAGGTTTTTATTGACATATTCCCCTTCTGAATCAGAACGAAAAATCTTGATCTTTTTCTCAAATTTGGTTTCTATAAGGTTATAAATTTTCTTGACAACATTTGGTACCTCAGACTTGTGTTTCAAGAAGAAAATTGATGTATCACGAGATACTTGATCAATGAATAGAAAGAAATACTTGTATCCCAAACGAGATCTATATAATTGGAGAAGGTCCCCAAATATCGCTATAAATTAAATCAAAAGGATTAAAATAATTAGTATTGCTTAGTTGAAAAGGAAGTTTATGACTCTTTGATTTTGCACAACTTTCACAAGGTAATTTAGAGGGAAAAATCAGTGAATGTTTTCCCAATAAATTACAAGATTTAAGCATAAAATTTGACCGAGAAGCGTGATGGCCTAAACGGAGATGCCACAAATTACACATTTTATTTGAAAATGAATATGTTTATTTGAAGCTGAAAGAAAACATTGATGGAGTTTGGTATCCTGAGATTGAAGAAGAAACAGCCTGCCAAACTTACGTCCCCTGGCCATCGTTTCCCCGGTCAATATGTTTTGAATAACACAATAATTAGGAGAAAAAATAACCAAAAAATTTTGTTCTACAAGTTGCCCAACAGATAAAAGATTAGTGAAAAGTTAAAGATGATTTTTTGAAGGTACAAAAAAATATCTTTGATATTTAGTAGAACTTCCTAGAAGTTTGTAGAGTAAATGTCTTTAATTTGATATTTATACTAAAGAAAAATCTAGAGGTTCTAGATAATTAGATATTTATAATAAAGTATAGAAATATCTAGGTTCTTATTACATGATTAGAAGATAAGATATCTGTATTTTTCTTGTAGAAATAACTAGAATAATTTCTAGAAGCATCCGTTTACAAGCATAAATAGTGGTGGCATTAGACATTTGTATGGGACCCAAAAAACCAAGAACAACTCAAATAAAATAGTCTTCTTCCATACACAAATCTCCTTTCTATCTTCCTCTTCCTTAGTTGAATCTTTCAATCATTTTTAACGATCTTGGGGTAGGAGAAGGTCTCCATGATTATACTTTTCTTCTTCTATTCTCTACATGGTATTAGAGCCATATCCATGGATTCGTTTGTGTGTGTTATTTCAATATCAGGTTAGTGGTAGGTTCAACTAGTTTGTCTATATGAATTTTAGCGATTGTGTTAATGGACTGAGGATGGAGTTATTAAATCATTTCAATTACAAGGTATGAAAGACATTTATAGAATCATACCTTGCAGGAGAAGATTTGTGATATGTTGTTAATGGTAATGACTCAAGTCCTTCTGCTGACGGACTGGAAAATAGTAGCATATACAAGAAGTGGAAGCAGGTTAATGCAAAGGCGGAGTTCATTCTTAAAAGGACAATCTCCTACGATTTATTTGATCACATTATAAAGTGTAAATCAACTCATGAAATATGGAGGACCCTCGATCGCTTGTTCAACAAGAAGAATGAAGCAAGGCTGCAGATATTGGAGAATGAATTGGTTAACACCACTCAAGGTAACCTTTCTATCTCCGAGTACTTTTTGAAGATCATGAACTTATGTTCTGAGATATCTTTGTTGTATACGGAAGAGGCTATCTCTGAAGCACGAATGAGAAGAATTGTCTTTCTTAATTTCAAACCTGAATATATATTATTTATGACGTCGATTCAAAAATGGGCTCAAAAACAATCCTTGGAGGAGTTTGAAAATTTGTTGTCGTCAAAAGAACTACTAGCCAAGAAATTGGCTAAGTGTATTTTTCAAAGAAGGAGAAGGAAATGCTCTTGTAGCCAACAAGAGAAACTTTAAAGGAAAAACAGGAGATGTGTCACACTCTCGATCCTCAGGTGGTTTACGCTCACCTAGAGAGAAGGAAGAGTCTTCTAACAATTATGGTTAGAAGCCTCTTAGATGCTATTGTTGTGGTAAAGTAGGACACATAAAAAGATATTGTCAAGTCAAGAGAGCAATATGGCTCAAAAAGTTGTTGAAGTAGAAGAAGATAGGGAAAATTGTTTAGTAGCTGAGGCTCAAGCAATAGTTGCCATGATTTCCATCAATATTGAAAGAGAATGGATCGAGGATATTGAATATAATATAGTCGATCATGTGGAGAAGCAAGAAACTGATGTTGTCGGTATGAAACTATTATTGAAGAACTCAAAGAAGAAGATCTTGAACAGACAATATCTAAAACTACATGTGCTAGTGGTGACGTTTACAAGGAAAGCATTGGGGGATATGTATTGGAAGTGGCGGTATATGGTCAATCATCCGCAATATGAAGGTCAATTAATGACTCAGAGAAAATTCTGAAAGCAAATGAAGAAAGCAGAGATCAAACAGAAGAAGCTGATACTGAAGTCTTAAAACAAACGATATGATTTTTGAAAGTTTGAAGCTACCAGAATATCTATGAATGAGGTGATAAGAGAATATGGCAGTGGATCCTATGTTGGTGTTGAGACTTAACACGAAATTGATAGTGTTTCTTTAGATAAAATAATTTGTCGAGAAGTTACGAGAAAGGGGGAGTATGAGAACTCAACAGGAAGATAATTTGCATGGATGAACTAATGATGAAGAATTTTTATCATTTGTTGAAGCAAGAAGAATTCGGAAGAAACTGTTGAGATTCTCACCAAGATGTGGCTCAAAGCTTCGTTTGAGCTCTTCCACGACAAGTGTGGAATAGTTTCCAACAAATCACTTTAAGAGGGAGTGTGAAAAATTAAAGTTAATTTTTTCAATGTACAAAAATATCTTAGATATTTAGTAGAACTTCGGAGAAGTTTGTAGAGTAAATATTTTTTATATTTAAACTTAAGAAAAATCTAGAGGTTTTAGATAATTAGATATTTATATTAAAGTATAGAAATATCTAGGTTCTTGTTTCATGATTAGAAGATAACGATATCTAGATTTTTCTTGTTGAAGTATCTTGAATGATTTCTAGAAACATCCCTATAAAAGTATAAATAGGGGTGGTATTAAGCATTTGTATGGAACCTAAACAATCAAGAATAACTCAAAAAATAGTCTTTTTCCATAAACAAGTTCTCCTTTCTAGCTTCCTCTTTCTTAGTTAAATCTTTCGATCTTTGTTAATGATATTAGGCTAGCAGAAGCTCCCCCTAATTGTACTTTTCTTCTGCTATTCTCTACAAGGTTTTCAGTAAGCATTGGTACACAAAGAACTTTTGAAAATGGTTTAATGGAGACAATAGTTGATGCAATTAAAACATGACCATTTGATGTAACAATTTCATGTCTCAAACGTGGTTATGATAAATCAAAAAATAGTTCTTGATTTCCTATCATATGATTACATTCAGCAAAATCAATATGTCATACCGTAGAGTCTGAAAGTTTAGTCTTACCAGGATATGTATCAATCAGAGGTGAAAAGATTGCATTAGGAAGAGCAGCCACCAATGATTCTTGTATCATTTGGTAGATATCATAGAGATCAAGAACTTTTGTGCTAGGCGTTTCTCGTGTTCCATCATCCCTTGCCATTGCTTGGAGAGCTTTATGAGGAGTTTAGTGTTTCCCTGGACCAGATTTCTTACGTCATTGCAGAATAATATGACCATCTTTCTTACCATAGTTGCAATAAGTTCGCTTCTTGCAGTGGGAAATAACATGTGTTGTTTCCTGGCCATGATAGCATTGAACGGGCTTGTTAGAGTTGCCCGAGGAAGAAGAAATTATGTATGCAGACAAGGCAGTGTCCATGGTAAGGTAATTCTCCATGGAAGCTTGAGAACTCAACAGAGTTTCTTCTCGAAGAACTTCAGAAACTACCACCTCCAAAGTTGGTAGTTTTTCCCAATTAAGAATACTAGAATGTAAATGCTCGACCTCGGGCCTGAGCTTCATTAGAATTTGAACTTCCCTTGTACTCTTCATCGTAGTCATGAAATCCTTCAATCCAACCGCAAGGATAAAGGCAGCAAAAAGTTGATCTTGTATAGCTCATAATGTGAGTAATACAGAATAGAAATACCGAACACTTTTATCACCTTGTATAAATTCTGCAAGTTTTATTTCCAATTCAAATTATCAAGCCAGATTTGGTTGGTTACCAAGGGTTTTTACATGACTCCACATTTCTGATGTTTTCTCAAAAGTTATCAGTTTCATGTCTACATCAACCTAGATGGAATAGACAAGCCATGTGATAATTCTGTCATTATCAGCCTCCTAGGCCTATTTTTCTTTGTATTCTGTGGGTACAACATTTGAGCCATCCAAAAAATCAAGGAGGACTTTGCCTCTAATGAAAGCTTTGTAATGGAACTTCCAAATCGGATAGTCATGCCCATCAAATTTTGTCGACAAAGTATCTCGTGAATCCATCCTAATTCAAAGAGCAAAATAGAAGTCAAAAGGGATCTATCAAGGAATAGATTCAGAGATGATAGGAATGATGGATATGGATTGAGAATCCATACCAAAGATGAACGAAACAACTTTACTGGAGAGAAAAAAATGGAATAGTGAGGATATGGGGAAAAAAACAAGGCTCTTGATACCAAGTTGGATAACAATAGAGATCCAAAACAAATAGAGATTATTGAATTGTGATCTATTTATTGAATAATAAAATTGTAGGATTTACAAGATATTTACACAATTAATAGAGTCCTAATTATCTACTTATTTCAAGCTAATGACCGTTAGCTATAATGGGAGACCCTGATTTGGGGAAGATCGCTGATTTAGTGTCGATATAGAAGGTATAGTCAAAAACCAGGTATTGTGAGGCTATAGTCTAATCCAATCCTTTCTTTTGTTATAAATGATTGAAAAGGCGTTGTAGGAATTAGATGAAGAAATTGGGTTCCGATGAAGACTCGTTATCTAGTTTTTCAAGAAAGAGTATGATAGTCTGCCAAGGGCTCATATGACCCTCTGCTAAAACATCATTCACATTAGATGTATGAGAAGGGGGAAGTACTTATGATTGATGGAGGACGGTTTTTTCTTATAGTGAAAACTTGAATCTAAAGAGAAAAGGAAAGAGCAAAAGAAGGGGGAATTCATCAATAACACAAAAGAATCCACAGCAAAAGGGAAAGGATCCTCAACACACAGTGCATTTGGAGCAACTAATCAAACAAGGTAGTGGGAGGCTTGCTAAGTACAAGGAGGATTAGGCAAAAACAGATGATGGTAGAATTTCATCTTTGGCAACAAAGGAACCAATGTTGAAGTTCTATCAACACCTTTTTTGGCCCCTTCTTCCTTGTTCTTAGAAGGCCTCACATGACCATGATTTTTTAGTTGCTCCAAATGCACCACATGTCGAGGATCCACCTCCTTTTCCTTTTGTTGCTGCTTCTTTTGTGCATTTGAAAAATTCCCCTTCTCTTGCTCTCTCCTTTTCTCTTTGGATTTGAGTTTTCGTTGTCACCAGGAAGCAAAAACCGTCTCCATCAATAATAACAATCCCCCCCCCCGTTCACACATCTTCTTCAGATTATATTTCTACATTGTTGTATGAGCCCTTGGCAAACTGTCGTTATTTTTCATGATAAAAAACTCAAATATCAAGTCTTCATTCGAACCCCCTTCTTCGTCTGATTCGTACAACACCTTTTCAATCATCTATAACAAAACAATAAATTTGAGTAGACTACAAAAATTTGATTTACATAATTAATAAAAAAAATTCACAAGAGTTAAGCCCTCCTCAAAATTGAAATCTATAACCAAAGAACTCATTTGTATCCAATAATCATTCCTAATTTTTTCAAAAATTCGAAGAAAAAAAAGATAAATGGGATTAGTTAAAACTTTCTACAAAATAAGTTAATTCTAACAAAAAAAACACTAACTTAAGTGAAAATATGAATTAATCAACCATAAGAAGGATGATCGGGGGTAGTCTGAAGACCAGACATAAACCGATCAAGATGTTGATGAATCGAATTTTGGGCCTCTGATAATGGAGCATTTGGTTCACTGTAGGACATTTTGACAATTCCTTCTCTCAATTTGTCCATGACTTTCTCCAAATTCTTCTTCTTCTACAATAACTTAGGATTTTCACAAGTTTGTTTTGGTGTGTTGATAGATACATCATTTTTATGGTATTCCCTAATTTTGGAAAAATTTTGGGTGGTTATGTTGTGAAATTTGAAGTTTTATGATTTTGGGGGTGATTTTATTTTTAAAACATGATTTTATTTTGAGATAGTGTATGAAGTGTCTTTTTTTAAAATAAATATTTTTAAAAAATAAAATCATGCCCCAAAACCATAAAAGAATAAAAAAAATCACAACATAACCACCCAAAAAACTTCTATAAGTAGGGAATACCACCAAAATGATATATCAGTCAACACACCAAAAAAAACCTTGTGAAAACCCTAAGTTGATGTAGAAGAAGAAGAATCTGGATAAAGTCATAGAGAAATTGAGAGAAGGGATTGTGAAAATGTCCAACAGTGATCCCAATCCGCCATTATCAAAGACTCAAAACTCGATTCTTCAACAACGACACCTTAATCGTTTTATGTATGGTCATCAAACTACCCCCGATCATTCTTCTTACACTTGGGTAATTCATTTTTACACTAAAGATTGTGTTTTTTTGTTAGAACTAAATGATTTGTAGAAAGTTTTAACTAATCCCGTTATCTTCTTTTTTTGAATTTTTGAAAAAATTAGACTTGATTATTGGATAAAAATGAGTTCTTTGGTTATAGTTTTCATATTGAGGAAGTGTTAAGTCTTATGAATTTGGTTGATTATCAATGTAACTTAAGATGCTTGTGGTCAAGCCTTATGAGATGATAGTCTAAGCTGTTCCTTTCTTTTGTTATAGATGATTGAAAAGGTGTTGCAGGAACTAGATGAAGAAACAAGGTTCCAAGAAGACTCAATATCTAGTTTATCAAGAAAGAGTATGATAGTTTGTCAAGGGCTCATGTGACCCTCTGCTAAAACACATCATTTGTAGAAGATGTGTGAAGAGGGAGAAGTACTTATGATTGATGGAGGATGGTTTTAGCTTTTAGCTGTAAGTCAAAACTTTAATCCAAAGAGAGACATAAAGAGAAAAGGAAGGGGGAGTTTATCAATTACACAAAAGAAGGGTGACAAAAGGAAAAGGATCCTCGACATGAGGTGCATTTGGAGAAACCAATAAAACAGTGTCGTGGGAAGCTTGCTAAGTACGAGGAAGCTATAATTTCAGCATTAGCAACAAAAGGAACCAATAGATCAATGTTGTCAGAAGGCTATCAAGGTCCAGGAAGTCGGGGCTAACCCAGATACCACACTTATGAAGGACTTGAGATTATCTTAGAAGAAACAAAATAATCTATGGCTAGGAAGATATAGGAAGGGAAACTTAAGTGAGGATTGTAATTCCTTATATTTTTCATTCTGATTAATTGTTTGTATAATGTTTTACTTCATCTATTAATTGTTTTCCTATAAAAATAGAATTAATTATAGTTTATCATATGGGGTTGCTGGGGAAAAAATTCTTGAATATAGTTTCATTTTGAGTGCTTAGAAATGGGTCATTCTTGATAATCCAAATTTTCATTCTTCATTTCTTATCTTGTCTTCATAACTATCCCACAACATCATCCTTGTATTGGTAACTCATTTCTTCATATAACCTTTTTAATCTTTCATTATGATAAATTGTTGTCAGTGATTTGAATGGAGTTTTACTTCATCCTTAATCTTATTTGGAAAACTAAGGTTGATTGAGGAAACCATACATGCATCATAGATACAACAATCAGTGTAGCCCCACAAGTGGAGTTTAGTGATGACAAAATATATAGCACTCGTTACCTCTATCTTTGAGGGATATAGAGACTATTTTACATAAACTCTCGTCTAAAAAAAATTACCAACACATGAAAGTAAGAAAAAAAAACAGAGACAACAAAATAAAAATGTATAAATAAGTGTAGCAATAAATATAAATTCACATTGGAGAAAATAAACTACGCAGATCTTAAATCAAGAACCAGGAGAATAATAACATATCTACTAGCTTTATATCTTAATGATCGACCATCATATCTCTTTATGTAAAGTCATTTCCTTATTAGTTGATGTTGTATCATTTCCTGTAAAATCAACTCCCTTAATTCCTTTTCAATGTACATATACCTCGCCTAACTCCTACATACAACCAACATGTAATACATCCTCACGATTCCTATTATCATGGAGGTAGCCCCTTGTGTAGTATAACTTCATTCTTAATCATATTTCTCATAGTATGCCTACATATCCATTTGAGCATTATCATTTCCATTGTCTTCATCTGCTTCATACAATAGTTTTAGTCTAACCACCGGAATATGTAATTTATCTTTAAACCTTGTGACATATTTTTATCACATAGTATACTAGAGGTGAACCCACATTTTATTCACTTTATTCCAATACGGTGTTTGACATCATCGTCAATCAAATCGTCTCCTTAAAGTATAGACTGAAGAAATTTAAAATCTTGAGTATGACTAGTGCATCAATCTTCACTTTCGTTTCCCCTTCATGAGTTATAGTTGAAATTGCACACCATACAATCAATTCGATGCAATTTAATTCAGAATGTCTAATAGAAACATCAAACAATAAAACCAGAATACTAGAATAACAAGGCAAGAGCAATAAAATATCAAAACAAGAACGATAGAACCTGGGTGGTATCGAGTGCCGTCCAGATGATAAGGAATGATCAGACGATATTAAAATTGTCAAAGCTCATAAAGCTAGTGGCTCGATGGAACTAGGTCACCCCAAAATTCATCAACCTAAAGGGTTTCATTTTACCATACATGTTGTTTCGCAGATGCAACACACAGACATAGAGAGGAAAGAGAGAGATCGAAAGAAGTAAAGGGGCGATCTACGATACGTGACTCCAACCAACAAGTAGAAGAAGAAAAGGGGTAAGATAGAGATAGAGAGAGGGGGGAGGGGGGAGATAGGGAGAGAAATAAAGAGAAGAAGGAGCCCTTATTAAATGAAATACACTTTATTGTCGTATAATCCAATTTATTTAATAAATTTCACTTTATTGCTGCATATTCTAATTTTACTTCCCTCATATATTTGTGTATGTAAATTCATTCATTAAAAAGAGATTAATAAATAATGATCATTCAAATTACGATATATGTATTGGGTAAATTGATATAAACCATATTGTCGTATTAATATATGAAGAGATAATATATACAATTGGATGATTTGATAAGAATATTTATATCTAATGTGGTATTGAATAGAATATTGAACAATAGTCAAATTCCCCGGCAAACTCATTTGGGATGAATATAAGGGATTCGAGACGAGTTTTTCATCAAATACACAATTATACACAATCGTAATATCAAAATTTGCGCAAGTCGCGTACTTAGCCCCAACAACACCATAACCCACTCGTAGATTTATCTTGGGCCACATATCTTGATTTGGGCCAAGATTGTATCTCTTTATAGGGTAAACAATAGAAATCCATTTGTTTATAACCCAGAAAAGGGCGCCAAAAATATATTTTTTATCTTTTAAGCCTTAATGACATATTCTTATCGCATAATATACTAGAGGTGAGCCCTAACTTTATCCACCTCATTCCAATATGGTGTGTGACATCATTATTAATCAACCTGTCTCCTTAAATAGACGGAAGCCATTTAAAATCTTGAATATGACTAGTGCATCAATCTTCACTTTCACTTCCACCTCACAAGTTATCACTGAACTTGCATTCCATTTACAATCAATTTAATTTAGAATATCTAACAGAAACATCAAAAAATAAAACAAGAATACTAAAATAACTAGGCAAGAGGGACAAAATAACAAAACAAGAACGATAGAACTTAGGTGTATTCGAGGGTCGTCCAGATGATAAGGAATGATTCGACGATGTCAAAATCATCGAAGTTCATCAAGCGGGTGGATTGAAGGAATTAGGTCATCCCAAAATTCATCGTAAAAAAGGGGTTTCATTTTACCGCTCATGTTTCTTCACATATGCAAAACAAACACATACACAAAGCAGTAGAAGAGGAAAGAAATAGATCGAAAGGAGTAAAGGGGCGATCTACGATGCTTGACTCCAACCAACAAGTAGAAGAGGAGGAGGCATAGATATAAAGAGAGGGAGAAAGAGCGAGAGTGATAGATAAATAGATATATAGATAGATAAATAGAGAGAGATGGGAGATAGGGAGAGGAATACAAAGAAGAAGGAGCCCTTATTAATCGATATTCACTTTATTGTCGTATATTCTCATTTTAATACCCTCATATTTCTACATATGTAAGTTTATTCATTATTACGAAAGTAATAAATAATGATCATTCAAATTACAATATATGTTATGGGTAGATGGATATAGACCATGTTGTGGTATTAATTGCAATTGGCATAATACATATATTGAACCCTAAACTTTACTTCAAATATTAACTTTGACCTCCAACTTTTATAATGCACCAACAGACACTTTAACTATCCAACTTTTAAATAAATAAACACATGAGTCCTACATGGCAAAATACATGTAGGAAACCACGTAGGACAAAAAATGACATGTAGGACATGTGTGTCTATTTGTTCAATTTTGTACAAGTTTAAGTGTCTACTTATGCACACCCAAACTTGAAGGGCATATATGTGATTTGAAGTCAAGTTAAAGGGCATATTTATGTATTATGCCAATTTCTCAATTAGTTATGAGGGCATGTCCAATTCAATCCTCTATTTTACCCTCCAAATATAGAGTTCTATTTTTTTCAAACAACCAACTCCAACCAAATTCTTTATTTTATTGTCTAAAAAGAAAATTTTTTCTCTCTTCTCAATATTATATTATTATTTCTACTTCATACTTATTTCTTAATATTAATATTTTATGTATTTTTTCTCAAATAATTACTTATATAATTTTTAATGTAAAATAAAATAATATTTTATTTTTAATTTTTTAGATAACTGTAATTGCAAGAAATATAATATAATACATAAATTAGGGGACAAAATAAAATAAAAATGACATACAATTACATAAACACTTAATTTTCAAGATCATTACGTTGCTCTCATAAATGCTCTATTAATGCATTACGAAGTTCAAAATGGGCTTTTTTGTCCTTAATTTTTTTTATGTCTAGCTAAAAATTATTCAAACCGGAGATTTTCATCTACCACCATTTCTATAGTTGGAGTTGGAGCCTCTACGACATCTTATATTGGTGCATTGAGATCACATTCATCCTCAGTTATCATGTTGTGCAGTACAACATGACGTTATTATATCATGTAGCACTTCATTTCTCCAAATATGTTATGGTCCTGCGAAATTCCGAATGTACGTTCAACATCTTTTCAACACGATTCTTATTTTATCGCGAAATATTTCTTCTTTTGGGAATGAGGTCACGAATAGTTTGAACAATTGTCGACCAACGGCTAAGTAATAACCCATATTGTATTCTTTTCAATGAATAACATAATGAGCGGGAGGTGCAATACAACTAGCAAGATGGGAAAATAAAATGTGACGACGCTAAAACATTAATATTGTTACTAGTGCCAGGAATAAGCATGTCATGTGTCATGTATTGTATTGTGATCTTGTATTTAAATTACTATGTTATGTATTGTTATCTTGTATTTAAACTATCAATCATGTATTGTATTTTTAAATTAAATTTTTTGTTTTGCCATTTTAATTTTGTATATTCTTTATAATGAAAATTAATAATAAAATAAAATTTCATTATTGACGAAAATTAGAAAAAAATTAAAATACTATTATTTTGAAATTAAAGTAGTATATATTAATAATATTTTTTAAATATTATATTACATTTAAAAAAGAATTGTGAATATTAGCTATTTAATTAATGAAATTATTTGTAAAATAATATGTTAATTAGAATGTAATAGAAATAATAATAAAATAATGAAAAAGTGAAATAGAAAGTGTGATTAGTAGTTCTTCCTTTCTATAAATGGATAATAGAGGGTGATTTGGAGGTGGGTTGGAGTGTCCATTCTCTATTTTACTCTCCAAACAGAGAATGTAGAGTAAAATAAAGTTGGGTTGGAGATGGTCTTACTAACTACAATCTTTATTCATTGGCAAAATTTCCAACTAATTAGATATTGGTGGGCAAGTTTACCAACAAATTACATTTCGTTACTAATTTACCAACACATTTTTATTTGGTTGGTAAATTTAGCAACAAAATCTCTATGTTGATAAATTTTTGGTTAGTAATTCATTGGTAATATGTTAATAAATAATATAAACAATTTTGTAGTCATATTTACCAATCGATATATACTTCGTTGGTAATATTACCAACAAAAGGTGTGTGTTAGTAATATTTTAGTTAGTAATCCATTGGTAGAATGTTGCTAAATTTGACGTCATTTTTTTCTCACTGAATTTACCAACTAAAATACTTAGTTAGTAAGGTTTAGGTTGGTGATATGTTGGTTGTTAGGTTTTAAAATATAATTCAGTTAGAAATATGTTGATAATTTGTTAGTAGAATACTAACCAACTTAAGTTGTTAGTAAAATTTGTTGGCAAGTTGGGTTTTTATTGTAGCTATTATGCAAAATTTCAATCAATATAATGCCAACTTTAGAAATTGAATCATACCAGATTCAGTCCATAAAAATATAATTTTCATACAAATTTGATCTTATTATTGTACCAATTTCATACAAAGTTCATATCAATTTTTATACCAAAATCATACCACAAAAATTAATAATACTTCTAACAATTAATTGTCAATTATTAGATAAACATTATACAAAATTCATTTCAATATAACATAAAATTGTACCACATGGTATAATTAGTATACCAATTTTTTAAAATTCTGTAGTTTTTTCAACCAAAACTTAAAAAATGATTTCATATCCGTATCATTAATATTAAAATCAATCCTAAGTTATGAAGTTATCTGTCATGATCCGAGTCTACACCCTGAACGTGGCCGGCACTCAAAGACCATTGTTGGTCCCCAAGCGAACCCTCATCCTGACTGACTACAAGCGGAAGACTAACTTAAACATACAAAAGCTTAAAATCTAAACAAAATTCATGAAACTGAAATACAAACTTTAACTCAAATGAAAAACTTTTAATAAAATAATATATTAAACTCGCCATAAAATATGCAACCTAAGTCTTTAAAACATTTAATAAAATAAATGAATAATACAAGACTTCTTAACTAAATTGACTATCTAAGAAGCTCTAACTGATAAAGATGGATGTCGGAACAAGACCATGACATCCTAGCTAAACTGAAAAGTAAATGAAATCCGCCGGATGTAAGGAGGATCACCATAGCTAACTCGAACTCTCGGATATATCAACGACGCTCCTGTTGAACATCCTGAATACATGTGTCTGCATCATGAGAAGATGCAGGCCAATTGGCGTAGTACATGAAATGCACGAGCATGTAAGGGGAAATATAAAGCATAAAACATAGGCTTGAACTTGATAAAAAGGAAAACATACTTATCTCTTTACAAACTTGCTCAACTCAAGGAATACTCAAGATACTCAACAATACTCAACTTTCTCAACTAAGAAGTATTCAAGAATAACATACTCAACTAGAGATTAGAGACTCAACTCAAAGACATGATATTCTACTCTGGATACTCAACTTAATATAAAGCAAGAATAGGCATGCAATATAGAGGAAGCTTTATAAAATAATAAAAGCAACTTAGTTCGTTAAATAAAATGCAATAACAAACTCAATTTTACTTATATAAGAAAGTAATATAGTTTTATGGGAGATTCTCTAACCGACAATCATCAGTATGAGTCTAAGGGATGGCACTTTGCAAGAGGATCGTCCTATACCTTACCGTCGGTATAGAACCTGAACTACTAAGTGGAACCACTAGGCTATGTTAAAAAGTACTAAGGAATCATCTAAAAAGTATGACCGTTCTTTTGTCCATGTTGGTTACATGATTTATGGGGCTTGAGTTAATATGAATTTGTGTCCCCATACCGTGCTCAATATTACTCCCAAAATACATAGCTTATATTTTTTTAAAACAACTTCTTCTCCGGTTTGAGGTAATTGCTCAAGCTTAGCTTTAAAAGTTCACTTGGAAATCATAGTTTTCTTTTTATTGAAAACTATCCAAAGGCTCTATTGGAAGTCTAGCTTTCTTTCTTACTCAAAATGTGAAAACATTTGTAACTACTAGGGATACTTAGTTCCCTTATAACTTTTGAGAAATCAACTCAACTCTTCACTCTTTGCTTGACTTGAAACTTTTGATCTTAAATCAACTCTTAGGGAATACTTAGTTACCTTATATTTCTTGAAGGAAAGCCTTAAATTTTTACTCTTTAATCTAACTCAAAACATGAGCTTTAAAACAAAGATAAAATGTTTAAATAAGACTCTTGAAAATTTTAAGAAACTTCAATTTGACTTACTTATTAACTTCTAGACTTAACTTTTAACTTATTTGACTTTGATCTTAACTTTCTTTGAATTTGATTATGGATTCAAGGTTAATGATGTCATATTTATGGATGATTTCATGATGTTCAACTGTAACGACCTGTTTAGTCGATTCGAGCTGTAGAGTTTACTTCTGATAATAACTGACTGGGTCGACGGATCCTGCGACGGACCGTCATGGGCACGACGGACCGTCTGGGGGGTCATCGTTCCAAAACACTTAAACTCTGAAAATCTGGGTACTGGGATCAACTCTCTGAACTTCACGACGGAACTGCAGTACGGACCGTCGTAGCCACGACGGACCGTCACAGACCTTTTACTGAAATTGAGTCTCTGAACTTTGTGACGGACGTGCAGGACGGACCGTCGCAGGTACGATAGGCCGTCACGAGTGGCGTAACCTCGACTGGGTCGAATTTCTGCTGAGAGTTTTTAAGGGGCGTTTTGGACTATTCATGCTTATAATTATAAAATTTGTG